>NW_024719328.1:2725141-2763825 GCF_018991925.1 Homarus americanus
ACTATAAACAATGCTTGCTCATAACAAGGCTAATAAAGTACTTGGGTTCATACAAGGAGTGTTAGTTTGACTAGCGAGGTCATTCCAAAACTGTATCCTGTTTTGTGAGACGGGCCACTTGATTATGCAGTTCACCCTGGTCACCAGATACAGAATATCGGACATAGAATTTTGGAAAGAATTCACAGAGGAGAATGACAAGACTAATCTCAAGTATTAGGAACCTTGGCGCAGAGACAGGTTAAGCATCTTAATTTGCACTTCAAGAGACGTAGAGCAGTGACTTGATAGATAAAAGTATATGGAAGTCAGCTAAAAACAAAGGATACGGCCAGCTAAGTACTCAAACTATCCAACCAGGAGTTTAACTCAGAATAATGGTTTTAAATTATAAATTTAGATTTGTATGAAATAGGTAAACACTGGTTTGAAACAGAGTAGTGATGAATGGAAATAAGTTACCAACATCATCATTAATGAATACGCTGAATAGTTTAAACATGGGTTGATGCTTATATGAGCAATAGGTTGGGTGTAAATGATTGTTTTGTGCATGGGGCACAGGTTCTGCAGTTTGCATTTCATATGTTTCTATGTTACATTTGAGTCACGCTTGTAATAGTCTGAAGCAGCACCTGCTGGGCCTTAGTCACACATGAGTCATTGTCAGAGCTATCCATAGGGTGAGTTTTTACTACGTGAAGTGTATTCATTCTGTTGTTTTGAGAATCAGTGTCTAGTAACGCAAATATAATGTTCTAGTAACTTGATATAATGTTTTATTAATGTGTCTGTGTCATTGAGTGAATAATAAATATTGCACCATTTGAGAGCTGGTTGAGAGATGTCCCTAAGACTGCATTATAAGTGGTAGCTTAAACGAATTTGGCCACGCCTACCAAGCCTTTACATCCTACATTCAAATATTGTACCTATGCTTACATTCAAATTCCCCACACACATACACACACACACACACACACACACACACACACACACACACACACACACACACACACACACACACACACACACACACACACACACACACACACACACACACACACACACACACACACTTTCACACACACACACACACACACACACACACACACACACACACACACACACATCACTGCCACACCCCTGAACAAACATCACCTGCACCACACCCCCAACACCTGTACCCCTGGGTTAACATCAACACGCCTTTACTCAGAACCTGGGAAGCAATGTATTGTGATAGAACAGAACAAACGTCAGAAACCAGAGAAGGGTCGTGATTGTGTTGATAGATGCACTTCAAATAAAATTCTTAAATAAAAAGTATAAAAGTCTTTCACACATAAATTGTACTTAGTGAACGTAATATAAAACAGCAAATAAAGTTTCCCACAAAATTACCAGAACTTTCTCGTAATTATTTATCTTCAGTAATTGTTAAGGGTAGCGTTCACAGATAGACCGCAAAGACCGTTAACTGTAGTCCTGTTAATAACACTGTGTACACAGATATAATACCCAGATATATTATATAGAATATAAACTGCTTTGGCCGGATGAAATACACTAACATATATGGATAATACACACTGTTTGGCTGATGCAATAATTCTGTGACAAAGCTTTCTACGGATAAGAACACTGCTCTTAAATACATAATGACCCACTGTACCATGGAGATAATAACACCTCCCAGTCAAACACGATCCAGCAGGCAACAGTACCAATATCAACCCAGATAATGACCTACCAAGATGTATATGTTTCAGTGATAACATTACTGCTTACCTGACTCGTGCACAAGTTTTTTATTTTGCTTTTGATGTTGTGATTGCTGGAGGAGAGAGTGTAGGGGGGTGAAGGGGAGAAGGAGTATATTCTATTGTTCGTGTTCTCTTTCGTGCTTTCTAGGTGATCCCCATGGCAATGTGTCAATGTCGTCCTTTATTTTCAGTGTACAACCTACAAGCTCAGTACCCCCTTAAATGTTCAGTACACCCTTTAAATATTCAGCACCCCTTACACGTTCATTACCCTTTACATCTTCAAATTCCCCATTACAATTCAGCACCCACTTACATGCTAACACCCCCACATGCTCATAGTACCCCTACATGTACAGAACCCCTTACATGCCTAGTACCCCTGCATGCCTGAATACACCCTTACATGCTCAATACCCAATTTCAGACCCACATAAAGAAGTTGTATAAGATCAACACAGATATGGAACAATATACTACTGTATAATATGTGTGGGGAAAAACAGTTCGTTCTAACTCTGTACCAAAATTCCTAATAGATGAAGTTATAAAGTCATGAATTTTAAAGATCAATAAAAATCAGAATGGAGTAAAAATAAACGTATGCGGGAGAAAAAATAAAAGAAAAACAGGGAGAGACAGGTGATAGACAGCCAGACGGACAGACAGACAGACAGACAGATGGTGTGGGGACCTCTTAGATCGAAACAAAGAGAAAAACATTACGGATACAAAAAAAAGACAACAAACACACTTAAATCTACCTCTACCCCCCAAAATATTCTTACGGTGTTCGTTCCTTCTTTCACCGCCTTCCCTCATATACACGAGGTAATAACCTGGCTCCTTCCATCTACCATCACCATTTACCTTCGAAAACCCATACCAACACCTCTACCCACACAACACACACCAACACACCCCCCACTCCCCACACCACACACACCAACACCCCCCACCCACCACACCACACACACACCCCCACCTCCCCACACCACACACACCAAACACCCCACCCCCACACCACACACACCAACACCCCACCTCCCACACCACACACACCAACACCCCACCTCCCACACCACACACACCACACCCCAACCCCACACCACACACACCAACCCCACCCCACACCACACACACCCCACCTCCCCACACCACACACACCAACACCCCACCCCCCACACCACACCACCCCACCCCCCACACAACAACACCCAACACCCCACCTCCCCACACCACACAACAACAACACCCCCCACCCCACACCACACACACCAACACCCCACCCCCACACCACAAACACCAAACCACCCCACCCCACACCACACACACACAACACCCCCACCCCACACCACACACACACACCACACCCCACCTCCCACACACCACACGCAATCAACACCCCCCACCTCCCACACAACACACACCAACACCCCCACCCCACACAACACACAACCAACACCCCACCACCCCACACAACACACACCAACACCCAACCCCACACACACACCCACACCCCCCACACCACACACACACCCCACACCCCCACCCACACCACACACGCACCACACCCCCACCCCCACACAACACACACACCAACACCCCTCACCTCCCACAACACACACAACACCAACACCCCCACCCCACACACAACACACACACACCAACACCCCCTCCCCACACCACACACACCAACAACCCCACACCTCCCACACCACACACACCACCACCCATCAACCTCCCACGCCACACACACCAACACCCCACCCCACACCACACACACCACCCCCCACCTCCCACACCACACACACCAACACCCCACCTCCCCACACCACACACCACCAACACCTCACCCCACACCACACACACCAACACCCTACCTCCCACACAAACACACCACAACCCTCCACCACACCACACACACACCTACACTCCCCCCACCACCACACAACATCAACACCACCTCCAACATCACACCAACCACCATTATCCCAACACAACACACACACCAACACTCCCCAATACAACACCACCAACATTATCTCCCACAACATACACCACTCTCTAACACACACACACCAAACACCTCCACACAAAACTCCACCAACACACCAACACAACACACACCACACACCCTCCAACACAACACACACCAACACTCCCACCAACACACACACTCCACCAACATTGTTCCCCAACACCACACACACCAACACTCCTCCCCAACACTACACACACCACACACCTCCAACACAACACCCACCCACAATTTCCAACACAACACACACCAACACCCCATCCAACACAACACACACCAACACACCCTCCAACACAACACCCACACACTCCCAACCTACACACCAACACCACTCTCCAACACACAACACACACACCAACACACCTCCACACAACACCCACCAACACCCACACCAACACTCACACACCAACACCTCTCCCACACACACACACAACACCCCACCCCAACACACACCGCACCAACAACCCCAACACCACACACATCAACACTCCCTCCACCACAACACTCCACCAACACACACCAACACTCCACACACACACACCCAACACAACACACACCAACATCTTCCACAACACACACCCAACACTACCTCCAACACAACACACACCCTCACCCTCCAACACAACACACACTTCACATCCTCACCCCACACCACACACACCAACACTCCCTCCAACACCACACACACACACACCACCCCCAACACACACACACCAACACTACCTCGAACACAACACACACAACACTACCTCCAACACAACACACAAACACATCCAACACAACATACACCACCACCCAACACAACACACACCAACTCTCCCCCAACACAACACACACACCAACACCCCACCTCCCACACCACACACACCAACACCCCCACCTCACACACAACACACACCAACACCCCCACTCCCACACAACACACACCAACACCCACACCACCCACACACACACCACACCCTACATCCCAAACACAACACACATACCACACACCCCCACTCCCACACCACACACACACCTCACACTCCCCACACCTCCCACACCACACACGCAATCACACCCCCACCTCCCCACACCACACACACTCACACACCCCACCCCACACCCCACACACCCCACCCCACACACACACACACACACACACACACACACACACACCTTCACCCCACACCACACACACCCACACACCCCCACCTCCCACACCACACACACTCACACACCCCTCACCCTCCCCACACACACACACACACACACACACACACACACATCTCCCCACCTCCCACACCACACCACCTCCCCACACCACACACACCCCCCACACCACACACACACCCTCACCCCACACCACACACCACACCCTCACCCCACACCACACACACTCACACCCCACCTCCCACACCACACACACACACCTCCCCACCTCCCCACACCACACACACTCCTCACCTCCCACACAACACACACACACACCTCACACCTCCCACACCACACACACCTCACACACTCCTCACCTCCCACACCACACACCAATCACACCTCACCTCCCCACACACACACACCCACACACCCTCACCTCCACACAACACACCACACACCCACACACACACACACACACACACACACACACCCCACACCACACACACCTCCACCCCCACCCTCCCCACACCACACACGTAATCACACCCCCACCCCACACCACACACACCACACACCCCACCCCACACCACACACACACACACACACACACACACCCCCATCTCCACACAACACACCACACACTCCTCACCTCCCACACAACACACACCTCACCCCCAGACACACACACACACCACACCCTCACCTCCCACACCACACACCAATCACACCCCCACCCTCCCACACCACACACTCACACACACCCCCACCCCACACCACACACACACCACACACCCCACCCCAGACACACACACACACACACACACACACCCTCCTCACCCCACACCACACACACCACACACTCCCCACCCACACACCACACACACCACCCCACACCACACACACCACACACCCCCACCCCACACACACACACACCCCACCTCCCACACAACACACACTCACACACCACCCACACCACACCTACCCCACACACACACACACACTCACACCCCCACCTCCCACACCACACACACCCCACCCACACACACACACACCCCCACCTCCCACACCACACACACACCCCACACACACACACCTCCCACCTCCCCACACACACACACTCACACACCCCACCTCCCCACACCACACACACTCACACACTCCTCACCCCACACACACACACACACACACACACTCACACTCCCCACCCCACACCACACACACCCACACACCTCACCTCCACACCACACACACCTCACACACCCTCACCTCCCACACACACACACACACACACACACACACACACACACACACACACACACACACCCCCTCCACCCCCACCCACCCCACACCCACACACACACCAGACACCCCACTCCCACACCCACACACACCACACACACCCCCACCTCCCACACCACACACACACAGACCCCACCCCACACCACACACCCCACACACCACCTCCCACACACCCCCACACACCCCCACCTCCCACACCACACACACACGCAGACCTCACCTCCCACACACACTCCCCCACCCCACACCACACACACCACACCCCCACACCCACACCCCACACCTCACCCCACACCACACACACACGCAGACTCCCCACCTCCCCACACCCTCACCTCCCACACCACACACACCACACACCCTCACCCACACCACACATACACGCAGACTCCCCACCTCCCACACCCCTCACCTCCCCACACCACACATACACGCAGACTCCTCACCTCCCACACTCCTCACCTCCCCACACCTCACCACACCACACACATCGCAGACTCACCTCCCCACACCTCTCACACCCCACACACACACGCAACTCCCCACCCTCACACACCACACACACTCACACACCACACCCCACACCACACACCACACACCCCACCTCCCCACACCACACACACACGCAGACCCCCACCCCACACCCTCACACCTCCCACACCACACACACTCACACACTCCACCTCCCCACACTCACACACACACATCAGACTCCCCACCTCCCCACACCACAACTCCACAACCCCCTCACCCCACACCACACACACATCCACACCTCACACCACACCTCACACACCCCTCACCTCCCCACACCACACATACACGCAGACTCCCACCTCCCACACACAACCTCACCACCCACACAGACCACACCCCACACCCACCTCCCACACCACACACAACACGCAGACCTCACCTCCACACCACACCCCCTCACCTCCCCACACCACACACACACCAACCTCACCTCCCGCTCCTCACCACACACACACGCAGACTCACCCACACCACACTACACACCTACCACCCCACACCACACACACCACACCTCACCACCAACACACACGCAGACCTCACTCCACACTCCCCACCCCACACCACACACACCACACACCCCACCACCCACACACACGCAGACCTCACCCCACACCCTCACCCCACATCTCAGAATCCCACACCACACGCAGAGACCCCACCTCCCCACATCCCCACCCCACACACCCTCACCCCACACCACACATACACACGCAGACCCCACCTCCCACACCAACACACACGCAGACCTCACCTCCCACACCCTCACTCCCCACCTCCCCACCTCCCACACACATGCAGACCTACCTCCCACCACCACACACGCAGACCTCACCTCCCACACCACACACACCTCACCTCCCACACACCACACATACACGCAGACCCCACCACCACACACACACACACACACACACACACTCACACACACCTCACCAAATCATGCATAGATTTTGAACACTATGTCTGACTGAAAGATAGAACCTTTAGAACAGGTCCTAGCACATTGTGTGTGAAATGGCAACACTTCATCTCTAATGGCAAGATAAATATATATATGAGATTGTATCCACTTTTTGCACTTTGTATCTATATTAGTTGTCATGTATAGAATACCATACAACAAAGTCACAAACAAATTGTGGCCACCACACTTTGTACTCACGCATTTCTGAATAAGTTACCCTTGTATAGAACTAAACAATATTGAATTGAAATACAAAATATTCAGTACCATAATATCCGGAACCACGGGTTAGACCCACAAACTCTACTTGTAATCCCCGCTACCGCTCGCCTCACTTTTGAAAATCATTATTGGGGAAAGACCACTAGGTATCTGAACGCTCTTATAAGCTCTACAATAGTCGGATGTGCCCTTAATAAGGTAATGTATTTCACAAATTTTCCTGTGTATGCGAAGGAGCTCTCTGGACTATGGGCCAGACATATTCAAGTGTTTCTTACTACATATTTCTTTAAGCAGATAAGCAATTGAGCAAAGAATGCAATGGCAACTTTTTATCACCGAGTTTTGCCAGTCATTGATGTTTTATGAAACGAACTTTCTGCCAAAATCTTGTTCATTGAAAACTTCGTAGATTATTATAATTTTAATCGTCTAGGATTATCCTCTTGTTTACGTTCAATTGCAAGCATATGAGATAAACGCCAGTTTTACATAAAAAAATGGCGTAGTCACATAACCGGAGAAGAACCATTGGAGTGGTTTCGAATTTCCAATGTATTTGTTGAGCAATTGATCTGGAGATTATAGGTGCACTCCCAGGCAGATGTGTATCTGGGGAATTACCCATTTTTACTACCACAGGATTTCTCTTTATGAAAGTGACTACAGTACAGGTATTTATAAAAAGGCCACCCTTAAGTTAAGGCTCTGGACCCATTGGTTAATAAGGTCCTGCTGATATCTCGGCTTACACAGAACTAACATTGTTCTGCCTGTCATGAGACAAAAATAAAGAAAAGAGAAAGAGAGTTTGTTAACTACCAGCATGAAGTCTCCAACACAAGATGGAAAAGACTGTAAGGCAAGTCCTGGTGAACTTACACGGCAGCGCAGTGAGCAGCAGTGAGGATCCACTGGTTACTGATGATGGAGGCGCCACAGAATGGTGTTGAGCCGGCAGAACTGACGAGAGCCACTTGCCAGGGATACTCGTGTATCTCAGTTGGCTGACCACCCACGATACGAGTCTGTCGGTTGACTTGTCCACACTCAGTTGATAGTTGAGCCATTTTACATGGGTTGTAACCAATGGTCATTATGCTGTGCAAGACCTTTAAAAAATCTAAAAAATGCAGGTTGCACAGGAGAAGCTTTGCAGCCTACTGGCTCAGCTGCATAAACTCCTTATGCCTCTGTCAAGAAGTAGAATTTGATTTTTCCTCAGGAACTTGAGTTCATGATATACTTATAAACCAAGTTTATTGACAATTGGTATACAAACACTGCAAATTTAAATTCAATTGAGACTCACTACATTCCGCATTACCTGATTTGATTTTTTATTTTGCCGCTTACAGTGGCTACTATATTGTGCACCCCACACTCATCCTGTGAGCGGTAGCGCAAAAGGATTACAGAGTAGAGTTTACAACGGGTCATAATAATTAACCCCCGTGGTTCGGATATTATGGTACTGAATGTTACACAGTATTTCAATTACATTATTTGTTTAGTTCTATACATAAAGGGTAACTTATTCAGAAATGCGTGAGTACAAGAGTGTGAGGCAGTGTGTTTGGCCGCACACTTTGTTATTGACATTTGGTGAGAAGTATTCAAGCACATTGTGTATTTGGTTCTATACATGACAACTAATATAGATACAAAGTGCAAAAAAGTGGATACAATCTTAATATGTCGGCTATCTTGCCATTATAAATGAAGTGTTGTGCCATTTCACACACAATGTCCTTGGACCTATCTCTAAAAGGTTCTATCTTCACACAGTCGAGGACGTAGTGTTCAAGTGTGTGGCCATATGTCTGGCCACACACTTTACATTTAGTTTTGTTTACATCTGCTTGAGGAACATACTGCCAAAGGTACTTATATCCTAACCTTAATCTAGCGGTTACAACATCTTGTGATCTTGTTACTTGCTCCATATACATGTTTCACTTGATACATCTCATCATGGTAACCTATGGATCGACTAGTGCCTGTTTGCACTAGTCTACTTGCGTCAAACTCATTAATAAGTTCTTTCCTAATTACAGTTTTAAGGGTTCTTTTTGACAGACCCAAATTGTATTCAACGGTGTCTTTGTTAGACGCGAGTTTGGCGAGGGCATCAACTCTGTCATGTTTTATGAGGCCTATGTGAGAAGGGATCCACAACAGTTTGACCTTGACACCCCGGTCAACAAGGCACGCATATTTGTCTGGCTTCAGAGACAAGAGCGTGATAACCTGATTCGAGGGTGCCAAGGGCAAGTAGTGAGGATAGAGAGTCAGTGATGATGAGACTGTCAGTAACAGTGGTTTCAATGAATTTAATAGCTGTGAGTATGGCAACTAATTCACTTTGTAGAGTGGATGCCCAGTTGTTAATTCTAACTCCTTTCTCAATTATATTACCGTCAGGTTGAGTCACAACAATAGCACTACCAGCCCACCCACAGGCGGTGTTAAGAGATCCATCAGTGTAGATGGTCTGTGTGATATTATCATCAGTCTGTAGAGTGTGTATGTGTTCTAGAACTCTCAATTTGGCAGTGTGTTGGAGATAAATGCTTTGTATAATAAATTTTAAGGCGGATACGTCGGTATTGTGATATCGAAGGGAACTGTCCGCCAGGGTGGCAGGAAGCGCTGTTGTGTCTCAACTTTGTATACAGGTGGTCTAGTCCAAACATCTTCATATGTGTAGCTGTAGTTTGGATCCATTTAGACTCACCAGTCCCATGGTTCATACATTCTATCAATTTTAAGGAAACCATGTTATCAGGATCACCACGCAGAAGCCTCAGGGCTATCATGAGGTTGACTTCAATTATTCTATCTTTAACACTGGATATACCAAGTTCTTTCCTCATATTAAGTACCTTAGTGCTCATGGGACATCCTAGGATAATTCTGAGGGCTTTATTTTGCATTTTCTCGAGCTTGTCAACGCCTTTCCCTTCACGAAGGACCAGGGCTGGTGCGTGGTAATCTATCAGAGATCTTATATAGCCTAGGTACATTGTTTTAACAATTCTAATATTAGCACCATAGTGCGGGCTGTACCCCGCTACACTTCTAAGAGGTCTCAGTCTGTCAGTACATTGGCGGGTTAGCTGTTGTATGGCAGGTAGGGTATAAGGGACGGAAATACCAAGATATTTAAAAGAAGAAACTTAGTCAATAGTGTTGTTACCTATCTTGAACTTAGCGGGGCCGCGTTTGCTGTTACCAGCTTGTTTGTTGAACACCTTAGTTTTCTCAGTGGAGATAATAAGACCGAGGTTCTCACAGGCTGCGTATACATGGTTCAGGGTGGTTTGCATTTCACGATGAGTTTTAGTATGTATAAGAATATCATCAGCATAGCTGATTGAGATATTGCTGGGGTTGTCTGGTATTAAATTAAATAATGCATTCATAAGAACATTGAACAAAGTGGGGCTAAGTACTCCACCTTGAGGGGTACCAAGTTGCATATCTTTAACTTCACTTTTGTAACCCTGAAACAGTGCAGCAGCCCTTCTGTTGGTTAGATAACCACTTATCCAGTGCAACAGCCTACCTCTTATATCCATTTTGGCTAGTTCGTACAATATCAGTTGCCTATTGGCAATATCAAATGCAGCTTTTAGGTTAAGAAATGTGGTGTATCTGTGCCTTTCATCGCCATGCACAGTTAGGAATGTGGTGATGCAATTATGTACACCTTTACCATGGGTGAAGCCATTTATGTTAGGAGACATGTGTTCTCTGATTCTATATAAGAGTCTGCCAAGAACCATCCTCTGATTAATGATATGGGACGAAAAGCATCAGGCTGTCCTGGTTTCGGTATTGGTACAGCAATACTGCTGGTCCATGATGTGGGTAGTTGGCCCTCGGCATGACTCATATTGTACAATACCAACAATGGATTGCCTGGCACGCGCCTTAGTAGTCTAACGATGTTGTAGGTGACTCCGTCCTCTCCAGGGGAAGTTGACCTACCCCTGGCGAGGGCGGCGTCAAGCTCCCACTCAGTATATGGAACATCACACTCATCGTGCTGTTTGCCCAGCATAAAGTTAATAAGATTACTTCTCTACAGACTTCGCATCAAGGAGTCCCCGAGTCCTAGCTGGTAACATGTCATAGCTAGAGACATGAGCCCACTTTGTTATTAGCTCATTCGACTTTTGCAGAGGGTTTGGATGGGAGACGTGTCTACTGTTTTTACACCTGATTGTGTTTATGTCTTTCCAGGCTTTGCTGAGGGATGTGTGTTGGTTCAGGCTGTTGACATATGTCTCCCACGCATTTTGTCTGAGTTTGTTTACACGTTCCCTGACAGCAGCAAGGGAAGCTTGATACAATTGTAACATTTGAGGTGTTCTAATTTGTTTGTAACCCTTACCCACCCTCCTGACCCTAGCCCTGAGTTTTTTCAGCTCAGGGTCATTATAGCACTGCTGTTGCCTGTTCCCATTATGCTGACCACGTTTTCTCCTTTTTTTGGTGGAGGCATTGTTTGTGAAGTATGCATAAGTCCTATCTATCAGATCGTCATGGAAACTTTGGTAGTTGTCAGGCTTGTAGTCCTTGTACCAGTCATGGATGAAGTCTATGAACTGGCTTTCATGTTCTTGCTTGACTGTGATTCTACGTCTGTTGAGTTTACCACCAGTGGGGGTGTCATTGGCTACATGTATACTAGCTTGGATTGGGCTGTGGTCAGACATAAGATCAGTGACAACATCAGAGCTATGAGTTGTGTATGATAGATTAAAACCAATACATTTGTCTAGACCCCGCCATATATGTGTGTTGGTTCATTATTACCTATAATTTGAACATCTTCATATGCGCTGAGAAGTGAGATAAGTCTCCTACCATTGGTGTTAGTGGTGGAGTCACCTAATTTCTTGTGTCTAGTATTCAGGTCACCCATCAGGACAGTGGGCTCAGTGTGTAAAAAGTCTGGGAGATCTGTGTACTGAAGCTGATCTGAGGGAGCATAGGCGTTTAGCACGTTGAGTGTGGAGTTGCCCAGGTGGATAGTGATCCCATGGTACTGAAGGTTGGTAGTCTTTTTGGATACAAGAGGTACATGCGGGAGTGACTTCTTAACATACATCAAACATGTGTGAGTAGAACTAGGATCATAATACACATAATTGGGCAGACTGGGTGGGGGCTTACCATTAGGTGTGAGACACTCCTGCAGACACACAATATCGATGTCCTCAGTCACAACTTTGTGGTGTAGGTCAGGGTATCGTTTTCTAAGGGATGAGATGTTCCAACTCATCGGTTCTCACTGTCATGTATCTCACTGTACAATATCAATATGAAAATGTAGCTTGGAAATTAGTTCAGTACAATACCGGCTTATTATGAAAAACGCATTTGGAAATAGCCAAAGGCACCAAGATACTGTTCTTTCACAGGGAGCTAACCTTCGGCAGGCAGTAGGCCACCTAACGTTTTTGAAACATTTCTAGAGCATGTACGTCTCAACAATTGTTGAAAGTCAATGGTAGCCAACGACATACTTTGGTTACACTCGACATCACCAACATTTTCTGTTTGTGCTTGTTCAGCTTCACTGACCATGTCCACAGAGGCATCAGTAGAACTGTTACCAATATCACAATTTTCCTCTGCGTGGACACTAGCTCCTGGTGGGTCTTGAGTTTCCACATCTGGTACTGACATCTGAATATCTTCAGTTTGACTGTAATTTTTCCATAGCTGCTGCACTGTGTTGGTGGTGTTCTTTTTCTGTAGTGTATCACAGAGGCTCCTTAACATATCAGTTTGAGCTGTAAATTAAGCTTTGAGTTCTTTAATTTCATTTTTCAAATCATTGATCTCTTCACTTTGTGCGTGTTCACGGTGTGTGTTGGCAGCTACCTCTTGTGTCGGTACGTCTGTGTTGCCCCATGCTGATCTTTCGATGACTGCTGGTGATGATACTGGAGCTTTGGTGGGGAGGGTGGGCCCGGGGTTGGCCGTAGGGAGTACCCTAGCAGCATTAGTTTTTCTTGAGACCTGCCTGGGTGGTGGGTCTGGGCGCTGAAGGGGTTTAGGAGCTCTAGTACAGTCATGGTGCCATACAGGAACTCCAACTGTTTTGCAGTTAATACACTTCTGTTGAATGACACCCCCTCGAGCAACTGTATCTCTGCAAGTCTGTGTTGCATGTTGTGTTGAGCAGAGACCACACCACGGCTTAGTCGAGGGGCATAATCGGGCCACATGGCCCCAGTGCTGACAATTGTAACACCTCCGGGTAGGGGGCTGATAGAGAGTTACCTTCAGAGTCCGATAGGCACCACGGACTCGAATGGTCTTGGGTGGGTCTTCCGAGCCAACCCAGTCTGCAATGACTGCGTTCTTGCCCCTGAGTCTCTTCTGATGTCGGGATGAGCTTCTAGTAGTGTAGGGGTCTGGTACTGGTCGAGCCCTATGATTAAGATGGTTTTCTTGCTCGATGGTTGGGATGATTGTCCCATGGTTATTCCCCTTATGCTACTGGTGAGGAGATCCTGTATGACTGCTGGGTCGCTTCTAATCAAAACATGATCTTGTGTACCGACTCTGAACTGAAACTCAGCGTCTGGGTGTTTATATCCGCATCGTTCAGCCAGAGATACTTGACTTCAGGTGGTGTACCTACAGGGAAGTTTAATCTTACTCTCATGGGGGGTTGAGGTTGTAGTTGATGGTCTCTTAAGTTTTTCTGCCTTTTCGGCCTTCCGCTTGTTCCTGGACTGAACTAGTTGAAAGCCATCCTCTCCGTTGGTGTCAAGGTCAACACCACAGTCGCCTGGCTCACTCAGTGCATCAGGAGAGTTAGAGCGAGTAGCTGGGTCTCCAGTCAACTCAGACATGGTGGAGTTACAGGACCCGACCAATATGCCTACGTCAGAGGGCCGAGGACTGCTTGGCACTCCTAGGAAGTCAGCGCTGGTTGGGAGGCGTAACCCTCTTAGAGAACAAAGGAGACTGGTATCTACAGCGTATTAGCTGTGTGAAGGGAGGCCGTGAACGGGCCTCCCGCGGAGGGAGTGTGGTGTCGGGGGGTAGAGGTGGTGGGAGACCCACTGTGGGCTAAACATTGCCTGGAGACGTAAACAAAGATCAACATTCATTACATATTATCCACAATTTATCAAAGTGACTAACAACTTCCCAAATACTATAATCATACAAACATGCATTGTGCTTACATGGTTATATAACGTACTATACGTACAATCAAAGACAAAAGTCGTGTCGCAGTTTTGTACGGATATTAAATATAACTCGTGAAACATTATGAGAGTCACCTACCATAAGGCAGGGCGCACCAAAAGTTTACCCCTTCGGCATATGTTTTCACCAAATTTCACGACACGACTTTTGTCTTTCTTTGTACATATTTACGACCAGTTACACAACTTATACAGTAATTACTTACCGGTGCTCTAGTACAAGAATCACTTATCACAGCTTGAGTCAAGGTGTTACTAAAGGTGGTACAGTATTCAAGGTGGAGGGTTGGTGATGCTCACACTCACTCGGCGTTAAGCAACACAAAAATGTTTGGTTCAAAAGACTGTTTCATGTTAACAGCTGAACTGATGACCAATGAAGAAAGTTGTTGTGTTATGTCAGGTGACTGAACCAATAAATAATTGGTCAGGTAAGGCCTGGTCTTAGGGCTATGTTGGCACCTGTTGAAACTGAAGTCTGTATGAAACAAGCCAAATTGGGACCCAAGACTGGGACCCATAAAGACTGGAACCCATAAAGACTGGAACCTATAAAGACTGCGACCCATTAAGAATGAGACCCCATTAACTATGTGATTCATTAAGACTAGGACCCATTAAGACTGGGACTCATTATGACTGAGACCCATTAAAACTGGGACCCATTAAGACTGGGACCCATTAAGACTGGGTCCCATTAAGACTGGGTCCCATTAAGACTGGGACCCCTTAACACTGGCACCCATTAAGACTGGGATATGGTTAGGTTAGGTTGGGTTAGGTTAGGTTTATACTGAACTTTACCAGTCACCGAGGAACTTACCAGAGGCGGACACAACACAGGAGAAACCTTGAGCTTTTCCTCTTCTGTTTGTCTTGAAAACAATATTCAAAAGGTCAGTGTCGCCTCCTTCACTGAGAGTTCCAAGGTTGCCGCAGAATCTGAGGGAACACAAAGTCGGGTGATAGTTGATAAAGAGTAATTAATACATTAGTTTATTATATCATATTGTACTTTTATCTTATATGTTGGTATAGATTAATTAATGGATATAAAAATAAATAAAATATTGTTTACGTTACTCAAGTGTTCAACAAGAACTATCGTTGGTGTATAACAATGGCAACCACGACTCACTACTGTGTATTGGCTGTCGTGTGGGTGACCCCGTCAACAGCTCTTAATATTTAACAGAATAATGACAAGAGACGCCTTCGTTTTCTTTAATATACATCACCTGTTGTTTAATGTCTCTATATCGTTGAGGTAGAGATAGTCCTTTATGCATATCCAGGATGCCTTCATATTGAATGGGTTACATTTGATTGAAATTTTGGAGTCACTTGATGTCTGAAAGAAGGAACATGTCGGTAGTTTAGTTTAAGTTTGTTCTTGGATCATAGTCACATTTCTATCTTTCTTCACTCCTTCGTAAAGTGTTTACTGGCCTAAAGTATTTATATACATTGCCGTACTGATGACCACACAGACCTTCAATCTTTTGTTGTGGTGCACAGTAATGTACATTTATTTATATTCTGTATATCTTTTTTGCCCCTGGTCAGCTTACGAACTGGTCAGACAATATTAGTCATAATTCGTGTCCAATCAGTGAAGTTAACGTTGGGTCTGGTTAGTACTTGGCTGGGTGACCGGTTTGGACGGTTCTTGAATTATCTTTCACTGTGTTTACGCAAAATTATCATCCTTAATGCTTAATGATGACAATTTTAGATCTTTCATTTGGAAGTCCAGGACCATTACAGGTTGCTGAACGTGTATTTCGTTGGCCATTTATTACTCGCAAAGAATTTAATATATTCCATCTTGTGAGCTCTAAACCAAAGAATTAAAGCTCACAAAAGCTATCAATCAGCTGTTACTGTGAACTTTACCTATACCATTTACTTCCTTATTTTAAAATTGTAGGAGGTATTCAGTAGCTTACTTCAGAGGTCCAACAAATGGAATTCTCATCTATTTTAAAACTGTTCTGATAACATGAGATTCTATAAATCAAAATGTAGGTCTGTGATGCACACAACACGCGAAACAAATAAATTATGCCATAGACAAGCTGAATACCAAAAATAATAATAAATTAGTACTCGGTTTACTGATTTACTCGGTTCTCAAGAATAATCATTACCGAAATACGCAGTTCTTTAAAAGTACTCAGTTTGCTCACTGGTGTAGTATAATCCTAAACAATATTTTTCTTTGGGGTAAAATAGTTTCCATTTCCTGTGAGAGTTCCCGAATAAATTTCCTGTAATATAGTCATGACGAACAGTTATCAGTTCTGCATTAATGTGATGGACATAAACAAATTTTTCTCCCGCATTCCCCCCCTCTAAATCTGGCACTCAAATCACCCATTATGAATTTTGAGTGCATGTTTGTTTAAATTTGCTATTTCTATGAAGACGTTGTGGATAACCTAACCAAGCTATACCTAAATTATGTTCAGTTTGATATTGTTACTGAAACAGTTTATTTAACCAGAAAAATACAGATACAGAGTAGACAATAATAACAATATTGACAAGACCGAGTCAAATGAGAGCCTGAACCCTCTTAGTAACAGAGCACTTACTACACGTCACTGTACAAGTGATACCTACACCAAACTATACTATCTATCTATCTATGCTTGTAACAGTGAGGGCGCCATCACATTGACAGGAGGTTCGACAAATGACGCTTTATCCTGCTCCTCGTCACATGCCACCGTAGCTGTATCTGATGTGTGTGTTGGATGGATGGGGGGAGCGTGACCTTTTGTGGTCCAGACAACACAAATCAACCTCTACACACGCTGGATCAATCATGAAGTAATGTCCTGTGTTGATTTAAAGTCATTCTCACTTCTGGTAATTTATGTTTATCGATGTTAATATTGGTACCTTTTTTTTGTATATTGTTCGTAAGGTTGTCACTGTGTGGTGGTCATATCTCACATTGGCCATAATGATGTTTGTCTACGTGAGGGAACTTTTCATCGTCGCGGAATGGAATACTTTTTGCGGAAGGGGATTATTAGCTCCCTCACCTGACAGTTTCTCTCACATCTTCACGACAACTACTGTTTTTAGGGGGTCTCAACATACAGTATTTCATCAGTAAATGGCGCGGTCTTGTTATTTCTGTATTTTTTTGTCTAGGAGTCTCTAATGCAATATCAGCTATTTTCCTACTGTTAGATTTTATACCAGTTGTCTTATCTTCTTTGATGTTTATCAGAGAAGCTTGGTTGTCTTTGGGTTGTGGTTTAATAAACTGTTGGAGGACATCATCGGCAGAAAGTTGCATGCGAATCTCAAAGTCCTTCAGAGTGTTGCTGCAAGAGTAACAAATGAAAGAATGTTACATGTCCGTCAGACAGAGGAGTTTGTGCTGAGCAGAACTTTAAGTCTCGTCCCACGCTGCAACAGTAAACACTAGTGATAATAACTTGTTCACTTTGGAGACCATGAATAACAGACTTGGTGTTGACAAAGTTAACAAATTTGGTGCGAATAAAACCATTTTTGGGTAAAGCTTTACTCTCGGACGACACGTCAACCTTAGTAATGTTATTTTGCAATCAATAATTCAGTCAATTGTAAGACGCTTCTATGACTTTTCCCTAGCAAATGACTTAAAAATGACCTAACTTAAACTCCTAACCGGAGGGCTCCGTCCTCCTGGACCCCCGGCTTATACCTACTAGTCATTTGCGAAGGAAACCTCATAGACGAAAAGTGTCTTGGAGTTGTGTGAACTATTGATTGCAATGATGAAAGTCCTCGGGTTCCCGTGTTATCTGAAGGTAAAATAACAAATTTGGTTAAAAGTAAACAAAGCTGGAGCTAAACAAGTCAAAGTGACTCACCTGGCCATGTTGATTGTGGAAGCCTCGCTCCGTCCTCCCGGAAGGGGGAGAGGGGGGGGGGGGGATTACTTGTCTCGTTAATATATCAAGAATTTTCAAACCTTGACATGTATAAATATTTTTTGTATCCTTACTGTTACAATGTATAATTCACGATCAAGGAAACCTTGTATTTTGCTATATTTTGTAATATTTCAATATGTTAAGAGATGAAGGGCTTTTTTTAGTAGGGTTTGGTGGTTTGGGGGGTTCGGAGGGCTACGAGCATATGTCTCTGAGCTAATCTAAAGTTTACACCACAGGGAAGAAACAGGAGAGCTGGTGAGAGTGGTATGTATGTGTGGTGCCTGAGTCCTCCGCCCTGAGCCCTGTCTGTGCTGCTGAGGAGTTGTGGCCGAGGATGGAGCGACTAGTGTGTATACAACTCAAGGGATGTGCCCGTGTCTGAAGGTGTTGTGTGTAAAGGACTATTGCCGTCAAAGTGTTGTGGTTGTGGAGGAGCCTGGGAGGGCACCGCGGCTCCTGACAGTGACGGTCATCGGCAACCATACCTCAGCAGCCGAGTCCTAGCTAAGTACCAGACCAGTCACCTTTATTGTGTTTTATTTAGGAAATTGTTAATGTATTTCACTATTTAAACTAGACTGGGCTATCGACTTACGTAGGCCAGTTTTTTGCGGAATAATTAAGCAGTGGGTAAGTACATTATATCATCCGGAGAATCTTAGGAATTAGGTTTTTTCTATAGTTTTTGATGCGTTTTGAACGAATTGGACCTTCATATCTGTTGAATATCACATAGTTTGGATATTCAAATACAAGTGATAACAAACAAAAATTTTACCGACCAAAGTAACTCAACATCGTGCTGAGAATAGAGGAGTCAGAAGACAAGTGGTGTATAGTGGAGAAGGACACAAAGAAGAAAATGTAGGTTATGTATATAAGCTACTGTGCCGAGTAGCAACCCTGTACATAAGCTCCTGTGCCGAGTAGCATTTATATATATTATCACGTGGCAACACTGCACGTGTTATGTGTGGCATATGGCACAATTGCCACATAACACGTGCAGTGTGCCACGTGATAATATATATAAATGCTACTCGGCACAGTAGCTTATGTACAGGGTTGCTACTCGGCACAGTAGCTTATGTACAGGGTTGCTACTCGGCACAGTAGCTTATATACATAACCTACAGAAAAGTAAGACGATAAAGATGACAAGTAGTGAAGATGAAAAAAAAAATACCCTAACCATATTTACAAAAAGACAGGAATATGAGGAACGATAATTATTATTATTTTGTACTTGGTCGACCAATTCGGCTCTTAAATGATGTGATTATAATTTACCTTTAATTAAGTTTGATATCTACACTTGGATGATTTTAAAATGTCACACTCATTATGTGTATTAACCAGTCAGCCTGTGTGGATATTAAACCTTTTAGTAAACATTATGATTGAGAGACAGAAATGGTTATATGTAAAATTCTCATACAGATGATGGCTATAGGTGATAAATGGTGGAAATGTTGAGAAAAAAATAACTTTTCCCTAACATTTATTTCAATTAACCCCTTTCTTCCTCCTTCCCTTTCACATCTACTTCCCTTTTCCTCCTCTTCCATTCTCTTTATCTCATTTCTTAGGTAACGGGCACTATAAGCCTCCCCCCCCCCCTTACCCAAGGTCTGGGATCATTTTTCATAACCCTAATATTCTCAAACCTCATAAATCTTAATTAGATTCCATAACTATTTCATCGCTATATCTGTAAAAAATAATCAACAGGTGTGTGTGTGTGTATGTGCGAGTGATTGACATTTACGAACGTTGGGTCATATTTGGACCACACACACTTACTCACTTGTGCTGGATTCTGATATACTGTACAATATATCCGTGATGTTAATGGTGTGTGTGTGTCTGAGTGTGTGTACACGTAGAGACGTCCTGTTTGATATAGTGCCAATCAACTGATCAGTAAATTTTACGACAGCCAATCAGTTATAGGCAATCAGTGGAAAGCAGAACCCACCTAATAGCCAATCATCCGGGAGCAAGACACCCGTGATAACCAATCTGAGGTGAAAAACGAACACTGTATTTGCTCCGCCATCAATAACTAGTAATACAGCATCACATAAAACTCATCACCGCTTCATCCTCGCTTAATAGGAAAGCTTTGAATTTTTTTAACGTGGTTCTTTACTGAAAAATTATCGCCTATGACGTTGATGATAACCTGGGTTCTGATTATACTGTAGAGTCGCGACAGTCCCTTGATGTTTGTGGAGTTCCTTGATGTTTGTGGAGTCCCTTAATATTTGTGGAGTCCCTTGATGTCTGTGGAGGCCCTTGATGCTTGGGGAGTCCCTTGATGTCTGTGGAGTCCCTTGATGTCTGTGGAGTTCCTTGATGTCTGTGGAGTCCCTTGATGTCTGTGGAGTCCCTTGATGTCTGTGGAGTCCCTTGATGTCTGTGGAGTCCCTTGATGTCTGTGGAGTCCCTTGATGCTTGGGGAGTCCCTTGATGTCTGTGGAGTCCCTTGATGTCTGTGGAGGCCCTTGATGTCTGTGGAGGCCCTTGATGTCTGTGGAGTTCCTTGATGTTTGTGAAGTTCCTTGATGTTGGTGGAGTCCCTTGATGTTTGTGTTTACTGACTCCCTTGATGTTTGTGTTTGTGGAGTCCCTTGATGTTTGTTTATGTTTGATGGTCCCTTGATGTTTGTTTATCGAGTCCCTTGATGTCTGTGGAGTCCCTTGATGTCTGTGGAGTCCCTCTATGTTTGTGGAGTCCCTTGATGTCTGTGGAGTCCCATGATGTCTGTGTAGTCCCTTGATGTTTGTGTATACTGAGTCCCTTGATGTTTGTGGAGTTCCTTGATATTTGTGGAGTCCCTTTATGTTTGTGTTTAATGACTCCCTTGATGTCTGTGGAGTCCCTTGATGTTTATTGAATCATTCATTTGTTTGTGATTAAGTCTTGATGTTTTGTGAGTCATATGTGTGGAATACTGTCTCTGTCATTTGATGTGTTTAATTGTTCTCTAATCTTTGTTTGCTGAGTCCTTGATGTTTATTGAGTCCTTGATGTTTGTGTTTACTGAGTCCCCTTGATGTCATGGGTTCCTTGATGTTTATATGATAATTGTGTTTAGTGGACCCTTGATGTCCAGTTGGGTTCCTTGATATTTGGGGTCCCTTAATGTTTGTGAGTCTTTGTATTTTATTTACTAAGACCACTTGATACTCTGATTTCTAGATGTTTTTACTAAGTCCCTATGATGTTTGTTTACAGGTCCTTGGTCTCTTTTGTTCTTCGGTTTTTGTTTGAGACCTTTGATGTTTGTGTTTACGAGCCCCTAATTGTTTGTCCAGCAGGTCCATGATGTTTGTTTTTGAAGTCTTGTAACATTCCCGAATCCTTCTTTTTGTGTAGCTCGTCAGTCTTAGCCTATAGTACTTACAAACGATGAGAATCTTCAACTCAGCTTCTTTGTGCAGAAACAGACATAATGGGTTGTCATCAAATAAAGGTTATGAACCCTCTTGTATAAGGATGGAAGTTGTCTGAAAAGAGGTTAGGTGCCTTTGAATAATCTTTTTGTCTTGGGATGAATCAATAGAGCATGGGGGCTTTTTGTGTGTTTTTTATCGTCTTTGTTTGCACACCCAATTTGCTTTGAAGTATTAATCGTTGACTTTGGGGGTAGTTATTCATTTCGAAATTGCAGGTGTGTGAGAAGGGAGGTGACAGCCTGTTGACGAAAGCAGGCAGATGAATCATGTTTGTCACGCCTCAGGGAGGGATGTTGAGTCTATGCTCCTTAATATGCTATGCACAAGCTTATTGCTGACATTCAGTTCAGCCAAACGAGGCTGTAATAATATATGCTGTTGACATCTGCGTTGCTGTGGCCTGAATAACTCAGGCTCCAGGCGCCACTGGGTGTGTTTTCGAGAGGACTGGATGAATTATGGCTCATGTCTTAGTGACCGAACCGAGCGTCCTCAATCTAGTCCTGCTCACCACTCACCGAGCTGCGTAACAGCATGCGCTTATGAACTATGCCAAACCCTATAAATATCCTCTTGGGTTATAGATAGGCTATGGCGACTTTATTAATGACATTTAAACTGACTATTGTTTAGTCCTCAAGCTTGCGATAAGCAGTTAAGCTATTAACCGCCGCGCTGCCATTTCTACACTTCCATTCGTTCTGTGATTGCATCTTTCCAGCAGTTATTCACGCCTAAACAACTCCAGCAACCTTGAAGTGACTGGTGCAAAAATAAACCATGCGTCATTCTGAGATAATCAATAAAATTGATGAAAAGGCCGGACTGCCCCCCCTATCTGAGAGGAGATAGCTCTGCCCATCATGTGTTTTGCGTCAAAGGTTTTGAAGAACAATGGTCCCCCAAACTACAACTCAAACTGTGTTGAGTGTTCCTGCTCTAAGTAATCCCGACTATCTCCTTTAATCTTCCACAAAATTCTCTCTTTGGGGCGTGGCTTCATAAAAATCTGATCTCTTGCAGACTGAATCTTGACCACCCCAGACAGACCCTGTATTACCATTCCTTCTTGGCTGGGATAGTTCCTATTAATTACCTCCCTGTGGTAATAGCTGTCATGGGTTGCGCTGGGCCTCCAGCTTTAACCCATCCCATGTTGTTTAGGTAGAGATAAGAGTACCCGGCCCTTGATGAGGGTCATCTCCCGCCTCAAAACCACGGCTGGCTGATAGGCTTTAGACCTTGGGTTATTGAAGACCTCACTGCTCCCGCGGATTTAGAACAGGGCCATACCTCCTACCAGTGCACTACGAGTCTGTGTGTGCAAATCCCGAGATTGTTGTTAAGTCCATACAAGTAACACATCACCATAAAGAAGTGATCAATGGTGGTTGTTTTGAGCAGGCCCTTCTCTGTAGATCTAACGATTAATTCTCCCAGGTTGACAAACTCTCCATTACAACACGGTACTATGTGGCGTGAATGAGTGACTGGCCTATCCATGAAATTATAGAACCAATTAATGGATTGTGCAAATAAACGTAAGTGTGATGTCTGCCTGTAATAAATGACCCTCTATTATTGTTATCAAAAGGTAATGACTGATTGGATTTATGACAAAGTATAACAAATAGCCGGTCAATGAATTCATCCATTGAATGCCGGGAAGCAGGGAAATTCTGCGTAATGATACATAATCTCCTGGGTGAGTAACCAGTGTGAAGGTATCTGGAGTTCTATGGTGAAAACCACTTTCTTGCATTTCCTTCCAACCGAATATTGAAACACCGATGCTGGTGAGATGTGTCTCACTAGAAACTAATATGTATGAACACAAATTTCTAAATCAGTAGATATTTATACTTTTACTGATAGTTCTGTGCAGACAAACACATTGAAACAGAACAACTGGAAATTCATAATATATAAAGAAAAAGAGATGATGGTCAAACGAGCAAAGGCTGAACAACTGGGCCCAGCAGAACACAAAGTGGACTTACTGGAATCTCTTGTGCAATTTTCAAAAAATGGAGCAGGGGTGATATTCTGTGACTCTCAAGTGCTGATCGTGAAAAGTCGATTGAGTTCTATCTAAGTTGTATGTGATGTTAAAAGAAATGTGATAACTGCCAATAAGAACTTAACTCTTATTATCGAATTTATTATTATGATTCATGTTGAAGGTGTCCATGACTATGTAGACTTGGCGAATAGGCATGTAAGAAAGAAAATGTTGACCGTGACCTTGGCCTGTCCAATGCTGTATTTAAAAAACATTCACCAAATCAAGTTCATGAACTCTGATCTAGAAGAACCTTTAGAAATACAGAGATCGGCAATTGTGACATTAATCAAATGACAGTGTGTGACGAGAGGTGCCGGTATGGCCAAAAGGACAGAACCAGACCAAATGTGATGGCTAAGATACAGACACATTTACAGTCCGGAACCTCAGCATGTAAACTTTGTGATAAACCTTTAAACATAGCGAACACTATATTATTAGATATGATTTTATCAGACTTCTGAGCACATTGTATCATAAACTTTGTAATACTATTGAATCATGAGGACATGGATGAACGCTGTTTATCCCAAATTTGCTGATCACGCCATTGGTCTTAATTAGAATACTTAACCTCATAATGTACTTGCGGGCCACATGCTTGCATGGCAGTGAACAGTGGCATCACTCACGGCTCGGCCTATATATGCATTGAATGATGTATTTCCTTTGTGTATGGACCTCTGTGCCCTACCTCAGTGTTGGACTACAGGCTGAATTCACTGGGATAGAGCAAACTGTACTCCAAACTTCGTCAATAAATTTGTTTTAACTAAAAAACTTGGAGATGGGTGCAGTTTGGCATCCTTTCTTTCAGTGGTGGAGGGAGGAGGGAGGGAGGGGGAGGAGGGTATTTTAAAAGCATTTTTGGTGGTTGTTTGATTTGTAACATTTATAAGGTAAACCTGTAACCAATATGTGATTGGGCTCCATGACTACAATAAAGGGAAAAGAGGTCTGATGATGTGAGGAAGAGTTCTGTGTATGAGATCATGCCACTTTTCCCATGCTTGCTTCATAATCAGCAATACATGTATCAGACAATCCCAGGGTACACTCCCAGGGACACCTCCTGACCTCCCGTGCACCTCTGACACTCCCAGGTACACCTCCGACACTCCCATGTGCACCTCCGTACTCCCAGGTACACCTCCGACACTCCCAGGTACACCTTGCACTACCAGGTACCTCCGACACTCCCAGGTACACCTCCTGACACTTCAGGTACACCTCGGCCTCCCGGTACACCTCTGACACTCCCAGGTACACCTCTGACACTCCCAGGTGCCTCACTGACATTCCCTGGTACACCTTGACGCTCCAGGTACACCTCTGACCTCCCAGGTACACCCCAGACACTCCCAGGTACCTTCTCCACACTCCGTTACCTTCTGACACTCCTAGGCACCTCTGTCACTCCCTGATACACGTCTACTACTCCCAGGTACACCGCTGACTCCCATGCCTGCTGACCACTGGGTACACCTCCAGACACTGCCAGGTACCTCAGACACTGCCAGGTGCAACCTCTGACACTCCCAGGTACACCTCTGACACTCCCAGGTACACCTCTGCTCCCCGTTTACTCCAGACACTCCCAGGTACACCTCCAGGTACACCTCTGACACTCCCAAGTACACCTCTACACCTCCCAGGTACACCTCCGACGCTCCCAGGTACACCTCCGACACTCAGGTGCACTTCTTACACTCCCAGGTACACCTCCGACACTCCCAGGTACACCTCTGACACTCCCAGGTACACCTCCGACACTCCCAGGTACATTTCTCACACTCCTAGGTACACCTCCAACACTCCCAGGTACAACTCCGACACTCACAGGTAAACCTCCGATACTCCTAGGTAAACCTCTGACATTCCCAGGTACACTTCTGACAATCCTAGGTATTCCTCTGACACTCCCTGTTACATCTCTGACACTCCCAGGTACACCTCAGACACTACCTGGTACACCTCTGACACTCCCAGGTACACCTCTTTCACTCCCTGGTTCTCCACACTCCCAGGTACACCTCAGACACGCCTAGGTACACATCAGACACTCCCAGGCACATCTCTGACACTCCCAGGTACACCTCAGACACTCCTAGGTACATGTCTCACACTCCCAGGTACTCTTGTGACACTTCCTGGTACACCTCTGACACTCCCAGGTACACATCAGACACTCCTAGGTACACCTTTCACACTCCCAGGTACACCTCTCACACTCCCAGGTACTCCTGTGACACTCCCTGGTACTTCTCTGACCTCCCAGGTACACCTCAGACACTCCCAGGTACACCTCAGACACTCCCAGGTACACCTATGAGACACTCCCAGGCACACCTCCGACACTCCCAGGTACACCGCTGACACTGACAGGTGCCTCCTGTCTGCACCTCCGACACTCCCAGGTACTCCTCTGACCTCTTTGGTTCACCTCTGGAGACTCCCAGGTACACCTCTGACCTCCCTGGTACACCTCCGATATTCCCAGGTACACCTCCGATGTTCCCAGTACACCGCCGATACTCCCAGGGACACCCTTGAGACTCCCAGGTACTTCACTGACACTCCTGGTATGCCTCTGACATTCCCGGGTACTCTCTGACCTCCCAGGTACACCTCTGATACTCCCAGGTACACCTCAGACACTCCCTAGGTACACCTCTGGCCTCCCAGGTACACCTCAGACACTCCCTAGGTACACCTCTGACCTCCGGTACCTCAGACACTCCTAGGTACCTCTCACACTCCCAGGTACACCTCTCACACTCCCAGGTACTCCTGTGACACGCCCTGGTGCTTCTCTGCACTCCCAGGTACACCTCTGACCTCCCAAGTACCTCCTGACACTTACCTCGACCTCCCAGGTACCTCCGACACTCAGGTACCTTCTTACACTCCCAGGTACACCTCCTACACTCCCAGGTACCTCCGACACTCAGGTACACTCTCACACTCCCAGGTACCTCGACACTCCCAGGTCACCTCCTGCAACCTCCCAGGTACACCTTTGACACTCTAAGGTACACCTCTGACACTGCCAGGTACACCTCTGACTCTCCCAGGCACACCTCTGACACTTCCAGTACCTGCTGACACTGCCAGGTACCTCTGACACTCCATGTGCACCTCCGACACTCCCAGGTACCTTCTGACCTCCCAGGTACTCCACCCACTCCTGACACACCTGACACTCAGGCTTTTGACACTCCCAGGCACACCTCTGATACTCTGGTACACCTCAGACACTCCCAGGTACACCCCAGACACTCCCAGGTACACCCAGACACTCCCAGGTACTTCTCACATTCACCATCCAGACTCCTCCCCAGGTACCACCTCTGACACTCCCAGGTACACCTCTGACACTCCCAGGTACACCTCTGGAAACTCCAGGTACACCTCTGACACTCCCAGGTACTCCTTGACATTACCTGATACACCTCTGACATATCCAGGAACACGTCCCTTCCCACACCTCTGACCTCCCAGGTACACCTCCTGACATTCCCAGGTATGCCTCTGTCCTCTCAGGTACCTCCGATACTCCCAGGCACACCTCTGACACTCCCAGGTACACCTCTGCCTCCTAGGAACTCCTCTGTAACTCCCTGATACACCTCTAACACTCCCAGGTGCACTGCTGACACTCTCAGGTACACCGCTGACACTGCCAGGTACACCTCAGACACTGCCAGGTACACCTCAGACGCTGACAGGTACACCTCAGACACTCCCAGGTACACCAAAGACACTCCAGGTGCAACTCTGACACTCCCAAGTGCACCTCTGACACTCCCAGGCACCTCTGACACTCCCAGGTACACCTCAGACACTCCCAGGTACACCGCTGACACTCCCAGGTACCTCTGACACTCTCCAATGCCTCTGACACTCCCAGGTACACCTCACACACCCAGGTACACCTCAGACCTCCCTGGTACACCTCTGACACTCCCAGGTACACCTCTTTCACTCCTGGTTCTCCTGACACTCCCAGGCCACCTCAGAACCTCCTGGGACCTCAGACACTCATTACCTCCCAACACTCCCAGGTACCTCAGACACTCTTAGGTACGTCTCACACCTCCCAGGCCTCCTGTGCTCCCTGGTAAACCTCTGACATTCCCAGGCACCTCAGACACTCCTAGGTACACCTCTCTCACACTCCCAGGTACACTTCTCACCTCCCAGGTACTCCTGTGACACTTCCTGGTACTTCTCTGACCTCCCAGGTACACCTCAGACACTCCCAGGTACACCTCAGACACTCCCAGGTACCTCAGACACTCCCAGGCACACCTCCGACACTCCCAGGCACACCGCTGACACTGACAGGTACACCTCTGACCTCCATGTACCTCGACCTCCGGTACACCTCTGACAATCCCAGGTACTCCACAGCCTCACACCCCAGCACTACCAGTACCTCCGACACTCCCAGGTACACCTCTGACACTCCCAGGTTCTCCACTGACATTCCCTGGTACACCTCTGACACTCCCAGGTACACGTCCAACACTCCCAGATCACCTCCTGACACTCCCAGTACATCTCGGCACTCCCAGGTACCTCCCAGCCTCCCAGGTACATCTGGCAGACTCCCAGTGCACCTCCGATACTCCAGGTACACCTCTGACACTTCCAGGTACCTCTGACCTCCAGGTGCCTCTCTCACTCCCTGATACACCTCTACCTCCCAGGTGCACCGCTGGCACTCCAGACACCGCTGACACTGCCAGGCCTCAGACACTGCCAGGTACCTCCGGACTGCCAGGTACAACTCAGACACTCAGGTACACCCCAGACACTCCAAGGTGCACCTCTGACACTCTGAAGTGCACCTCTGACACTCGAGGCACACCTCTGACACTCAGGTACCTCAGACAATCCCAGGTGCCATGATCTCCCAGGTACACCTCTGACACTCCCAAGTACCTCTGACACTCCCAGGTACACCTCCGACACTGCCTCCACACCTCCCAGTGTGCTTCTTACCTCCCAGGTACCTCCAACTCCCAGGTACCTCTGCTTCCAGGGCCTCGACACTCAGGTACACCTCTGACACTCCCAAGTACCCTCTGCTCAGGTACTCCACTGACATTCCCTGGTACCCTTGACGCTCCCAGGTACCTCTGACACTCCCAGGTACACCCCAGACACTCCAGGTACACTTCTCTCACACTCCCAGGTACACCTATGATACTCCTAGGTACTCCTCTGTCACTCCCTGATAAACGTCTAACACCAGGTACACCGCTGACACCCCATGCACACCGCTGACACTGCCAGGCACACCTCAAACACTGCCAGGTACACCTCAGACACTGCCAGGTACAACCTCTGACCTCCCAGGCACACCCTGACACTCCCAGGCACACTCTGACACTCCCAGGTACACCTCAGACACTCCCAGGCACACCGCTGACACTCCCATGCACACCGCTGACACTCCCAGGTACACCTCCGACACCAGGTACCCTCTGACACTCCCAGGTACACCTCCGACACTCCCAGGCACATTTCTCACACTCCCAGGCACACCTCCAACACCCCTGCACACCTGACACTCCCAGGTAAACCTGATACTCCTAGGTAAAACCTCTGACACTCCCAGGTTCACTTCCGACACTCCCAGGTATTCCTCTGACACTCCCTGTTACATCTCTGACACTCCCAGGCACACCTCAGACACTCCCTGGCACACCTCTGACACTCCCAGGCACACCTCTTTCACCCCTGCTTCTCCCTGACACTCCCAGTTACACCCCAGACACCCCAGGCACACCCCAGACACCCCAGGTACATCTCTGACACCCGGCACACCTCAGACACCCCAGGCACACGTCCCACACCACCAGGCACTCCTGTGACACCTGGCACACCCCTGCACCCTGCACACCCCTCCAGACACCCCAGGCACACATCCCCCCCAGGCACACCCCAGACACTCCGAGCACACCTCAGACACTGACAGGCACACCTGACACTGCCAGCACACCTCCGACACTCCCAGGCACACCTCTGACAATCCCAGGTACTCCACTGACACTCCCTGGTACACCCCTGACACTCCCAGGCACACCTCCGACACTCCGAGGTACACCTCTGACACTCCCAGGTTCTCCACTGACATTCCCTGGTACACCCCTGACACTCCCAGTTACACGTCCAACACCCGAGATACACCTCTGACACCCCAGGTACATCTCTGACACTCCCAGGTACACCTTGACACTCCGGCACATCTGTGACACTCCCAGGTACACCTCCGATACTCCCAGGTACACCTCTGACACTCCAGGCACACTTGACGCTCCTAGGTACCCCACTCCCTGATACACCTTAACACTAGGTGCACCCCTGACACTAGGCACACCGCTGACACTGCCAGGTACACCCCAGACACTGCCAGGTACACCCTCAGACACTGCCAGGACACACCTCAGATACCCCAGGCACACGTCAGACACCCAAGGTGCACCCTCAACACTCCAAGTGCACCTCTGACACTCCGAGGCACACCTGACACCCCAGGTACACCTCAGACAACCAGGCACACCGCTGACACTCCCAGGCACTCTGACACCCCAAGTACACCTCTGACCTCACCCAGGTACACCTCCGACACCCGGCACACCTCCCGACACCCCAGGCACACTTCCACCCCAGGCACACCTCCGACACTCCCAGGCACACCTCTGACACCCAGGCACACCTCTGACACCCCAGGCACACCTCTGACACCCCAGGTACACCTCTGACACCCCAGGTACACTCTCACACTCCCAGGAACACCTCTGACACTCCTAGGTATTCTCTCACTCCCCTGATACACGTCTAACACTCCCAGGTACACCGCTGACACTCCCCATGCACACCGCTGACACTGCCAGGCACACCCCAGACACTGCCAAGTACAACCTCTGACACTCCCCAGGCACACCCTCTGACACCCCAGTACACCTCTGACACCCTAGGCACACCTCAGACACTCCCCAGGCACACCCGCTGACACTCCCAGGCACACCTCTGACACTCCCCAAGCACACCTCTGACACTCCAGGCACCTCCGACACCCCAGGTACACCTCCGACACTGCAGGCACACTCTCACACCCCAGGCACACCTCCGACACCCCAGGCACACCTCTGACACCCCAGGTACACCTCCGACACACCCAGGCACACACCCCTGCACACCTCCGACACTAGGTACAACTCCGACACTCCCAGAAACCTCCGATACTCCTAGGTAAACCTCTGACACTCCCAAGCACACTTCTGACACTCCCAGGTATCTCTGACACTCCCTGTTACATCTCTGACACTCCAGGCACCCCAGACACTCCCTGGTACACCTCTGACACCTCCAGGCACACCTCTTTCACCCCCTGGTTCTCCCTGACACCCCCAGGTACATCCCTGACACCCCACACCCCACACCCCAGTACACCTCCGACACTCCCAGGCATACCCCTGATCCCCAGGCACACCTCTGACACCCAGGCACACCTCTGACACTCTGCACCCCTGACCTCCCAAGCACACATCTGACACCCAGTACACCCCTGACACTCCCAGGCACACCTCTCACACTCCCAGGCACACCTCCGACACTCCCAAACCCTGACACTCCCAGGCACACCCTGACACTCCCAGGCACACCTCTGACACTACCAGGCACACCCCTTGACACTCCCAGGCACCCACTGACATTCCCTGGCACACCTCTGACACTCGGAGGCCACCGCTGACACCCAGGTACACCTCCGACACCCAGGCACACCTCCAACACTCCCCAGATACCCTCACACCCCAGGCACCACCTGACACTCCCAGGCACACCTCTGACACTCCCAGGCACACCTCTAACACTCCAAGCACACCTCTGACACCCAGGTACACCCTGACACCCCAGGCACCTCTAACACTCCAAGGCACACCTCTGACACCCCAGGGCCACCTCTGACACTCCCAGGTACCCACTGACATTCCCTGGTACACCTCTGACACTCCCAGGCACACGTCCACACCCCAGATACCTCTGACACTCCCAGGTACACTCTGATACTCCCAGGCACACTCTGACATTCCCAGGTTCACCTCTGACACTCCGCCTCGACACTTGGGCACACCTCTGACACTCCCAGGCACACCTCTGACACCAGGCACACCTCAGACATTCCCACACACCTCTGACACTCCCAGGCACACCTCTGACACTCCCAGGCACCCCCTGACAATCCCAGGTACACCGCAGACACTCCCCAGGCACACTGCTGACACTCTGCACACCTGTAGACAAACCCAAGTACACCTCTGACACTCCCCAGGCACACCCGACACCCCAGGCACACCTCCGACACTCCCAGGCACACTTTACACTCCCCAGGTACACCTCTGACACTCCCAGGATCTGACACCCCAGGTACACCTCTGACACCCAGGTACACCTTGACACACCCAGGTACTCCACTGACATTCCCTGCACACCTCTGACACTCTCAGGTACACGCTGACACTCTGGCACACCTCTGACACTCTAAGGTACACCCTGAGACAGCCAGGTACACCTGACACCCAGGTACAAACTGACACTCCCCAGGCACACTTCTCACACTCCCCAGGCACACCTCCGACACTCCCAGGCACACCTCTGACACTCCCAGGCACACCTCTGACACTCCACTGGACATTCCTGCACCTCTGACACTCCAGAACACGTCCAACACTCCCAGATACACCTATGACACTCCCAGGTACATCTCTGACAACCCAGGCACACCCTGACACCCCAGGCACACCTCCACACTCCCAGGCACACCTGATACTCCCCAGGCACACCTCTGACACCCATGTACACCTCCTGACACTCCCAGGCACCTCTGTCACCCCTGATACACCTCTGACACTCTAGGCACACCGCTGACACACTGCCGACACCCAGGTACACCCCAGACACTGCCAAGTACAACCTCTGACACCCCAGGTACACCTCTGACACTCCAGGCACACCTCTGACACCCCAGGTACACCTCAGACACTCCCAGGCACACCGCTGACACTCCCAGGCACACCCCTGACACACTCCCAAGCACACCTCTGACACTCCCCAGGCACACCCCACACTCCCAGGTACACCTCCGACACTCTGCAGGCACACCCCCACACTCCCCAGGTACACTTCCTGACACTCCCAGGTACACCTCTGACACCCAGGCACACCTCCGACACACCCAGGTACATTTCTCACACTCCCGGCACACCTCCGACACTCCCAGGTACAACCTGACACTCCCCAGGTAAACCTCCTGATACCCTAGGTAAACCTCTGACACTCCCAAGTACACTTCTGACACTTAGGTATTCTCTGACCCCCTGTTACATTCTTGACACTCGCGTACACCAGACACTCCCTGGTACACCTCTGACACTCCCAGGTACACCTCTTTCACTCCCTGGTTCTCTGACACTCCCAGGTACATTCTGACACTAGGTACACTCTACACTCCCAGGTACACCTCCGACACTCCCAGGTATACCTCTGACACTCCCAGGCACACCTCTGACACTCCCAGGTACACCTCTGACACCCTGGTACACCCCTGACCTCCCAAGCACACATCTGACACTCCCCAGGTACACCCCAGACACTTGCACACTCTCACACTCCCCAGGTACACCTCCGACACTCCCAGGTAAACCCCTGACACTCAGTACACCTCTACACTCCCCAGGCACACCTCTGACACTACCAGGCACACCTTGATACTCCCAGGTACCCACTGACATTCCCCAGGCACACCTCTGACACTCGAGGCACACCGCGACACTGCCAGGCACACCTCCTGACACCCCAGGTACACCTCCAACACTCCCAGATACACTTCACACTCCCCAGGCACCACCCGACACCCCAGGTACACCTCTGACACCCCAGGCACACCCCACACCCCAAAGCACACCCTGACACCCCAGGCACACCCTGACACCCCAGGCACACCCCAACACTCTAAGGCACACTCTGACACCCAGGCACACCTCTGACACTCTGCACCACCATCCCCTGGCACACCTCCTGACACTCCCAGGTACACGTCCGACATTCCCAGATACACCTCTGACACCCCAGGTTCCCTGATACCCCAGGCACACCTCTGACACCCAGGTTCACCTCTGACACTCCCAAGTGCACCTCTGACACCCTCAGGCACACCTCTGACACCCCAGGCACACCTCTGGACACGCCCAGGTACACCTCAGACATTCCCAGGCACACCTCTGACACTCCCAGGCACACCCTGACACCCCAGCACACCTCTGACAACCCAGGCACACCCCAGACACCTGGTAGCACACTGCTGACACTCCCAGGCACACCTGTGACAAACCCAAGTACACCTCTGACACTCCCAGGCACACCTCCGACACCTGGTGCACACCTGACACCCCAGGCACACTTCTCTACATGGCAGCACACCCTGACACTCCCCAGGCACACACCCCAGGTACACCTCTGACACCCCAGGTACACCTTGACACACCCAGGTACTCCACTGACATTCCCTGCACACCCTGACACTCTCCCAGGTACACCGCTGACACCCCCTGGTACACCTCTGACACTCCAAGGCCACCTCTGAGACAGCCAGGCACACCTCCGACACTCCCAGGTACAAACTGACACTCCCAGGTACACCTCTCACACTCCCCAGGCACACCTCCGACACCCAGGCACACCTCTGACACTCCAGCCACCTCTGACACTCCCAGGTACTCCACTGACATTCCCTGCACACCTGACACTCCCAGGAACACGTCCAACACTCCCCAGATACACCCATGACACCCCCAGGCACATCTCTGACAATCCCAGGCACACCCCTGACACTCCCAGGCACACTCTGACACTCCCCAGGCACACTGATACTCCCAGGCACACCTCTGACACCCCAGGCACACCTTGACACTCCCAGGTACTCCTCTGTCACTCCCTGATACACCTCTGACACCCCAGGCACACCGCTGACACTCCCAGGCACACTGCTGACACTGCCAGGCACACCTCAGCCACTGCCAGGTACACCTCAGACACCTGCTGTGCACCCCTCTGACACCCCCAGCACCTCTGACACTCCCAGGCACACCTCCGACACTCCCAGGTACACCTCAGACAATCCCAGGTACTCCACTGACACTCCCTGGTACACCCCTGACAATCCCAGGCACACTCGACACCTGAGGTACACTCTGACACCCCAGGTTCTCCACTGACATTCCCTGGTACACCTCTGACACTTGTGCTACACGTCCAACACTCCCAGATACACCTCTGACACTCCCAGGTACATCTCTGACACCCCAGGTACACCTCTGACACTCCCAGGCACATCTTGACACTCCCAGGTACACCTCCGATACTCCCAGGTACACCTCTGACACTTCCAGGCACACTCTGACGCCTCCTAGGTACTCTCTCACTCCCTGATACACCTTTAACACTCCCAGGTGCACCCCTGACACTCCCAGGTACACCGCTGACACTGCCAGGTACACCCCAGACACTGCCAGGTACACCCCTCAGACACTGCCAGGGACACCCCAGATACCCCAGGTACACGTCAGACACTCCAAGGTGCACCTCAACACTCCCAAGTACCTCTGACACTCCGAGGCACACCTCTGACACTCCCAGGACACACCTCAGACAATCCAGGTGCACACCTCACACTCCAGGCACACCTCTGACACTCCTAAGCACACCTCTGACTCCACCCAGGTACACCTCCGACACCCCAGGCACACCTCCGACACTCCCAGGCACACTCTACACTCCCAGGTACACCTCCGACACTCCCAGGTACACCTCTGACACTCCCAGGTACACCCCTCTGACACTCCAGGTACACCTCTGACACTCCCAGGTACACCTCTGACACCCCAGGCACATCTCACACCCCAGAACACCTCTGACACCCTAGGTATTCCTCTGTCACTCCCTGATACACTCTAACACTCCCAGGTCACACCGCTGACACTCCCATGTACACCGCTGACACTGCCAGGTACACCCCTCAGACACTGCCAGGTACACCTCAGACACTGCCAAGTACAACCTCCTGACACTCCCAGGTACACCTCTGACACTCCCAGGTCACACCTCTGACACTCCTAGGTACACCTCAGACACTCCCAGGTACACCGCTGACACTCCCAGGTGCACACCTCTGACACTCCCAAGCACACCTCTGACACTCCAGGTACACCTCCGACATCCCAGGTACACCTCCGACACTCGCAGGTACACTTCTTACACTCCCAGGTACACCTCCGACACTCCCCAGGTACACCCCTGACACTCCCAGGTACACCTCCGACACCCAGGTACACACTCCCAGGTACACCTCCGACACACTCCCAGGTACAACCTGACACTCCGGTAAACCTCCGATACCCTGGGTAAACCTCTGACACTCCCAAGTACACCTTCTGACACTCCTAGGTATTCCTCTGACACTCCCTGTTACATCTCTGACACTCCCAGGTACACCTCAGACACCCCTGGTACACCTCTGACACCTCCAGTACACTCACCCCTGGTTCTCCCCTGACACCCCAGGCACACCCTGACACTCCCAGTACATCCCTACACTCCCAGGTACACCTCCGACACCCCAGGTATACCTCTGACACTCCCAGGTACACCTCTGACACTCCCAGGTACACCTCTGACACTCCCTGGTACACCCCTGACCCTCCCAAGTACACATCTGACACTCCCAGGTACACCCCAGACACTCCCAGGTACACTTCTCACACTCCCAGGTACACCTCCGACACTCCCAGGTAAACCTCTGACACTCCAGGTACACCTCTGACACTCCCAGGTACACCTCTGACACTCCCAGGTACACCTTTGATACTCAGGTACCTCACTGACATTCTGGTACACTCTGACACTGGAGGTACACTGCTGACACTGCCAGGTACACCTCTGACACTCCCAGGTACACCTCCAACACCTGATACACTTCTCACACTCCCAGGTACACCTCCGACACTCCCAGGTACACCTCCTGACACCCCAGGTACACCTCTAACACTCTAAAGTACACCTCTGACACCCCAGGTACACCTCTGACACTCCCAGGTACACCTCTAACACCCCAAGGTACACCTCTGACACTCCCAGGTACACCTCTGACACTCCTGTACTCACTGACATTCCCTGGTACACCCCCTGACACCCCAGGTACACGTCCGACACTCCCAGATACACCCTGACACTCCCAGGTACATCTCTGATACTCCCAGGTACACCTCTGAAATGCCAGGTTCACCTCTGACACCCCAAGTGCACCTCCGAACTCCCCAGGCACACCCCTGACACTCCCAGGCACACCTCTGACACGCCCAGGTACAACACCCAGACATTCCCAGGCACACCTCTGACACTCCCAGGTACACACCTCTGACACTCCCAGGCACACCTCTCTGACAATCCCAGGTACACCGCAGACACTCCCAGGTACACTGCTGACACTCCTGTACACCTGTGACACCCAAGTACACCTTGACACTGGTACACCTCCGACACTCCCAGGTACAACTTCCGACATCCCAGGTACACTTCTTACACTCCAGGTACACCTCTGGCCACCCAGGTACACATCTGACACTCCCAGGTCCACCTCTGACTCCCAGGGACACCTTGACACACCCAGGTACCCACTGACATTCCCTGGTACACCCACACTCTCAGGTACACCGCTGACACTCCCTGGTACACCTCTGACACTCTAAGGTACACCTCTGAGACAGCCAGGTACACCTCCGACACCCCAGGTACAACTGACACTCCCAGGTACACTTCTCACACTCCCAGGTACACCTCCGACACTCCCAGGTACACCCTGACACTCCCAGGTACACCTCTGACACCCCAGGTACCCACTGACATTCCCTGGTACACCTCTCGACATTCCCAGGAACACGTCC
>NW_024719328.1:2763925-2777825 GCF_018991925.1 Homarus americanus
CACAAAAGAGGTTATAAGAAATAAACTGTCAAAGCTAAAGGTTCATAAGAGTCCCGGCCCTGACATGGTGCATCCCAGAGCGCTAAGAGAGTTGTGCAACAAGCTTCCTGAGCCCCTGAAGATCCTGTTCTGCAAATGCCAGGATGAGCAAAAGGTCCCCTGTGATTGGAAAATGGCTTATGCGAGTCCTATCTTAAAGAAGGGCGATCGTCACTCCACAAATAACTGTGGACCGGTGAGCCTCACCAGCATAGTATATAAAGTATTTAAAAGCATTATAAGAGATGCCATGATGGAACATCTACTACGAAACCACCTTGTAAAGGATTGCCAACACGGTTTTATGCCGGGGCGCTGCTGCTTAACACAATTACTCAAAGTACTGGACGTTTGGATCCAAATTCTAGAACAGGGCGGCAATATCGACAATATATACCTAGATTTTGCCAAGGCTTTCGACAGCGTACCCCATGAAAGGCTGAAAATTAAATTGGAAAGGTACGGGATTCGAGGAAATGTCCTGGCGAAGATTGGAGACTTTCCCCATGACTGCAAGCAGTGTGTGGTGATTAATGACACGAAATCATCATGCGTACCCATCACAAGCTGGGGTACCACAGGGTAGTGTATTGTGACCGCTGTTGTTTGTTTGCTTCTTAAATGACATGCCTGACGCTGTACACTCCTCCATACAAATGTTTGAGGATGACGCCAAGCTATTTCGGGAAATTAAGAACCAAGCAGACTGTGAAGAGCTGCAGAAGGATCTCTGTGAGCTTGAAGAATGGTCGAAGAAATGGCTGTTAATATTCAATGTACCGAAGTGTAAGAGGCTGCACCTGTTAAGTACCAACAGTAAGGAGGGCAGTCCCAACGGGACAGAGAAACTGTAGTGTATATTGACAATAAGCTGAAGTTATCGGGCCATTGCGAGAATAAGGTGATTCAGGCAACTAAATTATTAGGTCTCTGAAGAAGGTCGTTCAGATATCTAGACGGGCCTTTCTTCGTAACGATCTTCAAGATTGAGGTGCTTCCCCGTCTGGAGTACTGTCTGGAACCCGAAATATGGCTAGGGACTGTCAGTTGACTAAAAATGTCTAAAGAACGGTCGCTAGACTGGTGCCTGCACTTCGGAACTTCAGCTACCCTGAGAGATTAGAGCGCCTGAAATTGCCTAACCTTATTCCACAGACGGGCAAGGGGTAACCTAATTGAGGTATAGAAACATCTCAAAGGGCACCACTCAGTCGAGTGTCCTTACCTGGAGCCGCTTGCCCCACAAGGGGTCACAACTTAAGGTTGATGAAGCCGCAAGCCCAGAAAACTGTGAGGGGGCAACTTTTCTGGAGTGAGAGTTGTGAACTCTTGCAACAATCTGCCAGAGAGTGTTGTGACGGCACCGGGTGTGAGCTCCTTCACGACCAGATTTGATAAGCACTAGAACATGTTCAGAGAAATTCAGAAGCCAGTGTATGCCTAGTATCTGCCAACAGTGGTTAACAGAGACGTGACCGATCGCCCAAGCAGCTAATTAACCAATGAGTGGTGAAGAGGGTGAAAGAAAAAAAAAAGATAGACTAGATGTTACAATCCAGTAATAAGAGATACTGTTGGCAGGAAACAGCCGGCTGAGACTCCACCAAGTGATGGTGACAATGTACCGCCACATCTAAGGGTGAGTCTTGTTTCTACAGCAACTATTACTGAGATGTATTCATCAGTCTCTCTGTGTGTATCACAATAATTGTACTTACATGGTTATATAATGTGCGTACATATTTACGACCAGTTACACATCTTATACAGTAATTACTTACCGGTGCTCTAGTTCAAGAATCACTTATCACAGCTTGAGTCAAGGTGTTACTAAAGGTGGTACAGTATTCAAGGTGGAGGGTTGGTGATGCTCACACTCACTCGGCGTTAAGCAACACAAAAATGTTTGGTTCAAAAGACTGTTTCATGTTAACAGCTGAACTGATGACCAATGAAGAAAGTTGTTGTGTTATGTCAGGTGACTGAACCAATAAATAATTGGTCAGGTGAGGCCTGGTCTTAGGGCTATGTTGGCACCTGTTGAAACTGAAGTCTGTATGAAACAAGCCAATTAAAACTGGGACCCATAAAGACTGGAACCCATAAAGATGGGACCCATAAGACTTTAACCCATTAAGACTGCGACCCATTAAGACTGGGACCCATTAAGACTGGGACCCATAAAGACTGGGACCCATAAAGACTGGAACCCATTAAGACTGGACCCATTAAGATAAAGACTGGGACCCATAAAGACTGGAACCCATAAAGACTGGACTGCGACCCAAGAATGAGACAATAGGGACCCATTAAGACTGGGACCCATAGACCTGGGACCCATTAAGACTGGGACCCATTAAGACTGGACTGGGACCCATTAAGACTGGGACCCATAAAGACTGGAACCCATTAAGACTGGGATCCATAAGACTGGAACCCATAAAGACTGGAACCCATTAAGACTGGGACCAAAAGACTGGAACCCATAAGACTGGAACCCATAAAGACTGGAACCCATTAAGACTGGGACCCATAAAGACTGGAACCCATTAGACTGGGACCCAAAGACTGGGACCCATAAAGACTGGAACCCATTAAGACTGGGACCCATAAAGACTGGAACCCATAAAGACTGGAACCCATTAAGACTGGGACCCATAAGACTGGAACCCATTAAGACTGAGACCCATAAAGACTGGAACCCATTATAACTGGGACCCATTAAGACTGGGACGATAAGACTGGAACCCATAAAGACTAGGACCCATTGAGACTGGGACCAATTAACACTGGGACCCAAAAATGCTGGGACCCATAAGACTGGAACCCATAAAGACTGGAACCCGCTAAGACTGGAACCCATTAAGACTGGGACCCATAAAGACTGGAACCCATTAAGACTGGGACCCACTAAAACTGGGACCCATTAACACTCAGACACATAAATGCTGGGACCCATTAAGACTGGAACCCATTAACACTGGCACCCATTAAGACGGACCCATGAAGACTGGGACCCATTAAGACTTGGACCCAGTAAGACTGGGACCCATTAAGACTGGGACCCATTAAGACTGGGACCCATTAAGACTGGGATCCATTAAAACTGGCACCCATTAACACTGGCACCCATTAATACTGGCACCCATTAACACTGGCACCCATTAACACTGGCACCCATTAAGACTGGAACCCATTAACACTGGCACCCATTAAGACAGGGACCCATTAAGACTGGGACCCATTAAGACTGGGACCCATTAAGACTGGGACCCATTAACACTGGGATCCATTAACACTGGCACCCATTAACACTGGCACCCATTAACACTGGCACCCATTAACACTGAGACCCATTAACACTGGCACCCATTAACACTGGGACCCATTAAGACTGGGACCCATTAAGACTGGGATCCATTAAGACTGGGATCCATTAAAACTGGGACCCATTAACACTGGCACCCATTAACACTGGGACCCATTAACACTGGGACCCCTTAACACTGGGATCTACTTAGGTTAGGTTAGGTTTATACTGAACTTTACCAGTCACCGAGGAACTTACCAGAGGCGGACACAACACAGGAGAAACCTTGAGCTTTTCCTCTTCTGTTTGTCTTGAAAACAATATTCAAAAGGTCAGTGTCGCCTCCTTCACTGAGAGTTCCAAGGTTGCCGCAGAATCTGAGGGAACACAAAGTCGGGTGATAGGTGATTAAGAGTAATTAATACATTAGTTTATTATATCATATTGTACTTTTATCTTATATGTTGGTTCAGATTAATTAATGGATATAAAAAATAAATAAAGTATTGTATACTTTACTGTATACTTTACTGTAGCTGTTGGCAGTCGTGTGGGTGCCCCCGTCAAAAGCTCTCAATATTTAACAGAATAATGACAAGAGACGCCATTGTCTTCTTTAAAATATATCACCTGTTGTTTAATGTATTGCCGTCTTCAAGGAGGAGAACGTCACCCCTGCACCTCCTGGAATTCTTTAAATTGAATGTGGCGCAGTCGATGGAGATGGTGGAGTCTGAAGCTGATGCCTAAAGATATACATCTTGCCTTAGTATCATGTTTCAGAAAGATGATATAATGTTAAGTTTGAAATTATGGGCAGTACAGAGTTATCTTAAATGCATTTCAACACAATACACGCACACATATATATATATATATATATATATATATATATATATATATATATATATATATATATATATATATATATATATATAAAATCATCAACACCTCACCCCGCCAGGATTCGAACCCATGGCCCACTCTGTTATATTTCACACAAAGCCTGTTCAACGAGCTCGTTGAACAGGCTTTGTGTGAAATATAACAGAGTCTAGGACTGCTTTTAGTATCCTGTTGGTCCAGAGGTGGCCTTCCCAAGTCACAGTCGTGGGTCATGGGTTCGAATCCTGGCGGGGTGAGGTGACTATATGTAGAATTCCACGTGCTTTATTGGGCTAATGAAATATATATATATATATATATATATATATATATATAAACCACTGCTTTAGGCTAGATGAGTGAGAGTTATACCAACAGAAGAGACATCCCGATATCACCACTTTCTTCACGCAGGTAGATCAGACACTCACCTTGAAGGTCCACACACAATTATGGCGGTTGGGGTATTGGTTGGGAAAGTTCTTGGACTGAATCCCTACCGAAGTGCCGGGTTCTAGGGTGTGCTCTCCACAGGACACGAAACTACCTGTAATGATGTTATCACACAGACCTCATGAGTTAATTATACAATAATTATCTAATTCGCAAAGTTAATTTTTTTAAACATATAGAGGCCATGACAATCGCACTGATTACCTAACAATACAGTACTGTACTTGCAACCCAAACAACAGTGATGTAATGTACTGTGTCTCACTGAGTTAAAGACACCTTAAAACAGCAATTGTCGCAATGACATGGACGAGATTTACCACATGATATCTTACTTTGCTTTGGTTGAATCTGCCAATCATCGCCCCCCTTAGGTTGAATCTCCCAATCATTGCCCCCTTTGGGTTGAATCTGCCAATCGTCACCACCTTTACCAGTGTTCCTGTAATAGTATACAATGTAAGTTTATTTTCTTGACTGCCAGACGGGGGAGTATTAGGCAAAATAAAAATAAGAATTTCATACAGCACAGCAACAACTAACACTTTGGGGAAATGAAGAACGGCTAGGTGTTAACACAGTGACAATAAACTCAGAGTGACTTACTTGGCCACAGTGACTGTTGAAGCCTCGCTTCTGACGCCCCACACATACTGTAAATACACACAATGTAAATATTTATGCCTTCAGTAATAAGACTCTCTCTCTCTCTCTCTCTACTATTATTTAAATCTTGATAAACTTGTTAAATATATTTCATACTAATCTGTCTCAAAATGTTAATACAGTACAGTATAACATCACAATATAGCTTTTTATAACCAGTGTAATTATATTTCTTCCTGTAAACAATTAACATTGTCATATCTATTTGAGGTCCATTTTTGTTTTTCATTAAGTCTTCGCTGTACAAAATAAAGTCCTTCTCAGTCCTCTCTCTCTCATCCATGAACCTTGTGAATCATCTTCCTGGGAATCCCAAACAACACACAAAGTGGAACTAGTGTGTGTTGTTTCGGATTCACAGAAAGATGATTCACGGGGTTCATGAATGACGGAGTGGATTGACAGGACTCTTTTTGGCGGGTGTACATACATAAGTAATTGTCAGCGACACAACCATCCAGTCACGAGTTGTTGAGCATTTTCGTAGTGCTGTCACTCTCTGTTAGTTATTGTACGGTACCTTCCTATTGTGTCTGTACTTATTATTTGCTAAATAAATGCGTTCGATTGCGTGTTACACTGCATTACGATGAAAGTCTTCACAAAGGAACAGAGAATAGAACGACCCACCCACCGAACGACTGGTAAAGTGATAAGTGGTGGAACTATTAAATCAAGAGTAACCAGAGAGGATGAGTGTACGTTAAACTCAGCAAGACATACTGACCTGAACACTAGTACCGAGGCTCAGTAAGTGTTCCTATTGATCATACTGCAGGGTGAGGGTTACCAGCATGTTATACTTACTAGCATGGAGACCGCCCAAGCGAGTACTGAGTAGCGCATCCTGGCTTATGTGAGAAACAATGGACAACGTTACTGGGGTTCCCAAGTACTGGTTGGAGTGACTAGTGCTGGCTGTAGCTGATACCCCACTGTGCTGCCTCTACTCTTCCATCACCTTATAAAGGACAACGGGGAACGAGTTTACGTCATCCAGTGACACTTGTGAGTCTCCACTAACCCTAACCCACTCATCATCTCGCCTTTAATGTAAAGGTAAAAAGATTAGCTTCGAAATTACACAGGGTTATATAACGGCTTTTCAGCCTTAAAACTATTCAGAGTTGAAGGCTATTTCATTCACCTACAGTAAATGTAACGCCAGCTTATTTCACCTGCCGATTAAACACACTTGCTACCTGGGGAGCTGGTTAGGTAAGATTTACGGTGGCTATATCTTTAAGAAAAATTATATAGAAATTAGCAAAACAGAATCAGAATATTTCTCCATAATCATGATTTAAATAAAATTATAAGTATACTGTACATTAAGCGAACTCTTAGTACCATAATTTATTGTCAGTAGGGCGAATCCAGGGAAACCATAGGGGCCATGTCCCTCTCAAGTCAGCGGACGGGGGCCCAAACTATCTTCTGCCCCTCCAAGAGATGGAATTTTTTCTCCAAAGAGAGGAGTCAGTTACTCTCCAGATGGCACGGTGGCCACATAACATCCCTACACATCAGTATTCAGGATTTCTCGGCTTTTATCATTTAAATATAAGATTCAGTTGCTGCCAGACTCAATGTCATTACACACGTAGCCCCTAGTGCATGTGCAGTTTGTTTCCACCTTCGGACATAAAATAACGCAGATCATGAAACATTTAGGTGCTGAAATATCCGACCTTATACCAATGAAGTGAAAATCCTGCCGTAAGGTACGACATCACGAGTAGGAAGTATACATTTTTAAATACGTAAGCCAGTGTGTGGACGGGCTCGGGTAGTGACATACAAGGGTCAGTCATCCACGAGCCTCATGTGTTTGTGTATGACTGACTAAGTTATCGACAGGTCGAATTTTCTTTGAGGTAGACGTCTGGGTCGTGATGTTTACACGCAATTTACCTGACCGAGTGTGCTTAAGATGGAGCGTCAGTAGATACACCACAGATTGGCTTGGGGAGGGTGTACAGATTATTTTTCTGCCTTCAGCCTTGCCACTACATCAAAGTTACATTTCAGCTAGACATTTTATATTTTGCTTTGTTTTCTAAAGTTTATAGTAACTGAAGATAAAAACTATTACCTGTCATTTTGCCAATGAACAGCGGGCACTACTCAGGCGAGTGTCCATACCCGGAGCTAGAGGACGCCTACCCTACAAGGGGTCACAGCTCAAGGTCGAAGAAACCACAAGTTCAGAAAACTGTGAGGGCGAACTTTTTCGGAGTGAGAATTTTGAACTCTTGGAACAATCTGCTAGAGAGTGTTGTTAGGGCACCGAGTGAGAGCTCCTTGAAGACCAGATTTGACCAACATTGGAGCAGGTTCTGATATATTCAGGAGCCAGTTCATGCCCAGCATCTGCCAACAGTGCGTAACAGAGACGTGACCTACCACCCAAGAGGCTAACGAGACGATCAGTGGCGAAGAGGATAAAAGTATAATAGTAAAAGGCTAACAGGTTTTTTTTTCGTAAATGTTATTAAATTATGATAAAACAAATTTACCGGTGCTGACTGTGATTGTTTTAAACTTCGAAAACTAGCTCTCCCCATGTTCATTATTAATAAGCTTATATTAATAAATTCCCAAATTAATTATGTTGATGATTATGAAGCAAGTATGGAAAAGTGGCATGATCTCATACACAGAACTCTTCCTCACATCGTCAGACCTCTTTCCTTATTGTAGTCATGGGAGCCGGGATCTCCTGCTTACTATTGGTTACAGGTTTACCTTATAAATTATTATGAAATTAAACGAACTTACCAAAAAATGCTTTTAAAATACCTCCCCCCCTCCCTCCTCCTCCTCCACCACCGAGAAAGATGCCAATCATGCACCATCAACAAGTTTTTTAGTTTAACAAATGTATTGACGAAGTTTGGAGTACAGTTTGCCTATCCTGAGTAATTCAGTCAGGGTCAACACTGAGGGTGGTATACTTCTCACTGCCACGCAGGACAGAGGTTCATACACAAAGAAATACATCATATTCATTAACAGTATATATATATATATATATATATATATATATATATATATATATATATATATATATATATATATATATATATATATATATATATATATATATGGACTTGTTACGTGGAAAGCGTAGTTTCATAACGAAGAGAAGAACCAGGGAAAACACAAACATCTTGACTAAGTTGGGTTTCTTTAATCACTAACGTTTCGGAAAAATCATTTTCCATCATCAGAGCCTATGTAGTGGATATCTCCTCTACAACTACAACTGCCGTTTGTCGCTGACTAGCCGACCCCTCATTCTAGTTGAAGACTAATCAGTAATCAGTGTGGGCTAGCAAATTTGGGATAAACAGCAAGAATGTCCTCAAGCACCCCCGATTCAATGTAGTAATTACAAAGTTCAAGATACAATAAGTCAGGTGGCCTGAAGTCTTTGACAGTGTCACATTCATTAATATAGTGTTCAAGTGTATGCTTTAAAGGTTTATCACAAAGTTTACATGCTGAGTGTTCCGGTATGGGTACAGCGTCACTAACTTGCCAGATGTGTCTGTATCCTAGCCAAATTCTGGCCACGACTACATCACATTGTCTGATTCTGTCCTTATGCTGGCCATACCGGTACTTTTTGTCACAAAATTTTTCATATTTACTAATGCTACAACTGCCAGGTCTCTCTGCATCTCTGTTCTTCTAGATCAGAGTTCATGATTCTGACTTGAATGTTTTCAATTACAGCACTGGACAGGCCAAGGTCACGGTCAACATTTTCTTTCTTACATGCCTCATTGGCGAGTCTATCAGCACGGTCATGATACCTGATTCCAACATGGGACGGAATCCACACAAATTCGATAGGAAAGTTGTTCTCATTGGCAGTTATCACATTCCTTTTAATATCACATACAACTTTAGACATAGAGCCTGACGGGCTGTTCATTGATTTCAAAGCACTTTGAGAGTCACAGAATATCACCCCACCTCCATTTTCTTTAAGGTAGGCTGTGGCTAAATAGATTCCAGTTAGTTCAGTTTGTGTTGTGCTGACCCAGTTGTTCAGCCTTTGCTTGTTTAACACTATCATCTCTTTTTCTTTATGTATTACAATTGCACAGCCTGTTCTATCTGTGTTTTTCTGCACAGATCCACCAGTAAAAGCATAACATTCACTTGATTTAATACTCTCTATGTGTCTGTTAATAGTTTCTAGTGTGACACATCTCACCACATCGGTGTTTAACATTTGCTTACTACTAACAGGAGTGTAATTAATAGGAACTGATATATCCAGCCAAGGAGGAATGGCATTAATGGGTTCGTCTGGGGTGATTGGGACATTCAGTTTCAAGAGATCTGCAACACTTTTATGAAGCCACGCCCCAAAGAGTCTTTTGTGGAAGGTTAGCGAGATTGTCGGGATTACTTAGATAGAACATCAACTCAGTTTGAGCTGTAGTTTGGGGACCATTGTTCTTCAAAACTTTGACACAAAACATGGTATTAAGTAGAGCTATCCTCTGAGATAGGGAGGGCAGTCCGAGCTTTTTCCTCATGTTTACAATTCTGGTTGATTTTGGACAACCTAGAATGATGGGCATGGCTTCATTTTGCACTACCTCAAGGCTGTTGAGTTGTTTAGGCGGAATAGTCACAAGAGGGAGAGTATGATAGTCAACTACAGAACGAATGCAGTGAAGATAGAAAGTACGAGCATAGGTGATGTTAATTCCATAGCCCTTGCCAACAAGGGTTCTGAGGGGTTTAATGCGCTGCATTAGTTTGGCACAAAGGTTGCCGACAAAGTTTGCATCATTCACACAAATTCCAATATATTTATAGGAGCTACATAGTTCCAAGGGCATGCTGTTAATGTTAAAGTCAAGAGGCAGAGGGTGAGCAGGACGAGGATTGAGGACCCTCGTCTTGTCAACAAATATTGTGAGACCACATTCCACAGTCCTCTGAGCAAATACATCCAGCAAGGCTTGGAGCCTGAGCTTGGTCTGTGTCATAATGCAGATATCATCAGCATAGCATATTACAGCCTCGTTTGGCTGAACTGGAATGTCAGCAATAAGCCTGTGCATCAGTATATTAAAGAGCATATGACTTAACACTCCTCCCTGAGGCGTGCCAAGCTCAAATGCTCTCATTCTGGGATAGGTTACTGCCTGGCGCTTCGTCAACAGGCCGTCACCCTTCCTCACACTCCACAGTACTTGGTTGGGTGTAAGGCTCATCGTAGGCTTCCGTCTCTCCCCCATGACTCGTGTATCATTATTTCGATTTATACCATAGCTAATTATCAGTACCATAGTAAATTTACAACATGGGAGAACGATCACATTGAACATAAGAATGGAGAAAACTGCCAGGTTGCCAACTCGGATTTTCAAATGTCGCTAGGCTGGTACCTAAAAGTAGCTAAATGTCGCTAAATCTTCCATGGAAAGTCGCTAGCTATTATTCCCCCCTTCAGTAATTTGATGCAAATAATATTTTCATAATGCCGACTATAATGGACGGAGTATAAATAAAATGCATTATGTAAAAATAAAAATATTATTTTTTTTAAAGTTTAATGTGCACACTTACCTATTATTCAATAGTAATTGCATCCCAGTCCTCTTTGTAGTCGTCGGCAGTGTGAACAACTGTAGAGCTGGAAGCATGTGAAGTGCTTGGTTCAGGTTCTCGTGCAGATATCTTGTAACTGTATGCCTCCACAGTCCCTATCTTTCTTAAAATATCACTAGGAAGTTCATAACTTGCACAACAGGTGTTCTGTCTTTTTAACCCATACTTTATTGTAAGAATTGCCTTTAATGTCGATAGTTTCATTTTGTTGCGCAATTTTGATTTCACAAAGTTCATATTACTAAATGTGCGCTCTACATCTGCGTTTGAATGCGGAAGAGATAAGGCAGCGAGTGCAATTTCAGCCAGATCATGGTAAGGGTTTTCACCTGTCGCATCTCTGTAATTTGCCACTTCTGACCACAATTTTAGGGTGTTAGATGCATGGACGGGCTGACATCAAGTGATCAGGAAATAGACGTGTCCCTCCTTCTGTACCACGACCCGTTCAAATGTATTAAACTTTTCTTATTATTTATTGTCCCTGTAACCCCGTTGCTATATATTATGGCTCGAAATTAGGAAAACTGAGTTTTCATGGACAGTCCAAAAGTATCCAGAAAGTCGCTAGATTTCTGTGGATATCTCTAGATTTGCGACAAGTCGCAAATCGCTCTAAAATGTCGCTAGAAAAAAACAAAAAGCTCTAGATCTAGCTACAAAGTCGCTAAGTTGGCAACTCTGGAAACTGCAGCGGGCCTATTGGCCCATACTGGGCAGTCCCGTTTACACCCAACCCCTGTTGCTCATATAAGCATCCAACCTATGTTTGAAGCTATTCAGCATATTCGAGTTAATGATGACATTTGGTAACTTGTTCCATTCATCCACTACTCTGTTTCCAAACCAGTGTTTACCTATTTCATGCCTAAATCTAAATTTATCTAATTTAAAACCATTGTTACGAGTTCGCTCCTGGTTGGATGGTTTGAGTACCTTTGTAATGTCCCCTTTGTTTAGCCCTGCCTTCCACTTATACACCTCTATCAGGTCGCCCCTCGCTCTACGTCTCTCGAGGGAGTGCCAATTAAGATGCTTTAGCCTGTCTCTATACTTAAGGTTCCTAATGCCCTGGATTAGTGTTGTCATTCTCCTCTGAATTCCTTCCAAGGATTCTATATCCATTCTGTAATACGGTGAGCAGAACTGAACTGCGTAGTCCAGGTGTGGTCTCACAAGAGCAAGATACAGTTTTAGGATGACCTCGCTAGTCTTGTAACTAACACTCCTTTGTATGAACCCAAGTACTTTATTAGCTTTGTTACGAGCAAAAACACATTGTTTACTTGGTTTAAGGTTCCTACTTATCATTACTCCTAAATCTCTCTCGCAGTCGGATTTCTCTATGGCATCGTTGTTCATCTCGTATCTGGATTCCCTGTTTACATCTCCTATACTGAGTACTTTTCATTTGACAACGTTGAATTTCATCTGCCATTTTTCAGACCATTCGAAAAATTTGTTTAGATCTTCTTGTAGTTTTGCCGAGTCCTCGTCAGGTTTAATAACACGTCCTATTTTAGTGTCATCAGCAAATTTACTTATGTTGCTCTCTATGCCGATATCTATGTCGTTTATGTATATAATAAATAATAATGGTCCAAGTACTGAGCCTTGGGGAACTCCACTTGTGACGTTGCTCCAATGGGACTTAGTACCGTTAATGCTCACTCGCTGTTTCCTGTCGTGTAACCACGCCCTAATCCATTTAAGGATGTCACCTTTGATGCCATGTGCTTCTACCTTTCTAATTAGTTTTTCGTGGGGGACTCTGTCGAAGGCTTTGCTAAGGTAGAGATATACCACATCATAAGTGTGCCCCTCGTCCACCGATTCGAAAACTGGTGAAAAGAATGTTAATAAATTAGTTAGGCAAGAATGTCCGCTTGTGAAGCCATGCTGGGAATCATTGATCAATCGGTGCTTCTCCAGTAAGTATTTTAACAGAGTTTGAGATGATTGCTTCCAGTAATTTGCCTACTATTGATGTTAGACTGATTGGGCGGTAGTTAGAGGATAGTGATCTATCCCCCTTCTTGAAAATCGGTATTACATTCACTATCCTCCAGGATTCTGGTACTACACCTGTTTTAAGGACATGTTAAACAACTTTGCTAAGGGCATACTAAGCTCTTCCTTACATTCCTTTAATACTCTGGCAAATATCTCATCGGGACCAGGTGACTTATTAGGCTTTAGTTTGTCTATTTGTTTACTAACATCGTTACTAGTCACTACTATCTCGCTTAATTTGTTTTCTTCACTATCTCCGAATAGAGTCGGTGCCTTGGGTATCATGTTTAAATTTTCGGTGGTGAAAACTGTTGAAAAATATTTATTCAGATTATTGCTCATTTCTCTGTATCAGTGAGCTCGCCGGTATCTGACCGTATTGGTCCAATCTTTTCTCGTGTTTTACTTTGATACATTTGGTAGAATCCTTTGGGGTTTGTCTTCGCCTCCCTTGCTATCCTTACCTCATTATTCCTCTTGGCTTTTCTTATCTCGGCTTTAACCCTACTCGCCAATATCTTATAATAATCCTGGAGGTAAATTTCGCCACGCTTTATCCTTCTACCTATAGCCTTCCTTTGGCCAATGATGTTCTTTAAAATAATTATTTATCCATTTAGGGTCATTGTTGTCTGATCTGAGTTTTTTGTTTGGTATGTTCTGCCTCTGTGCATTAAATAACTCATTATTTAAATTGACGTGGAACTCAGCAGTCTCAGATGTCGTTATCAGGTCGGAGTCATCTGTCAGGTTCACGGCCAACCGCGACACCCCCTCTCTCAGCTGCCTCTTTAAACTGTCAAAGTTTGCCCTTCTGAAATCTGGTACTTTAGTTTAATTTTCCTTACGTCTGCCCTGAATATCTAACTGGAATCGAATTTCTTTGTGATCGCT
>NW_024719328.1:2777925-2845256 GCF_018991925.1 Homarus americanus
AAAACCTACGTTCACTCTGTCACAGATAAGGACGGAACAGTTACAGGATCCATTATGGTCCAAGGTTATATATGCCTTAGAACGGGAGATGAGGTAAATTTGTCCAAATTACCTCACTCTCACAGTTTGAGCTGCGGCACGACATACAATATCGTTCAGTGAAAACACAACAAGAGTCAATCTCTCAAATTGTTATTCCTACATCATTAAAGGAATACATTCTCACCCTCTTCCATAATGCACCCCAAGCTGGGCATCCAGGGCGAGACAGATGTCTTACAGAAATTAGACAGAAATATTATTGGAAAACTGAGGACCGACATCGAGCATCACATTGCTAAATGTTTATCTTGTGCAAAACACAAGGGAACAACGATGGATCCCGCTCCAATCTTAGAATACCCGACGCCGGAACGTCCATGGGATACAGTTGCGATCGATTCATTGCAATTACCAAAAAGCCATCAAGGCTCTCGTTACGTCCTTGTCTGCGTTGACCATTTCTCTAGATTTGTGGTACTAGCACCATTGCAGACTAAGTCGGCCGAATCAGTGGCTCATGCATTAGTCACTCATCTAATCTGTCCCTTTCTACACCTAGAGTGATACTCTCGGATAACGGGGCAGAATTTAAGAATCAACTCTTAGCTGCATTATGTCAACAATATGACTTCACTCAAATCTTCACAACCGCCTACCATTCATCCTCAAATGGGTTGATCAAGCGTACAAATAGAAAAATTCTTGAGATTCTCCGACATGTGGTGAATCCAATGCATAGTTCGTGGGAGGACTGGCTTACACAGGTTGCAACGTTCATCATTGGATCTATAAATAGCTTTACAGGCAAATTGCCATACTACATAATTTACGGAACTGATAAACGCTTACCGTATGATCTACTAGCAGGAATCCCAGAACCTGTGTACAACATAGATGACTATGCCAAGAAGCAGATCAATGTTTTCACAAGCATCCATGGAAAAGTACAAAAACACCTAGCAGCCTCACGTGCCTATAATTCTAGAAATAGGAGACAAAATAATGATAAGAGCGCCGGAACGCATATCAAAACTCTCGCCTAAATTCACAGGTCCGTACGTGATTAGAACGAAAGAACATGAAAACAAATTCCAAGTTGTTGAGCCAACGTAATATGTCACAGATATAGTACATGTAGATAGAATGAAAAAAAATCAGCAGGGACTTAGTAGGGACCCCAAATGTCAGTTAGGAACATTGTACTTCTACTACAACAGTTGCTCAACAAAATATAACCATACACAATACATATCGTCAAAAACTACGATCAGCAAACAAAAATCGTTAATTATCCATGCCTCTTTCAGACCTGGCTTGGATATCAATACTACTGTTGGTCTAGAGCGCTGTGACAACAGCAGACGTCGTGAAGCCCGGAGCCTTAGTTGCCCCACTTGGCAAAGTACTGGTAGTACAAGACGTTGTAACTGTTAAGTACGAGTTCCATGACTTAATGCGCATGCCAGTGCATCTGAGGTGAATTGCTGTCCATATTAAAACAGCTATGAAAACTCTGCAAGATCTCGAACAACAATGTACAATCTCTACAACACTCCTCCAGATCATCTCTCTTCAACACAACCGTATGAATAGTCTACTCAAGCGAGTAAATCACTTCGAGTGAATGCTCCCAATATTTCCTGAAGACATAGGGAAGAATGTACACTCTCAGTGGCGTCAAAATCGTGGTCTGTTTAACTTTGTAGGGTTAATAAGTAACACTTGTTTTGCACGGCAACCCCCGAAGATGTAGCTAAACTAGGGAACAAAATTAATGCAGTTTCAGAAGCGGTTAAGAAACAAAATAGGGCCTTTGAACAGTCCTACAAGGCATTTCAAGCTCTGACCTCTCATATGAACACTATTGTTGACGAAACTTATCAACTAAGATGCGTTGTCTAGGGATTCACACGATCAGAATCTACACTGGAATCGTTACTCTGCTTAACAGAATATATGCGTGCAACTGAGGCCTCGGTACAAGCTTTCATAGAAACCAACAAAAGGCTTGTAGGGGTATCGAGATATTAAAGTTGTCTAGCACTCAGGATGGAAGGAAACTCTACATGTGGTTTTCTTGTATAATATATAAGTTATATGATAGACAGTCTGGTGCTGGAGGTGCTGTGTGGTGAGGGGCTGCTTGGTAGAGACGTGCGGTGAGTAGCTTGTTGAAGGAGGTAGATGTGCAGGAGCTTCGTTAGAGAAGATGTTGCCTGTTGCTGGCCTCCTGATTGAATGAAATGTTAACAGCGTGGAGCTTGCTGGAGGAGGTGTTGCTTGTTCAGGAATTTGGGCAGAATGAGAGTTGGTTGGTGAGGAAACTCAGAGAAGGACATGCTCGCTGGCGGGAGCGAGGACCGCCAGGCAGGCGAGGAGATGCGAGGGGCAGCCAGGCAGCGGCGGAGGAGGAGGTGTTGCTAGTTCAAGAAGAATGGTCTGACTGAATCTCAATGGAGAGACAGAGCTTATATACACCCAGCAGCGGCTATGAGTCATGGTGGGAAAACCCGAGAAGTAGCCGGTGAATAGTTCCGTTGCTAAGATACGGCGGGCATTGGAATGCGGATGCGCTTGGTTGCTAGGGAAGGCGGCACATTGGAATGTGATGGCAGGTGGTGGGCTGCTACGCAGTTAGTTTGTAGGGGAGACATCCACTACAATACTCCCCCTCCCCTCCAGGCGGTGTAGGAGACTTGTTGTTTGTAGAGTTGCGTAGCACATGTGAGGAAGACCGGGCGGTGCATGCCTCATGTGAGACAACGGCGATGGCGTGATGAGCCGATCGCTGAAATACAACTGTCTAGATACACACGATCTGTGGGAGAAGGGAGAAAAAGGGTGTGTGGAGGCGATGAATGTTCTTCCCTCACGACAGGTACAGGGTCGTCAGATGCGCCTGCTGGGGTGTGTGTGGGCCTGGATCAGGAGCAGGGGCTGGGTCAGCAGAAGCGGATTAGGGCTCGTGACAGCAGCTGGGTCCACGACAGCAGCAGGGTGCAGGACATTAGCAGGGAGTACCTGAGGGAGAAAAGAGGGGGTGTGGAGGCGATGGATGTTGTGTGCTTCCCTCACGGCAGGTACTGCTGGGTCGGCGTCTGAGGCAGGACGGGTGTGCTGGGGTCGTCAGAATGTGGTGCATGAGGCAGGAAGAGGAGCCGGTGTCTGCTTGAAGAGTGGGAGCGTGATCAGTGTCTCCTCCATCCTGTGTGAGTGCTAATCTCCGGGAGTCACCATTGTAGGGGTATCGAGATATTAAAGTTGTCTAGCACTCAGGATGGAAGGAAACTCTAATGTGGTTTTCTTGTATAATATATAAGTTATATGATAGACAGTCTGGTGCTGGAGGTGCTGTGTGGTGAGGGGCTGCTTGGTAGAGACGTGCGGTGAGTAGCTTGTTGAAGGAGGTAGATGTGCAGGAGCTTCGTTAGAGAAGATGTTGCCTGTTGCTGGCCTCCTGATTGAATGAAATGTTAACAGCGTGGAGCTTGCTGGAGGAGGTGTTGCTTGTTCAGGAATTTGGGCAGAATGAGAGTTGGTTGGTGAGGAAACTCAGAGAAGGACATGCTCGCTGCCGGGAGCGAGGACCGCCAGGCAGGCGAGGAGATGCGAGGGGCAGCCAGGCAGCGGCGGAGGAGGAGGTGTTGCTAGTTCAAGAAGAATGGTCTGACTGAATCTCAATGGAGAGACAGAGCTTATATACACACAGCAGTGGCTATGAGTCATGGTGGGAAAACCCGAGAAGTAGCCGGTGAATAGTTCCGTTGCTAAGATACGGCGGGCATTGGAATGCGGATACGCTTGGTTGCTAGGGAAGGCGGCACATTGGAATGTGATGGCAGGTGGTGGGCTGCTACGCAGTTAGTTTGTAGGGGAGACATCCACTACAGGCTCATAGCTGATCTTGTAAATGCAGGGTTAGGTCGTGTTAATGCACAGTTGTTGCCGGTTGGTCAACTAATTGCAAATTTGCATATAGCTGAAACTAAATATCATCTAACTCCTATCTTTCAGGAGCATGGAGTGGAATATTATTACCCCTTATTAGAGGCAACCGTAACACACAAGGAAATACTAATACACATTCCACTAAAATCACATAAACAATTGATGCATGTAGGTAGGTAGGTAGGTAGGAAGTAGGCAGCTACGAAACAGGGAGATAATACCGCCTGGGAAGATATTGGAAGCATAATGTATTGTCTAATGGTAGACCCTGCTGCCATATGGCATCAAAAAATTGTGACCAAGTCCCAGGTTGCTGGTCTTACTTTCTGCCTCATTTACAGACAATTGCAGGGTCTCAATTGGTTTTTTTACTATTAACAACACATCATACTTCCTGTATATCTTTCCTCACTCTTTATTTATTTTTAATCTTTTCTTTGTTTATTAATATTATTATTATTATTATTATTATTATTATTATTATAATTATTATTATTATTATTATTATTATTATTATTATTATTATTATTATTATTATTATTATTATTATTATTATTGTTATTGTTATTGTTATTATTATTGTTATTATTATTATTGTTATTGTTGTTATTGTTGTTGTTGTTGTTGTTATTTTTGTTGTCATTGTTATTTTTATTGTTGTAGTTGTTGATATTGTTGTTATTCTAGTTATTATTTTTATTATTACTATTGTTATTATTATTATTATCATCATTTTATTTTATTTGTATTTTTTATTATAATATCTCTTTATTTATCTTATTTTTCTTTATTATTATTATCATTATTATTATATTTTCGCCCCCCAGGCCCTGATGTGGGTCAGTGACCTGTGCCGGGTGGGCTAATCCCCATAAAAAAAACTAACTTATGTTTAATGCACAACGTTTCAAACAATGGTTGAAAGCCTCTAAGCCCCCCAACTTTTGATGACCCTGCTCAGTTAATCTTCTCAATTCTTTATTTCAATGATAAGAAGGAGCGTGACCTAATGAAATCAGCCTAGCTGTCAGACCAGTATGCAGTAGTACATCGGCTAACACGCGCACTGGAGAAAAATCTTGTAATGCAAGGATATGAGCTAGGAAGGGTTCATAAGATTTCATTAACTGTCCATCACCTACAAATAATTATATTTATGTTGAAAAAAAAGAGGTTCATCATATTTCTCAATGTTGGGAACCATTTTGTCGAAAATCTTTATATTTTGGACAAACCAAAACCCCTTTCAATGCTCAGAGTACCCCTTTTAAATCCCAACCAGTATCTCATGTCAAAGAAAGAGTTTCTAACACTCAAACCGACTCTATAAAGGATTTAAAATACAAGGGTAAATATCTTATCCTGTAACCATTCCAAGAGACAAGGAATGAGCCCAAAGCCTTCTGATGACAAGTGCTCTGCCCAGTGTTGAAAAGCAAATATATATATATATATATATATATATATATATATATATATATATATATATATATATATATATATATATATATATATATATATATATATATATATATATATATGTAACCGGTCGGAATTTACTGGACTTTAATTTCCTCACTTGACTTGGGGTTTATTAAAGATTACTAGATGGTAATGCAGTGGAAGCGCCCCTTTGAGAAAAATCCCGAACCAGCACAAGAACACTTAAATCTACTAAACAAAATGAATTGTCCATGACCCGTGGAAGGATAGCGTCTGTGACTGGGATGAATGAGACACACTGTAAAATTTAGACACTTATATTCCCTCCAACACTACAAACACAATCAAATAATGGTACACCAATATGCGCACCTCTTAACTTGAACTTAAAACACTACTCTGTGGAATAAAAGTTATACATGATATAGAAATTATTAGAAACTCAGGCAACAATAAATTTAAAGTATTAAGAAATGTTGCTTGCACACATGAAACAGGCCTTAAGGGCTTTCAACAAAATTATATCACCCCAACAGATGCACAATTCCTAACCTAACTTAAACACTACTCTGGGGAACACAGGTTACCTGAGATCGGAATTATAAAGAAAATTTAAATGCATTAAAAGAATTAAATCACAGTATCACTCTGGTTCCGCTTAGTGACACAACATTCAAAAAACAATACTATCAAAATTATTTAAGAAATATTAAACCACACACGTCAAGATAACATCAGTAACTGAGAAATGGTATTAACTACACCCAAATATAGTCACTATTATTAATATGTTACTGGGTCCACCAATACTCGTGAACCATGCTCCACCCAACTCAACATACACCCGTAATAAGAGAGATAAAATGTTCCTCTAGGTATCCCCTAGACTCATGGTCTCAGTGTGTGACCATTAATTTACTCAGATAGCCTCAGTGTACTCCCAGTGCGTCCATGGGCAGGAAGAGAGAACGCCAGCAAGTGTCTATGGCCAGTAGGTAACACTTCTAGCTGACCGAGGACACGTGGTGTTGTGCACCCACGTGGTAAGAACTGATCACCCACTGCTGATGCTGGTCCCGTGTCGTTTTAGTTGTCGGGAGCACTCGTTCACTCAAGAGATCCTTTGCTACCCCGCTAACCAGTGACAAGCCTACACTGATCGTTCCGAAGGCGACAATCGCCAAGCCTCAATCATCAACGGCAGTCTCAAACGGCAGTCAATCTCTGGCAGTCAACTTCTCGCAGTCAAACTCGCGGTCAAGTGGGTTCTGACGGAAACCCTGAAATGAACTCACTGTTAGCTCTTGTTAACTTTACCACTGCCCTATCTAACCCTGTCTGAGATCGAATGAGATTTACTTGTTATACTGCAATAGTGCAACACAGGTGACTAGGCCACGTGACTATTTCTGTGGACGGACGCGCAGGGACGTCTTGTTTGTCTGAATGCTTCCCCGTGACTGAGAGAGAGCCCGCCTCTGTCCTCTCAAGGCGTTAGCTTAGGCCTACGTGACATATTTTCCGCCTAACTAATAACTCCTTGGGACACCCGTAACATTATTCAGACTGATAAACGATCTATAATAATTTCAAATTCAATAATAGTCCCTTAACTTCATGAATCGCATCATTATTAATTCGGCAAATTACATTTAATATCACTTAGGCCTAGTTCCACAAACTCTCGCTATGTGCAGGGAGCGCTCTCTTCCCTCCGACGACCTTGAAAGCTCAGTATCGCCAATGGCGCGGTGTTTGAAATTACTCTGAAATTTCTGAATATTACATATATATATTGGTGGCAATTTGACCATGAATTATATTTCTTCCACACCATCAGCAGATTTAGTTCATTGCAACCTGTCTTTAAAAACGGTTATAGTGGAGACAGAGAACATAAGTTTCCCTTTCCTGGAGTTCCCTTAATTCTTTGTAATGACACTGAGTCCTACATTTCAAAGTCATCTAAATCCTATGGTTAATTAAATAAGTATAACAACAAGTTCATGGAAACCGTTATCACATAGGCGAGGTGATTGGGAATGTTGCCAAATATAAAAAGTTATCACGGTATTAGACCCCTAGACAACATTCTTTAAAAATCAAGATAATTCATGTAAAATTTCTAGTCACGTCCCATGATACTAGTATAATACTTCACTACCCTCCTCCATATTAATTATTATATAAAGATGGGTAGCGGAATATCCAGTATATTGTGGTGATAGACTATATGTTCCATTTATGTCATTTCCTTTTATCTTTCTTTTGTTTGGTGAAGTGTAATCATTTTTAATCATGTAGGAAAGACGAGGACCAGCCGTTATGTACAGTCAGATATAATACTGGGTAAATGTTGCTCCACAATAGTTGAGTTGACATGTTGACATGTTTATGGTGCTCGATATATAATGTGAATCCTACATTGGTGCTCCGCTGTTCTCTGCCTCACTCAAGACTTAGCATACAGCTGGTACATCCATCATGGTGCAGAAACACCAGCCTGGATGAATAATGGTGAGCCAACCTTCATCCATCAACGTGCAGCTGGCCTGGGTAGGATCTCGCAAACACCCGTCTTGCCTACATAATGTGTTCCTCCTTCTCTTCACTCTTATATACATAATGTTTGACTTACACGGGTCTAACTTCACTTTAATTAAGAGATAATGTCTGTAATTGACCTCGGCGACCCGCCTGCCACTGCCCCTCTTGATGATGTCATTTGTTAGTGGATCTGTTTAACGCAACTCTTTTTCTCCAACAATGGGTCCACCTCTTACACACTAGCAATTGCACAAATATTCCATGTAACCTTACAAATTAATTTTAAAGTGTAGAGAAGTTTAGAAGCCGCTGGAGTGTGTGCTGAACAGCGTTGCTGAATATTGCACCTTACTAAACGGTATTTGATAATTACGAGAATATTTCATACCTGTGTGTACCATGATGCAAATGGTCCTCATGACAGAGGAAACACTTCTTTCTCTTGAGAGATTCCTTGTAACGGACTGCTTGGCTGGCACACATACACACACACACACACACACACACACACACACACACACTAACACACACACACACATGTGCCTTACTGTTTAATGACGTGTGCCTTACTCTCTGTTTGATGACGTGTGCATTACTGTCTGTTTGATGACGTGTGCCTTACTCTCTGTTTGATGACGTGTGCCTTACTCTCTGTTTGATGACGTGTGTCTTACTCTCTGTTTGATGAACATAAGAACATAAGAAAATAAGGAGTCTGCAATAGGCCGGTTGGCCTGTGCATGACAGCTCCTGTCGAGAGTTACTACCACTCTCTATCATCCATGAATCTATCTAGCCTCCTTTTGAAACTTTAAAGAGTTCCCGCACTTACTACAAAGTTGCTAAGCTTGTTCCACTCGTCCACCACCCTATTTGTGAACCAGTTTCTTCCTATCTCCCTCCTAAACCTAAACTTATCCAACTTGAATCCGTTGCTCCGAGTCCTATCCTGCTCGGATATTATAAGAACTTTATCTATATCCCCATATTGATTCCTTTCACCCACTTAAATACTTCTATCATATCTCCCCGCACTCTTCGTCTTTCTAGGGAATGCAAGTTAAGTTTCTTTAACCTATCCTGATATGGAAGGTTTCTAAGTCCCTGAATCATTTTTGTCATTCTTCGCTGCACCGACTCTAGTGAATTTATATCCATTCTATAATAGGGCACCAGAACTGAACCGCATAATCGAGGTGCGGCCTAACTAGCGCAAGATATAGTTGCAATAAGACCTCTGCACTCTTGTTACTTACACTTCTAGATATAAAACCCAATACTCTGTTTGCCTTATTTCGAACATTAACGCACTGTTTTCTAGGCCGTAGGTCCGGGCTTACAAGTACCCCTTGGTCTCTTTCACAAGTCGACTTCTCTAGGTTGATGTTGTTCAGGCTGTATACATTATAAGTATTATAAGTATTTGTGCTTTACTGTTTGATGACGTGTGTCTTCTCTGTTTGATGACGTGTGCCTTACTACTGTTTGATGACGTGTGCCTTACTCTGTTTGATGACGTGTGCCTTACTCTCTGTTTAATGACGTGTGCCTTACTCTCTGTTTGATGACGTGTGCCTTATCTCTGTTTGATGACGTGTGCCTTACTTCTGTTTGATGACGTGTCCTTATTCTCTGTTTGATGACGTGTGCCTTACTCTGTTTGATGACGTGGGCCTTACTCTCTGTTTGATGACGTGTGCCTTACTTTGATGACGTAAAATTTACTCTTTCTGTGTTTAATGACGTGTGTGCTCTACTTCGTTTGATGACGTGTGCCTTACTTCTGTTTAGATGACGTGTGCCTTACTCCTGTGTTTAATGACGTGTGTCTTACTTCGTTTGATGACGTGTGCCTTATTCTGTGTTTGATGACGTGTGCCTTTACTTCAGTTTAATGACGTGTCTTAATTTCGTTTGATGACGTGCCTTATTCTGTGTTTGATGACGTGTGTGCCTTATTTCTGCTTCACGACGTGTGCCTTTACTTTCGTTTGATGACGTGCTCTTACTTCTGTTTAATAAAGTGTGTTCCTACTTTCTGTTTGATGACGTGCCTTTACTCTCTGTTTGATGACGTGCCCACTTCGTTTAATAAAGTGTGCTCTTACTCTCTCATTTGATGACGTGTCTTAATTTCTGTTTGATGACGTGCCTTACCATGCTTCTGATGACGTGTGTCTTACTTTCTGTTTGATGACGTGTTCATTTCTGTTTGATGACGTGTGTCTTACTTCTGTTTGGATGACGTGTGCCTTACTTTCTGTTTGAGACGTGTGCCTTACTTGTTTGATGACGTGTGCTCTTACTCTGTTTGGATGACGTGTGCTCTTACTCTCTGTTTGATGACGTGCCTTACTCTGTTCTGATGGCGTGTGTCTTTACTCTCTCTGTTTGACGACGTGTGCCTTACTCTGTTTGATGACGTGTGCCTTATCGTTTGTTTGATGACGTGCCTTGATTTCGTTTGATGACGTGCCCTACTCTGTTTGATGACGTGTGCTCAACTCTGTTTGATGACGTGTGTCTTAATTTTAAATGTTTGATGACGTGTCTTACTCTGTTTGATGACGTGCCTTACTTGCTTCTGATGATGTATGCCTTACTTCTGTTTGACGTGTGCTCTTACTTTCTGTTTGATGACGTGTGCCTTACTGTTTGATGATGGTGCCTTTACTCTCTGTTTGATGACGTGTGCCTTTACTCTGTTTGATGACGTGCCTTACTCTCTGTTTGATGACGGTGCCTTATCTCTGTTTGATGACGTGTGCTCTTACTCTGTTTGATGACGTGTGCCTTACTCTGTGTTTGATGACGTAGCTCATTTCTGTGTTTGATGACGTAGCCTTTACTCTCCCCTGTTTGATGACGTGTGCCTTACTCTGTTTGATGACGTGTGTCATACTCTGTTTGATGACGTGTGTCTTACTTGTGTTTGATGACGTGTGTCTTACTCTTGTTTGATGACGTGGTGTTTACTTCGTTTCTGATGACGTGTGCCTTACTATGTTTGATGACGGTGTCTTATCTCGTTTGATGCATGGTGTCTTACTTCGTGCTTGATGACGTGTAGTTTTACTTCGTTTGATGACGTGTGCCTTACTTCTGCTTCGCGATGACGTGTGCTCATTTCGTTTGATGACGTGTGCCTTACTTCGTTTGATGACGTGCCTTTACTCTGTTTGATGACGTGTGCCTTACTTCTGTTTGGATGACGTGTGCCTTGCATTTCTGCTTGATGACGTGTGCCTTACTTCGTTTGATGACGTGTGCCTTTACTTTCTGTTTTGATTACGTGTGCCTTTACTTTTGTTTGATGACGCGTGTCTTACTTGCTTCTGATGACGTGTGTCTTTACTCTGTTTGATGACGTGTGCCTACTGGTTGATGACGTGTGCCTACTCTGTTTGATGACGTGTGCCTTACTCTGTGTTTGATGACGTGTGTCTACTTGTTTGATGAGACGTGTGTCCTTACTTTCTGTTTGATGACGGTGCTTACTCTCTGTTTGATGACGTCTTTACTCTCTGTTTGATGACGTGTGCCTTACTTCTGTTTGATGACGTGCCTTACTTCTGTTTGATGACGTGCCTTACTCTCTGTTTGATGACGTGTGCCTTACTCTCGTTTGATGACGTGTGCTCACTTCTCTGTTTGATGACGTGTGCCTTACTTCTGTTTGATGACGTGTGCCTTACTTCTGTTTGATGACGTGTCTCTTACTCTGTTTGATGACGTGTGTTACTTCGTTTGATGACGTGTGCCTTACTTGTTTGATGACGTGTGCTCCACTTGTTTGATGACGTGTGTCTTACTCTGTTTGATGACGTGTGCCTTACTCTGTTTGATGACGTGTGCCTTACTCTGTTTGATGACGTGTGCCTTACTCTGTTTGATGACGTGTGCTTTACTTCTGTTTGATGACGTGTGTCTTACTCTCTGTTTGATGACGTGTGTCTTACTCTGTGTTTGATGACGTGTGCCTTACTCTCTGTTTGATGACGTGTGCCACTCTTGTTTGATGACGTGTCTTCTCTGTTTGATGACGTGTGTCTTACTCTGTGTTTGATGACGTGTGCCCTACTCTCTGTTTGATGACGTGTACTTCCTCTGTTTGATGACGTGTGCCTTACTCTCTGTTTGATGACGTTTGCCTTACTCTGTTTGATGACGTGTGCCTTACTCTCTGTTTGATGACGTGTGCCTTACTCTCTGTTTGATGACGTTGCGCCTCTCTGTTTGATGACGTGTACTTCTCTGTGTTTGATGACGTGTGCCTCTCTGTTTGATGACGTGTGCCTTACTCTCTGTTTGATGACGTGTGTCTTACTCTCTGTTTGATGACGTGTTTACCCTCTGTTTGATGACGTGTGCCCCTCTGTTTGATGACGTGTGCCCTCTTTCTGTTTGATGACGTGTGTCTTACTCTGTTTGATGACGTGTGTCTTACTCTCGTTTGATGACGTGTCTTTACTCTGTTTGATGACGTGTGCCTTACCTCTCTGTTTGATGACTGTGTTACTCTCTGTTTGATGATGTGTCTTACTCTGTGTTTGATGACGTGTCTTACTCTGTTTGATGACGCCTTACTCTGTGTTGTTGCCTTACTCTGTTTGATGACGTGTGTCTTACTCTGTGTTTGATGACGTGTGCCTTACTCTCTGTTTGATGACGTGTGCCTTACTCTGTTTGATGACGTGTGCCTTACTCTCTGTTTGATGACGTGTACGCCTCTGTTTGATGACGTGTGCCTTACTCTCTGTTTGATGACGTGTGCCTTACTCTGTGTTTGATGACGTGTGCCTTACTCTGTTTGATGACGTGTGCCTTACTCTCTGTTTGATGACGTGCCTTACTCTGTTGATGACGTGTCCTTACTCTCTGTTTGATGACGTGTGCCTTACTCTGTTTGATGACGTGTGCCTTACTCTCTGTTTGATGACGTGTCTTACTCTGTTTGATGACGCCTCTGTGTTTGATGATGTGCCTTACTCTGTTTGATGACGTGTGCCTTACTCTGTTTGATGACGTGTGCCTTACTCTCTGTTTGATGACGTGTGCCTTCTCTGTTGATGACGTGTGCCCTAATGTGTTACTCTCTGTTTGATGATGTGTCTTACTCTGTGTTTGATGACGTGTACTTACTTTCAATGTTTGATGACGGTATTGCCCTTACTCTGTGTTGGTATGCCTTACTCTGTTGGATGACGTGTGTCTTACTCTGTGTGTTGATGACGTGTGCCTTACTCTCCTGTTTGATGAAAAATTGTGCCTTACTCTGTTTGATGACGTGTGCCTTACTCTCTGTTTGATGACGTGTACGCCTCTGTTTGATGACGTGTGCCTTACTCTCTGGTGTTTGATGACGTGTGCCTTACTCTGTGTTTGATGACGTGTGCCTTACTCTGTTTGACGACGTGTGCCTTACTCTCTGTTTGATGACGTGCTTTACTCTGTTGATGACGTGTACTTACTCTCTGTTTGATGACGTGTGCCTTACTCATGTTTTGATGACGTGTGCCTTACTCTCTGTTTAGTGGCGTGTCTTACTCTGTTTGATGGCAGTAATGCCTCTGTGTTTGATGATGTGCCTTACTCTGTTTTGATGACGTGTGCCTTACTCTGATTGATGACGTGTGCGTTACTCTCTGTTTGATGACGTGTGCCTTGCTCTGTTGATGACGTGTGCCCTTCTCTGTTTGATGACGTGCGCCTCTGGCTGATGACGTGTGTCTTTACTCTCTGTTTGATGACGTCGTACGCCTCTCTCGACATTGACGTGTGCCGCCTCTCTGTTTGATGACGTGTGCCTTACTCTCTCTGTTTGATGACGTTTGCTTACTCTCTGTTTGATGACGTGTGCCTTACTCTGTGTTGATGACGTATGCACTCCATTGATGACGTGTGTCTTACTCTGTGTTTGATGACGTGTGCCTTACTCTCTGTTTGATGACATGTGCCTTACTCTGTGTTTGATGACGTGTGCCTTACTCTGTTTGATGACGTGTGTCTTACTCTGTTTGATGACGTGTGCCTTACTCTGTGTTTATTGACCTTACTCTGTTTGATGACGTAACGCCTCTGTTTGATGACATTGTGCCTTACTCTCTGTTTGATGACGTGTGCGCCTCTGGGCGATGACGTGTGCCTTACTCTGTTTGATGACGTGGTACGCCTCCTGCATTTTTACGGTAAGCGTGTGTCTTACTCTCTGTTTGATGACGTGTCGCGCCTCTGTTTGATGACGTGTGCCTTACTCTCTGTTTGATGACGTGTGCCTCTGTTTGATGACGTTTGCATACTCTCTGTTTGATGACGTGGTAGCATACTCTCTGTTGATGACGTGTGCCTTACTCTTTCTGTTTTGATGACGTGTGCCTTACTCTGTTTGATGACGTGTGTCTTCTCTGTTTGATGACGTGTGTCTTACTCTGTTTGATGACGTGTGCATACTCTGTTTTGATGACGTGTGTCTTACTCTGTTTGATGACGTGTGTCTTACTCTGTTTGATGACGTGCCTCTCTGTTTGATGACGTGTGCCTTACTCTGTTTGATGACGTGTACGCCTCTGTTTGATGACGTGTGCCTTACTCTCTGTTTGATGACGTGTGCCTTACTCTCTGTTTGATGACGTGTGTCTTACTCTGTGTTTGATGTGCGTGCCTTACTCTGTGTTTGATGACGTGTGCCTTACTCTGTGTTTGATGACGTGTGCCTTTTCTGTTTGATGACGTGTGTCTTACTCTGTGTTTGGTGAAGCGTGCCTTACTCTCTGTTTGATGACGTGTGCCTTACTCTGTTTGATGACGTGTGCCTTACTCTCTGTTTGATGACGTTTGCCTTACTTTTGTTTGATGACGTGTGCTTTACTCTCCTGTTTGATGACGTGTGCCTTACTCTCTGTTTGATGACGTGTGCCTTACTCCTCTGTTTGATGACGTGTGTCTTACTCTGTGTTTTTGATGACGTGTGCCTTACTCTCTGTTTGATGCCTCTCTGTTTGATGACGTGTGTCTTACTCTCTGTTTGATGACGTGTGCCTTACTCTCTGTTTGATGACGTGTGCCTTACTCTGTTTTTGATGACGTGTACGCCTCTCTGTTTATTGACATTAGCCATGTTATTTACTCTCTGTTTGATGGCAGTAATGTCTTACTCTGTGTTTGATGACGTGTACTTGCTTACTGTGTTTTGATGACGTGTGCCTTACTCTGTGTTTGATGACGTGTGCCTTACTCTGTTGGATGACGTGTGTCTTACTCTGTGTTTGATGACGTGTGCCTTCCACTCTCTGTTTGATGGCGTGTACGCCTCCTGTTTGATGACGATATTGCCTTACTCTCTGATTTTGATGACGTGTGCCTTACTCTGTTTGATGACGTGTGTGCCTCAATCTCTGTTGATGACGTGTGCCTTACTCTCTGTTTGATGACGTGTGCCTTACTCTGTTTGATGACGTGTGCCCTTTACTCTCTGTTTGATGACGTGTGCCTTACTCTGTTTGATGACGTGTGCACTTTACTCTCCTGTTTGATGACGTGTGCCTTTCTCTGTTTGATGACGTGTGCCTTACTCTCCTGTTTGATGACGTGTGTCTTACTCTGTTTGATGACGTGTGCCTTACTCTGTGTTTGATGACGTGTGCGCTTACTCTGTTTGATGACGTGTGCCTTACTCTCTGTTTGATGACGTGTGCCTTACTCTCTGTTTTGATGACGTGTGCCTTGCTCTGTTTGATGACGTGTGCCTTACTCTGTTTGATGACGTGTGCCTTACTATGTTTGATGACGTGTCTTACTCTCTGTTTTGATGACGTGTGCCTTACTCTCTGTTTGATGACGTGTACCCTTACTCTCTGTTTGATGACGTGTGCCTTACTCTCTCTGTTTTGATGACGTTGCCTTACTCTCTGTTTGATGTGTGTGCCTTACTCTCTATTTATTGACGTGTGCCTCTCTGTTTGATGACGTGTGCCATTACTCTGTTTGATGACGTGTGTCTTACTCTGTTTGATGACGTGTGTCTTACTCTGTTTGTTGACGTGTGCCTTACTCTCTGTTTGATGACATTGTGTCTTTACCTCTGTTTGATGACGTGTGTCTTTACTCTGTTTGATGACGTGTGCCTTATTCTCTGTTTGATGACGTGTACCTTACTCTGTTTGATGACGTGTTCCTTACTCTGATTGATGACGTGTGTCTAACTCATGTTTGATGACCTGTGTCTTACTCCTGTTTGATGACGTGTTTCCTTACTCTCTGTTTAATGACGTGTACGCTTACTCTGTTTGATGACGTGTGCCTTACTCTCTATTTATTGGCGTGTTGCTTACTCTCTGTTTGATGACGTGTACGTACTGTCTGTTTGATGACGTGTGCCTTGCTCTCTCTGTCTGATGACGTGTGCCTTACTGTTTAATGACGTGTGCCTTACTCTCTGTTTCATATTTGTGTGCCTTACTCTCTGTTTGATGCCGTGTGCCTTACTGTCTGTTTGATGACGTGTTCCTTACTCTCTGTTTGATGACGTGTGCCTTACTGTCTGTTTGATGACGTGTGCCTTATTCTGTTTGATGACATGTTCCTTACTCTCCTGTTTAATGGCTTGTGTGCTTGCTTACTCTCTGTTTGATGACGTGTGCCTTACTCTCTGTTTGATGACATGTTCGCCTTACTCTCCTGTTTGATGACGATGTGCATTACTCTGTTTGATGACGTGTGTCTTACTCTGTTTGATGACGTGTGTCTTACTCTGTTTCATGGCGTGTGCCTTACTCTCTCTGTTTGATGAGCGTGTGTCTTACTCTGTTTGATGACGGTGTGTCTTACTCTGTTTGATGACGTGTGCCTTACTCTCTGTTTATTGACATTAATGCCTTACTCTCTGTTTGTTGTGCCTTACTCTCCTGTTTGATGACGTGTTCGCCTCTCTGTTTGATGACGTGTGCGTACTGTCTGTTTGATGACGTGTGCCTTGCTCTCTGTGTCTGATGACGTGTGCCTTACAGTTTAATGACGTGTGCCTTACTCTCCGTTTTGATGACGTGTGCCTTACTCTCTGTTTACGATAACGTGTGTACCTTACTGTCTGTTTGATGACGTGTTCCTTACTCTCTGTTTGATGTGTGTGCCTTACTGTCTGTTTGTTGACGTGTGCCTTACTCTGTTTGATGACGTGTGCCTTACTCTGTTTGATGACGTGTTTCATACTCTCCTGGAATTTTGATGGCAGTGTGCATTACTGTCTGTTTGATGACGTGTGCCTTACTCTGTTTGATGACGTGTGCCTTACTCTCTGTTTGATGACGTGTGCCTTACTCTGTGTTTGATGACGTGTGCCTTACTCTCTGTTTGATGGCGTGTGCCTTACTCTCTGTTTGATGACGTGCCTTACTCTCTGTTTGATGACGTGTGCCTTACTGTCTGTTTGATGACGTTACCTTACTCTCTGTTTGATGACGTGTGTCTTAATGTCGTTTGATGACGTGCCTTACTCTCTGTTTAATGACGTGCCTTACTCTGTTTGATGACGTGTACCAACTCTGTTTAATAAAGTGTGCCTTACTCTCTGTTTGATGACGTGTACTGTCTGTTTGATGACGTGTGCCTTACTTCTGTTTGATGACGTGTCTTACTCTCTGTTTGATGACGTGTGCCTTACTCTCTGTTTGATGACGTGTGCCTTACTCGCTGTTTGATGACGTGTGCCTTACCTCTGTTTGATGACGTGTGCCTTCTCTGTTTGATGACGTGTGCCTTACTCTCTGTTTGATGACGTGTCTTACTCTCTGTTTAATGACGTGCCTACTCTGTTTGATGACGTGTACCTTACTCTCTGTTTAATAAAGTGTGCCTTTCTCTGTTTGATGACGTGTGCCTTACTGTCTGTTTGATGACGTGTTCTTACTCTGTTTGATGACGTGCCTGACTGTCTGTTTGATGACGTGTTCTTACTTCTGTTTGATGACGTGTGCCTTACTGTGTTTAATGACGTGTGCCTTACTCTCTGTTTGATGACGTGTGCCTTACTGTTGTTTGATGACGTGTGCCTACTTCTGTTTGATGACGTGTGCCTTACTCTCTGTTTGATGACGTGTGCCTTATTCTGTTTGATGACGTGCCTACTCTCTATTTGATGACGTGTGTCTTACTCTGTTTGATGACGTGTGCCTTACTCTGTTTGATGAGACGTGTCTTACTCTGTTTGATGACGTGTGCCTTACTCTGTTTGATGATGTGTGCCTTACTCTGTTTGATGACGTGTGTCTTACTCTGTTTGATGACGTGTGCCTTACTGACTGTTTGATGACGTGTGCCTTACTCTGTTTGATGACGTGTGCCTTACACTCTGTTTGATGACGTGTGCCTTACTGACTGTTTGATGACGTGTGCCTTACTTCGTTTGATGACGTGTGCCTTACTTGTTTGAGGACGTGTGCCTTACTCTCTGTTTGATGACGTGTGCCTTACTTCTGTTTGATGACGTGTGCCTTACTCTCGTTTGATGACGTGTGCCTTACTGACTGTTTGATGACGTGTGCCTTACTCTCTGTTTGATGACGTGTGCCTTACTCTGTTTGATGACATGTGCCTTACTCTGCTTGATGACGTGTATCTTACTCTGTTTGATGACGTGTCTTACTCTGTTTGATGACGTGTGTCGTACTGTTTGATGACGTGTGCCTTACTCTGTTTGATGACGTGCCTACTCTGTTTGATGATGTGCCTTACTCTCTGTTTGATGACGCCTACTCTGTTTGATGACGTGTGTCTTACTCTGTTTGATGACGTGTGTCTTACTTCTGTTTGATGACGTGTCTTACTGTTTGATGACGGTGCTCTACTCTGTTTGATGACGTGCCTTACTCTCTGTTTGATGACGCCTTACTCTGTTTGATGACGTGTTTACTCTGTTGATGACGTGCCTTACTCTGTTTGATGACGTGCTTACTCTCTGTTTGATGACGTGTGCCTTACTGATCGTTTGATGACGTGCCCACTTCTCGTTTGATGACGTGCCTTACTGTTTGATGACGTGCCCTCTGTGTTTGATGACGTGCCCTTTTGTTTGATGACGTGCTCACTTGTTTGATGACGTGCCTACTCTCTGTTTGATGACGTGCTTACTGTTTGATAACGTGCGTTACTGTTTAGTGACGTGTGCCTACTTGTTTGATGACGTGTGCCTATGTTTGATGACGCCTTAATGTTTAAACGTGCCTTACTTCGTTTGATGACGTGCCTTACTGTTTGACGTGCCTTACTCTGTGTTTGATGACGTGCCTTACTTGTGTTTGATGACGCCTTACTCTGTTTGATGACGTGTGCCTTACTCTGTTTGATGACGTGTCTTACTCTCGATGACGTGCATTACTGTCTGTTTGATGACGTGTGCCTTACTCTGTTTGATGACGCCTCGTTTGATGACGTACCACTTGTGTTTGATGACGTGTGCCTTACTTCGTTTGATGACGTGCCTTACTCTCTGTTTGATGACGTGCCCTTTCTGTTTGATGACGTGCCTTACTGTCTGTTTGATGACGTGTTACCTTACTTGTTTGATGACGTGTCTTAATGCTGTTTGATGACGTGCCTTACTTCTGTTTAATGACGTGTGCCTTACTCTCGATGATGTACCTAACTCTGTAATGTGCCTTACTTTTGATGACGTTCGTTTGATGACGTGCCTTACTTCGTTGATGACGTGTCTTACTCTCTGTTTGATGACGTTTCCACTTGTTTATGACGTGCCTTACCTCTGTTTGATGACGTGTGCCTTACTTCGTTTGATGACGCCTTACTTCGTTTGATGACGCCTTACTCTCTGTTTGATGACGTGTCATACTTCTGTTTAATGACGTGCCTTACTTCTGTTTGATGATGTACCTTTACTTGTTTAAAAGTGTGCCTTTCTGTTTTGATGACGTGCCTTACTCTCTGTTTGATGACGTGTCTTTACTCTGTTTGATGACGTGCCTTTCGTATGACGTGCCTTACTCGTTTGATGACGTGTCTTACTCTGTTTGATGACGTGTGCCTTACTCTGTTTGATGACGTGCCTTACTTCGTTTGATGACGTGTGCCTTACCTGTTTGATGACGTGTGCCCACTGACTGTTTGATGACGTGTGCCTTACTCTCTGTTTGATGACGTGTGCCTACTTTGTTTGATGACGTGTGCCTATCGTTTGATGACGCCTTACTTCTGTTTGATGACGTGTGCCTTACTCTCTGTTTGATGACGTGCCTTACTGACTGTTTGATGACGGTGCCTTACTCTCTGTTTGATGACGTGCCTTACTTCGTTTGATGACATGTGCCTTACTCTGTTTGATGACGTATCTTACCTCTGTTTGATGACGTGTGTTTACTCTTTGATGACGTGTGTCTAATCTGTTTGATGACGTGTGCTTACTCTGTTTGATGACGTGTGCCACTCTGTTTGATGACGTGTCCTTACCCCTTCGTTTGATGACGTGTTTACTCTGTTTGATGACGTGTTCACTTGTTTGATGACGTGTGCTTATTCTGTTTGATGACGTGTCTTACTCTGTTTGATGACGTGTTTACTTCGTTTGATGACGTGCCTTTACTCTGTTTGATGACGTGCCTTACTCTGTTTGATGACGTGTTTACCTGTTTGATGACGCCTTACTTCTGTTTGATGACGTACCTTTCTGTTTGATGACGTGTGCCTTACTACTGTTTGATGACGTGTGCCTTATCTCTGTTTGATGACGTGTGCCTCGTTTATGACGTGTGCCTTACTCTGTGTTTGATGACGTGTGCCTTACTTTTGTTTGATGACGTGCTTCTGTTTGTAGTGTGCTTTTTCTGTTTGATGACGCTGTTTGATACGTTTTTATGTGCCTACTTCTGTTTGATGACGTGTGCTCTTACTGTTTGATGACGTGCCTTAATGAAACGTGCCTTACTTCTGTTTGATGACGTGTGCCTTACTGTTTGATGAGGTGTTACTCTGTTTGATGACGTGTGCTTACTCTGTGTTTGATGACGTGTGCTTACTCTGTTTGATGACGTCCTTCTGTTTATGACGCCTTACTTCGTTTGATGACGTGTACCTTACTCTTGTTTGATGACGTGTACCTTACTCTGTTTGATGACGTGCCTTACTGTTTGATGACGTGTCTACTCTGTTTGATGACGTGTGCCTTACTTTGTTTGATGACGCTATGTTTAGACGTGCCTTACTCTGTTTATGACGTGCCTTTCTGTTTGATGACGTGTCCTTACTGTTGTTGACCGTGTCGTATTTTCTATTTTTATATAACATGCCCCATGTTCCATATTATTCCTGTGCTGTTAAAGTTTTAATCATTATTTGTTCCAAGCCCATCTTATTTCTTTATTTAGTATTGTAAAAGCATTCTTTGTTCTCTAACGACCATCTGTATCGTTAAACGACCCACCGGCGGGTCGCGTAGGGGAGCCGACCTTATATAGGACCCACCAACTGACTGAGTTAGTTCAGTCCTCTTGTCACAGTTACATCCTTTGAGTGACACTCGTCACCTGTTACGTATACTTAATTTATTTGTGTTGTTCCTGTCGCCACCAATGTGGTGTATCTATGTGAGTACCTATTTATGTCTCTATTTCTGTCCATCAGTATTTGCTTCGTTACATGTAAGTAATTCAGTGTTGTTTCACGTTAGTTAATTTCAGTGTTAGTTTTTATTTGTTTATGCAGTGTTAACGTAATCCAATGCTTCATTTTTAGTCTTTAAATGTTTCGATGTTTAGTATCATTTGTGTCTTAAAAGTTTCGATGGTGAATCAATTTGTTGTGACAGCCTACGAGGCTCTTTATTGTGATGTGTAGCTCACTGTTTGATGATGTTTAACTCACTGTTTGATGATGTGTAGCTCACTGTTTGATGATGTTTAGCTCACTGTTTGATGATGTTTAGCTCACTGTTTGATGATGTTTAGCTCACTGTTTGCTGATGTGTAGCTCACTGTTTGATGATGTTTAGCTCACTGTTTGATGATGTTTAGCTCACTGTTTGATGATGTTTAGCTCACTGTTTGATGATGTTTAGCCCACTGTTTGCTGATGTGTAGCTCACTGTTTGCTGATGTGTAGCTCACTGTTTGATGATGTGTAGCTCACTGTTTGCTGATGTGTACTCACTGTTTGCTGATGTGTAGCTCACTGTTTGATGATGTTTAATACTGTTTGATGATGTGTAGCTCACTGTTTGATGATGTGTAGCTCACTGTTTGATGATGTAGCTCACTGTTTGATGATGTGTAGCTCACTGTTTGATGATGTTTAGCTCACTGTTTGCTGATGTGTAGCTCACTGTTTGCTGATGTGTAGCTCACTGTTTGCTGATGAATCACTGTTTGATGATGTAGCTCACTGTTTGATGATGTGTAGCTCACTTTTGATGATGTGTAGCTCACTGTTTGATGATGTGTAGCTCACTGTTTGATTGGATGTAGCTCACTGTTTGATGATGGAGCTCACTGTTTGCTGATGTGTAGCTCACTGTTTGATGATGTAGCTCACTGTTTGATGATGTGTAGCTCACTGTTTGATGATGTAGCTCACTGTTTGATGATGTGTAGTCACTGTTTGATGATGTGTAGCTCACTGTTTGATGACGTGTAGCTCACTGTTTGATGACGTGTCACTGTTTGATGACGTGTAGCTCACTGTTTGATGACGTAGCTCACTGTTTGATGACGTTTAGCTCACTGTTTGATGACGTTTAGCTCACTGTTTGCTGATGTAGCTCACTGTTTGCTGATGTGTAGCTCACTGTTTGCTGACGTGTAGCTCATTGTTTGAGACGAGCTCATGGTGACGTGTAGCTCACTGTTTGATGACGTAGTTCACTGTTTGATGACGTGTCAGTTTGATGACTGTAGCTCATGTTTGATGATGTGTAGCTCACTGTTTGATGATGTAGCTCACTGTTTGATGATGTGTAGCTCACTGTTTGATGATGTGTAGCTCACTGTTTGATGACGGAGCTCACTGTTTGATGACGTAGCTCACTGTTTGATGACGTGTAGCTCACTGTTTGATGATGTTTAGCTCACTGTTTGATGATGTTTAGCTCACTGTTTGATGATGTGTAGCTCACTGTTTGATGATGTGTAGCTCACTGTTGATGATGTTCTGTTTGATGAAGTTCATGTTTGATGATGTAGCTCACTGTTTGATGATGTGTAGTCACTGTTTGATGATGTAGTTACTTTGACGTGTAGCTCACTGTTTTGATGTAGCTCACTGTTTGATGAGTGTAGCTCACTGTTTTAAGTCGTGTAGCTCACTGTTTGATGATGTTTAGCTCACTGTTTGATGATGTGTAGTCTACTGTTTGATGATGTGTAGCTCTGTTTGATGATGTTAGCTCACTGTTTGATGATGTGTAGCTCACTGTTTGATGATGTGTAGCTCACGTTTGATGATGTAGCTCACTGTTTGATGATGTGTAGCTCACTGTTTGATGATGGTAGCTCACTGTTTGATGATGTAGTCACTGTTTGATGAGTGTAGCTCACTGTTTGATGATTACGAATGTAGTCACTGTTTGATGATGTAGCTCACTGTTTGATGATGTGTAGCTCACTGTTTGATGATGTGTAGCTCACTGTTTGATGATGTAGCTCACTGTTTGATGATGTGTAGCTCACTGTTTGATGATGTGTAGCTCACTGTTTGATGATGTGTAGCTCACTGTTTGATGATGTAGCTCACTGTTTGATGATGTGTAGCTCACTGTTTGATGATGTGTAGCTCACTGTTTGATGATGTGTAGCTCACTGTTTGATGACGTTAGACTGTGTAGCTCACTGTTTTGCTTGTTGATGACGTAGCTCACTGTTTGATGAGTAGCTCACTGTTTATGACTGTAGCTCACTGTTTGATGATGTTAGCTCACGTTTGATGATGTTATACTGTTTGATATGTAGCTCACTGTTTGATGATGTTTGAAACTGTTTGATGATACTCACTGTTATGGTCACTGTTTGATGACGTTAGCTCACTGTTTGATGAGTAGTCACTGTTTGATGAGTAGCTCATGTTTATTACACTGTTTGATGACGTGTAGCTCACTGTTTGATGACGTGTAGCTCACTGTTTGATGATGTAGTCACTGTTTGATGATGTGTAGCTCACTGTTTGATGATGTGTAGCTCACTGTTTGATGACGTAGCACTGTTTGATGAGTAGCTCACTGTTTGATGATGTAGCTCACTGTTTGATGACGTAGCTCACTGTTTGATGATGTAGCTCACTGTTTGATGATGTAGCTCACTGTTTGATGATGTAGCTACTGTTTGATGATGTGGCTCATGTTTGATGATTGTAGCTCACTGTTTGATGATGTAGCTCACTGTTTGATGATGTGTAGCTCACTGTTTGATGATGTGTAGCTCATCGTTTGATGATGTGTAGCTCACTGTTTGATGACGTGTAGCTCACTGTTTGATGACGTAGCTCACTGTTTGATGACGTGTAGCTCACTGTTTGATGACGTGTAGCTCACTGTTTGATGATGTGTAGCTCACTGTTTGATGATGTGCACTGTTTGTGTTAGCTCACTGTTTGTGATGTAGTCACTGTTTGATGATGTGTAGCTCACTGTTTGATGACGTGTAGCTCACTGTTTGATGACGTGTAGCTCACTGTTTGATGATGTGTAGCTCACTGTTTGATGACGTGTAGCTCACTGTTTGATGACGTGTAGCTCACTGTTTGATGATGTGTAGCTCACTGTTTGATGACGTGTAGCTCACTGTTTGATGACGTGTAGCTCACTGTTTGATGATGTGTAGCTCACTGTTTGATGATGTTTAGCTCACTGTTTGATGATGTGTAGCTCACTGTTTGATGATGTTTAGCTCACTGTTTGATGATGTTTAGCTCACGTTTGATGACGTTAGCTCACTGTTTGATGACGTGTAGCTCACTGTTTGATGACGTTTAGCTCACTGTTTGATGACGTGTAGCTCACTGTTTGATGACGTGTAGCTCACTGTTTGATGACGTGTAGCTCACTGTTTGATGACGTGTAGCTCACTGTTTGATGATGTAGCTCACTGTTTGATGATGTGTAGCTCACTGTTTTGATAGCTCACTGTTTGATGATGTTTGATCTGTTTGATGATGTGTAGCTCACTGTTTGATGATGTGTAGCTCACTGTTTGATGATGTAGCTCACTGTTTGATGATGTGTAGCTCACTGTTTGATGATGTGTAGCTCACTGTTTGATGATGTGTAGCTCACTGTTTGATGATGTGTAGCTCACTGTTTGATGATGTGTAGCTCACTGTTTGATGACGTGTAGCTCACTGTTTGATGACGTGTAGCTCACTGTTTGATGACGTGTAGCTCACTGTTTGATGATGTAGCTCACTGTTTGATGATGTGTAGCTCACTGTTTGATGCTGTGTAGCTCACTGTTTGATGATGTGTAGCTCACTGTTTGATGAGTGTAGCTCACTGTTTGATGACGTGTAGCTCACTGTTTGATGACGTGTAGCTCACTGTTTGATGATGTGTAGCTCACTGTTTGATGACGTGTAGCTCACTGTTTTTGATTATGTGTAGCTCACTGTTTGATTATGTGTAGCTCACTGTTTGAGACGTTTAGCTCACTGTTTGATGACGTGTAGCTCACTGTTTGATGACGTGTAGCTCACTGTTTGATGATGTGTAGCTCACTGTTTGATGATGTAGCTCACTGTTTGATGATGTGTAGCTCACTGTTTGATGATGTAGCTCACTGTTTGATGATGTAGCTCACTGTTTGTGATGTGTAGCTCACTGTTTGATGACGTGTAGCTCACTGTTTGATGACGTGTAGCTCACTGTTTGATGAGTGTAGCTCACTGTTTGATGACGTGTAGCTCACTGTTTGATGACGTGTAGCTCACTGTTTATGACGTGTAGCTCACTGTTTGATGATGTGTAGCTCACTGTTTGATGATGTGTAGCTCACTTTGCTGATGTGTAGCTCACTGTTTGATGAGTGTAGCTCACTGTTTGATGATGTGTAGCTCACTGTTTGATGATGTGTAGCTCACTGTTTGATGACGTGTAGCTCACTGTTTGATGATGTGTAGCTCACTGTTTGATGATGTAGCTCACTGTTTGATGATGTGTAGCTCACTGTTTGATGATGTGTAGCTCACTGTTTGATGATGTGTAGCTCACTGTTTGATGATGTGTAGCTCACTGTTTGATGATGTGTAGCTCACTGTTTGATGATGTGTAGCTCACTGTTTGATGATGTGTAGCTCACTGTTTGATGATGTGTAGCTCACTGTTTGATGATGTGTAGCTCACTGTTTGATGACGTGTAGCTCACTGTTTGATGACGTGTAGCTCACTGTTTGATGATGTGTAGCTCACTGTTTGATGATGTGTAGCTCACTGTTTGATTATGTGTAGCTCACTGTTTGATGATGTTAGCTCACTGTTTGCTGATGTGTAGCTCACTGTTTGATGACGTGTAGCTCACTGTTTGATGACGTGTAGCTCACTGTTTGATGACGTTGCTCACTGTTTGATGACGTGTAGCTCACTGTTTGATGACTTAGCTCACTGTTTGATTATGTAGCTCACTGTTTGATGATGTAGCTCACTGTTTGATGATTAGCTCACTGTTTGATGACTGCAGCTCACTGTTTGATGACTGTAGCTCACTGTTTGATATGTGTAGCTCACTGTTTGATGATGTTAGCTCACTGTTTGATGACGTGTAGCTCACTGTTTGATGACGTGTAGCTCACTGTTTGATGCGTAGCTCACTGTTTGATGACATGTGTCACGTTTGATTAGCTCTTTGTAGCTCACTGTTTATGATGAGCTCACTGTTTGATGATGTGTAGCTCACTGTTTGATGTGCTCACTGTGATGAGCTCACTGATGATGTGTAGTTCACTGTTTGATGATGTTTAGCTCACTTAGTGTAGCTCACTGTTTGATGATGTGTAGCTCACTGTTTGATGATGTGTAGCTCACTGTTTGATGATGTGTAGCTCACTGTTTGATGATGTGTAGCTCACTGTTTGATGAATGTAGCTCCTGTTTGATGACGTGTAGCTCACTGTTTGATGACGTGTAGCTCACTGTTTGATGACGTGTAGCTCACTGTTGATGATGTGTAGCTCACTGTTTGATGATGTGTAGCTCACTGTTTGATGATGTGAGCTCACTGTTTGATGATGGCTCACTGTTTGATGATGTTAGCTCCTGTTTGATGATGCTGTAGCTCACTGTTTGATGATTAGCTCACCGTTTGATGATGTGTAGCTCACTGTTTGATGATGTTCACTGTTTGATGATGTGTAGCTCACTGTTTGATGATGTGTAGCTCACTGTTTGATGATGTGTAGCCTTTGAGAGTAGCTCCTGTTTGATGATGTGTAGCTCACTGTTTGATGAGCTCATGTTTGATAGTAGCTCACTGTTTGATGACGTGTAGCTCACTGTTTGATATGTGTAGCTCACTGTTTGATGTTAGTCCTGTTGATGATTGAGCTCACTGTTTGATGATGTTAGCTCACTGTTTGATGATGTGCAGCTCACTGTTTGATGAATGTAGCTCACTGTTTGATGATGTGTAGCTCACTGTTTGATGATGTGTAGCTCACTGTTTGATGATGTGTAGCTCACTGTTAATGTAGCTCACGCTGTTTGATGATGTGTAGCTCACTGTTTGATGATGTACTTGTTGATGATGTTTAGCTCACTGTTTGATGATGTAGCTCACTGTTTGATGATGTGTAGCTCACTGTTTGATGATGTGTAGCTCACTGTTTGATGATGTAGCTCACTTTGATGATGTGCTCACTGTTTGATGTAGCTCACTGTTTGATGATGTATAGCTCACTGTTTGATGATGTGTAGCTCACTGTTTGATGACGTGTAGCTCACTGTTTGATTATGTGTAGCTCACTGTTTGATGATGTTTAGCTCACTGTTTGATGATGTGTAGCTCACTGTTTGATGACGTGTAGCTCACTGTTTGATGACGTTTAGCTCACTGTTTGATGACGTGTAGCTCACTGTTTGATGACGTGTAGCTCACTGTTTGATTATGTGTAGCTCACTGTTTGATGATGTTAGCTCACTGTTTGCTGTACACTGTTTGATGACTAGCTCACTGTTTGATGACGTGTAGCTCACTGTTTGATGATGTGTAGCTCACTGTTCGATGTGTAGCTCACTGTTTGATGACGTGTAGCTCAATGTTTGATTATGTTAGCTCACTGTTTGATGATGTGTACTGTTTGCTGATGTGTAGCTCACTGTTTGATGATGTGTAGCTCACTGTTTGATGTGTAGCTCACTGTTTGATGACGTGTAGCTCACTGTTTGATGATGTAGCTCACTGTTTGATGATGTTTAGCTCACTGTTTGATGATGTGTAGCTCACTGTTTGATGTGTAGCTCACTGTTTGATGATGTGTAGCTCACTGTTTGCTGATGTGCAGCTCACTGTTTGATGATGTGTAGCTCACTGTTTGATGATGTGTAGCTCACTGTTTGATGATGTTTAGCTCACTTTTGATGTAGCTCACTGTTTGATGATGTGTAGCTCACTGTTTGATGATGTTTAGCTCACTGTTTGATGATGTGCAGCTCACTGTTTGATGATGTGTAGCTCACTGTTTGATGATGTGTAGCTCACTGTTTGATGATGTTAGCCTCACTGTTTGATGATGTAGTTCACTGTTTGATGATGTTAGCTCACTTTTGATGTGTAGCTCACTGTTTGATGATGTGTAGCTCACTGTTTGATGATGTGAGCTCACTGTTTGATGATGTAGAGCTCACTGTTTGATGATGTGTAGCTCACTGTTTGATGATGTAGCTCACTGTTTGATGATATGTAGCTCACTGTTTGATGATGTGTAGCTCACTGTTTGATGACGTGTAGCTCACTGTTTGATGACGTGTAGCTCACTGTTTGATGACGTGTAGCTCACTGTTTGATGACGTAGCTACTGTTTGATATGTGAGCTCACTGTTTGATGACGTGTAGCTCACTGTTTGATGACGTGTAGCTCACTGTTTGATGACGTGTAGCTCACTGTTTGATGACGTGTAGCTCACTGTTTGATGACGTGTAGCTCACTGTTTGATGACGTGTAGCTCACTGTTTGATGATGTTTAGCTCACTGTTTGATTATGTGTAGCTCACTGTTTGATGATGTTTAGCTCACTGTTTGATGATGTTTAGCTCACTGTTTGATGACGCTTAGCTCACTGTTTGATGACGTGTAGCTCACTGTTTGATGACGTTTAGCTCACTGTTTGATGACGTGTAGCTCACTGTTTGATGACGTGTAGCTCACTGTTTGATGATGGCTCACTGTTTGATGACGTGTAGCTCACTGTTTGCTGATGTTTAGCTCACTGTTTGCTGATGTGTAGCTCACTGTTTGATGACGTGTAGCTCACTGTTTGATGACGTAGCTCACTGTTTGATATTTAGCTCACTGTTTGATGACGTGTAGCTCACTGTTTGATGACGTTTGGTCACTGTTTGATTTGTAGCTCACTGTTTGATGTGTAGCTCACTGTTTGATGATGTTTAGCTCACTGTTTGATGATGTGAGCTCACTGTTTGATGATGTGTAGCTCACTGTTTGATGATGTGTAGCTCACTGTTTGATGATGTAGCTCACTGTTTGATGATGTGTAGCTCACTGTTTGATGATGTTTAGCTCACTGTTTGATGATGTGTAGCTCACTGTTTGATGATTTGTAGCTCACTGTTTGATGATGTGTAGCTCACTGTTTGATGATGTGTAGCTCACTGTTTGATGATGTTTAGCTCACTGTTTGATGATGTTTAGCTCACTGTTTGATGATGTTTAGCTCACTGTTTGATGATGTTTAGCTCACTGTTTGATGATGTGTAGCTCACTGTTTGATGATGTGTAGCTCACTGTTTGATGATGTGTAGCTCACTGTTTGATGATGTGTAGCTCACTGTTTGATGATGTTTAGCTCACTGTTTGATGTGTAGCTCACTGTTTGATGATGTGAGCTCACTGTTTGATGATGTGTAGCTCACTGTTTGATGACGTGTAGCTCACTGTTTGATGACGTGTAGCTCACTGTTTGCTGATGTGTAGCTCACTGTTTGCTGATGTGTAGCTCACTGTTTGATGATGTGTAGCTCACTGTTTGATGATGTGTAGCTCACTGTTTGATGATGTGTAGCTCACTGTTTGATGACGTGTAGCTCACTGTTTGATGACGTGTAGCTCACTGTTTTGATGACGATGTAGCTCACTGTTTGATGACGTGTAGCTCACTGTTTGATGACGTGTAGCTCACTGTTTGATGACGTGTAGCTCACTGTTTGATGATGTTTAGCTCACTGTTTGATTATGTAGCCAGCTCACTGTTTGATGATGTGTAGCTCACTGTTTGATGTTTAGCTCACTGTTTGATGACGTGTAGCTCACTGTTTGATGACGTGTAGCTCACTGTTTGATGATGTTTAGCTCACTGTTTGCTGATGTGTAGCTCACTGTTTGATGACGTGTAGCTCACTGTTTGATGACGTGTAGCTCACTGTTTGATGACGTTTAGCTCACTGTTTGATGACGTTTAGCTCACTGTTTGATGATGTTTAGCTCACTGTTTGCTGATGTGTAGCTCACTGTTTGATGATGTGTAGCTCACTGTTTGATGATGTGTAGCTCACTGTTTGATGATGTTTAGCTCACTGTTTGATGATGTGTAGTTCACTGTTTGATGATGTTTAGCTCACTCTTTGATGTGTAGCTCACTGTTTGATGATGTGTAGCTCACTGTTTGCTGATGTGTAGCTCACTTTCCAGGTACGATGATGTGTAGCTCACTGTTTGATGATGTGTAGCTCACTGTTTGATGATGTGTAGCTCACTGTTTTGATGATGTGTAGCTCACTGTTTTGATGATGTGTAGCTCACTGTTTGATGATGTTTAGCTCACTGTTTGATGTATAGCTCACTGTTTGATGATTTGTAGCTCTCACTGTTTGCAGTGATGTGTAGCTCACTGTTTGATGATGTGTAGCTCACTGTTTGATGATGTTTAGCTCACTGTTTGATGATGTTTAGCTCACTGTTTTGATGATGTTTAGCTCACTGTTTGATGATGTTTTAGCTCAATGTTTGATGATGTAGCAGCTCACTGTTTTGATGATGTGTAGCTCACTGTTTGATGATGTTTAGCTCACTGTTTGATGTAGCTCACTGTTTACGATGATGTGTAGCTCACTGTTTCTTGATGTTAGCTCACTGTTTGATGATGTGTAGCTCACTTGATGATGTTTAGCTCACTGTTTGATGATGTGTAGCTCACTGTTTGATGATGTGTAGCTCACTGTTTCTTTTATGACGTGTAGCTCACTGTTTCATTTATGACGTGTAGCTCACTGTTTCTTTTATGACGTGTAGCTCACTGTTTCTTTTATGACGTGTAGCTCGCTGTTTATTGACGTGTAGCTCATTGTTTCTTTTATGACGTGTAGCTCACTGTTTATTGATGTGTAGCTCATTGTTTCTTTTATGACGTGTAGCTCACTGTTTATTGACGTGTAGCTCACTGTTTGATGACATGTAGGTCACTGCTTGTTGATATATAGGTCACTGTTCGATGACGTGTAGCTCACTGTTTGATGAAATGTAGGTCACTGCTTGTTGATATATAGGTCACTGTTCGATGACGTGTAGCTCACTGTTTGATTGATGACGTGTACCTCACTGTTTGATGACTTGTAGCTCACTGTTTGATTGATGAAGTGTACCTCACTGTTTCATGACGTGTAGCTCACTGTTTGATTGATGACATGTACCTCACTGTCAACTAGACAAGTGTTGGTTACAGACTGCGGAAGGCGGTGGAGGCGAAATATCAAAGGACCTGGAGATACTGTAGTTGGAGGTCAAGGTGTGGCTCCTCAGCATTTACCAGTAGACTTGGGGTTGGCGAGGAATTGAAAGCACCGGTTGCCAGGCGCACCCTAGCAGGATGAATACAGTTAAGTGTATGGAGTCTAGTGTCAGTGGAGTACACCTCACACCCTAATCCAGTTTGGGTGTAACTAGCATGTGGTAAAGGTGTAGCAGAGGTCTTCGGTCAGCACCCTATGACGTGTGCCCCAAGTTGACAAGACTCTTTGAGGTAACGAATATGTGGCTGCCACGTAAGCCAGTTGTCGAAGATAATGCCCAGGAAACGGGTCTCTGTGACACATCGCACACGTCGACCATAGAGCTGTACTGTAGATTGAGATTTGAGTGAACACCTCGGAGGTGGCAGAAATGCATGGCAATGGTATTCAAGGGAGAAAATCTGAAACCATGCTCTGTGGTCCAACATGAAACCATGTCTAGTGCAAATTGCACGCGACGTTCAGCCACTGACATGCGAAAAGCTGCATACCAAATGGCCAAGTCGTTCACATACAATGAGAATGATACACCACCTGGAACCGATTGTGCTACCCCATTTATTGCGATGGCAAAATTAGATAGGGTCGCACTCAAACACTACCCTGAGGAACCCGGTCCTTCTGAATATGTGGTGCTGAAATTTCTGTTGCCATGTGATCTCTAAAAGTGCGAAGCTTGCCTCGTTTATTTTAGGCATAATTTTGCTATCTTATGATAGCATATGAAGCCTTAAGTGAAACAGAGCAAATTTTACCATATTCAAACTCATTTTCATTGAGCTAACGCTTAAACGGCGGTAATCTCTTTAGTGTAACAAATATAGAGGCTACGGTTGCTTAAGATTAAGACATACGAGTAGGTTTTGTATAAAATACAACAGATTCATTGGCTTTTTGAACTCTTTGTAAAGCCATGGTAACAATCCCTGTTCCTACGCAGACGTCCCTGGTTCGGTTCCTGACTAGTGGTATTGTTTGTATATCAAGGTCAGCGTATATATGGGCCATTGAGAAATGTATACAGTAATATAGATTATAATATTTTGTGGAAACAATGATGACACCCTGTACATGGTTGTCATTCACATCTGACTCACTAGACCACATTATAACATGAATTGAATTGGAACAGTTTATTTAGCCAGAAAAATACAGATACAGAGTGGATATTAATAACAATATTAACATGGCTGAGCCAGTTGAGAACCCGAGCTCTCTTTGAGGCACCTGATATATACTATACATTTATCTCAAGGAAGTATTATGTAACATTTAGTATCATCTGGAATAGTACAATAGCATGGTGGTAATAAGAACATGTAACCACTGTTATCACTTTAATATTTATTTATTTAATTTTTCTTGTAACTAACACTCCTGTTATCACGTCATACCTACTAGCTAAATATATTTTATATAAAGTAATAAACGTATCGTATTCTAAACAAGTGAATATATAATGGTATAAATAATTACACTTGGTACACTCTTAATATTGTTCTCATCTTTGTATCTATCAGCCAATTATCTCTACTCTCCCCCGTTTGTGTGTTCAGAGGATGAAGGAAACTTAAACTTCTAAAAGAGAGGTAATAGGAGAGAGGAGAGGAGATGCGAGAGTGTACACTAGTGCAAGCAGCTTCAAGTTTTGATGATCTTGAGAACAAAATTCAGGACTTGAATAGATAAACTTCACCGGGAATAAATTTTCTGTCACGTAGCAGAAAATTCCTTAACCCTGAGCAATATTCCCGAGACTTGGACGACACCACGAAATTTTCATATTCAATTTTAGTCTTCTCCCAGCTGGGTCGTGGCTGGAAATCTTGTGGCTCAGGCCACGAGAATAATGACCCAGAAATCACGTAATTTCATTGTTCAAACTTCCGTGAAGATATTTCCCAGGAGATATTAAATGGAAGGCACCGCTCCTGCCACGATAAATTTGTCTCACAAGATTTCGGAACTGCTGTCTGGCGAGGGTAAAACCTTTTGTACTGTGAGCACTGTGTAGGTGTATGTCTGTCTGTATCTGTGTAATTGTGTATGTCACTATGTGTATCTGTGTGTTGGTGTCTGTTTTTGTATGTGTAACTCTCTGTCTGTGTCGACCTGTGGTGTTATGGTCAGGAAGCTCGTTTCGCAAACGAGTGGGTCCGGGTTCGATCCCAAGCAGGCGTGAGACTTTGGATAAATTTCTTTTATGCCATTCGCATCTGTCTACCTAGCAGTAATTGGGGACCTGTAAGTTAATCGATTTGCGGATTATGTTCTGGGGTAATGGTTAGCCGGTGCAGTTGGCGAGTTGTCCGGTCTTCTTGGATTATTTCATGGTCTATGTAAACCTTGCAATAACCTATACAGAACTTGGCATATTCCTTGAAACTGAGTCAAACAGTTCGTTAATTTACGGTATTGTTGTTGTGTTGGCGTCAGCTTCAACACCTTAATACAAATTCACGCAGAGATGACCCTAGGGCCGGCCAACCTCAATCACAGGAGCAACCACTATATAATAATAATTAACGGTTTATTGAACAAGTTCTGCAGCCCGAAGGCTGAAAATATACATTGGACGTAAATGACTTATTACATACATTGGTGGTTTAACAAAAGCCTTCATTAGAGAAAGGTAAAGGAACATACAGTGAACATACAGATTAATGTAGGTGTTGAACAGCAAACACGTAGTGTAGTAACTCCCCCCCAGATGGTGTTAGGAGGGACCTCACGTGGTGTAGTAGTTCCCTCACAGATGGTGTTATGAGGGGCCTCACGTGGTGTAGTAATTCCCTCACAGATGGTGTTATGAGGGGCCTCACGTGGTGTAGTAATTCCCTCACAGATGGTGTTATGCGGGGCCTCACGTGGTGTAGTAATTCCCTCACAGATGGTGTTATGAGGGGCCTCACGTGGTGTAGTAATTCCCTCACAGATGGTGTTATGAGGGGCCTCACGTGGTGTAGGAATTCCCTCACAGATGGTGTTAAGAGGGGCCTCACGTGGTGTAGTAATTCCCTCACAGATGGTGTTATGAGGGGCCTCACGTGGTGTAGTAATTCCCTCACAGATGGTGTTATGAGGGGCCTGTGTAGTAATTCCCTCACAGATGGTGAGGGGCCTCACGTGGTGTAGTAGTTCCCTCACAGACGGTGTTCTATGAGTGAGGTGTGGTCCCAGGCCTTCCTATCATAGACGGATTAACACATCGCTGGTTGTTGGGTCGGGCCGTTATCACTGGGTACATGGGACCTCACTGTGTGAAGGTCAACTTGGGTACCACTGTTACTGTTGAGTTGTTCTCACTGACTTAAGCACTGTTCACCACTGTTCACCTCTGTTTAACACTGGTTCCATTCCTTTCCTAAATGAAATAGTAACTTCTGGCGTGAACTTGTTGATATTCCGGTAGGGAGGAGGGTTCAGGGGAGGGAGTTGGTATGGGCCGACATAACAGTTGACCTGGCTGCTCCGAGAGGAGCGCCAGGTACGTCTTGACCCTTCTGTGGTCAAGGATGATGTGAAGTGTGTGTGTGTGTGTGTGATTGTGTGTATATGGGTGCCGGTGCGAGACCTTGTGTTCCTCTGTCTGTACACTATGTAGGTTATGCATCTAAGCTACTGTGCCGAGTAGCATCCTTGTAAATAAGCTACTGTGCCGAGTAGCATTTATATATATAATTACGTGGCAACACTGCACGGGTTATGTGGCAACATTGCCCCGAGGCTGCCATATGGCAAGGCAGTCTCAGTCTGACTGTGTGAGCCGTGCATGGCACACGCTAGTCACCACTTGTATTTCTCCTATCCCTTAATAAACGGACTTCAGTGTTACCCGGTGTTTCCCTACCCATCACTGCATTCTTCAGGGAACACTTGTAACCATCAAATAGACACACATTGTTATAATATAAAGAGCACTTACAGCTTCAAAAATGTTTAGTAGAGTGTATTACGATATTAAAAGAAAGTAAAGTAAATTAAATTATCACTTACTGATGGAACGTTGATTTCTCCATTTAATAATACTGAAAAACTAATTAACATACTTAAACTCGTTTTCGGAACTTATGCACGAGAAACTTATTATATCAGCCACCACAGTGTATTAGCTTAATAGTGAATGGTAATCCAACAGCCTAAGTTAAGATGGTACTTATCTGGCTTGTGATTTAAGATTTCCCTGGATGGACAATCTGAGATGTTAAAAAATGGCGGAAAACATAATTCTGTGTTCGTCTTGATACCCACAAAATGTTCTATGCTACTGAGGGTATATATAAACACTTGTTATCTTAAAAGTAGGTTCTTATTCTCGCACGGGAGATATATATATACAAAGGGACCAAGAAGCTCGCTTCCGCACCACAAGGACTGGCTGTCTTCACTCTATGTATTACTGCACGCTTGCATGTACAGATGCCAGCATTCACAAGCTGAATACATAAAGTATAAATATGATAATTTATATACATAACATGGTGCACAATAAATGGAGATATTACATAGAATTAATACATGTTCTGTAATACTTTACTATACATAATTAATGGAGTAATATAAGGATACACAGCTTAAGGTACTACTTCGTGTCCATATCATACACCTCCCTCCCCCCTATACGCTCATAGTTTCATCTTGAGCGGACCTTTTGTTTCTGAGTCGCTCGGACCTGCTGAGTACTGGGGCAGAAACACAAGGTGGGGATGGATTTACTTTAAAGACATCAACATTAGGGGACTCAACTGGGGAAGGGTCAACACTAGGCAGCTCCACAGGTCGAAGGAAACGACGGTTCCTCCACCATACTCTACCACTAGGAAGGCGCACTTGGTAGTCCCTGGACCGGCCAATACCCATGACAATTCCAACCTTGTCCCAGCCGTGAGATACCGGATCTTGAATCCTGACCTGCTGGCCGATACTCAACCTGGGAAGGGGGCGGGCATGACAGTCGTACCGAACAGCGACATCTGCGGCTCGTTCTGCTGCACGGCGGTCACATTCCTCAGTCTTGGCCTGCCATTCTTGAGAAAAAGACTTCGGGTGGGCAGGAACACAAGACCTGAGATGATGTCCGTATAGAACCTGGGCTGGGGAGCGTCCTGTGAAGTTCGGGGTGTTGCGTAACTCCAACAAACCTCGATCGAAGTCCTGGTAGTCGATATTTCCTGAGGGTGACACCTTAAGGATCAGGTGTTTCACAGTCTTGACTGCGGCTTCAGCGTCTCCATTCGCCTGGGGGTAGTGGGGCGAGGTCACGACATGACGGACTCCCCAACGGTCCATGAAGTCCCGGAACTCGTGGCTGGTGAACTGGGGTCCTCCATCAGTCCTGAGGCGGAGGGGAACACCAACTTCTCTAAATTAATGCCTGAAATTCCGGATGGTAGCAGTAGCCGTTGTATCACTACCACAGGGGACGACAACAGGCCATCCAGACAATCGGTCGGCAATGACGAGGAAGGACTTCCCTGCTACTGCAAAGAAGTCGGCCGACACAGACTCGAAGGGTCTTGAAGGGTTATCGTCGCAAATTAAAGGTTCCTGTTGCTGGCTGGGTTGCAGAATCTGGCATGGCTCACAGGCACGGACAGTATTTACAATGTCCGCGTCGATTCCGGGCTAAAATACAGTCTGCTTCGCCCGTCGCTTGGTGGCCTCCACTCCTCGATGGCTGTCGTGAAGGCGGGTCAAGGTACGGCGGCGTAGGGCAGCAGGAATGACTACTCGTGGACCATACAAGACGAGGTCTCCGTCACAATAGAGATCCTCGCGTATCTTCCAGTATGGGAGTAGCGATTCATGAAGATCGTATCCGTTAGATGGAAATCCCTGAGACACACAGTAGGCGAGCCGGATATAGGAAGGGTCGGCCCGGGCTGCGGTGCGGAGATCTTCAAGGGTCTTGTCTGCATCCGGTGCTGTAGACTCTTCTGATGTGAAGATGGCCTTCAATGAAACTACTGACTTGAGGGATGCAGTAGCTGTAGAACACAACATCTCGTACTCTGGGGTGGGGCGACTGACAGGGGCGCGGGACAGGGCATCAGGGATGCACAGCAGCTTACCCGCACGCCACACAGCCGTGAAGAGATGAGGCGAGAGCTTCTCTTTCAGACGTTGAAGGCGAGGATTCTCTACTGCATCCAAAGAGTAGTGATTTATAATAGGTATAAGAGGGCGATGATCCGTGAAGAGGGTGAAGTGCTGAAGTCCTATCAGGTAGAAGCGGCACTTCGCCATCGCCCAGACAACAGCCAACATCTCCAGCTCAATCGTGGCATATCGGGTCTCGGCGTCCGTCAGGAACCGGGATCCACACTGAATTAAGCGGAGTTGTCCACTGCCATAGTTCTGCAGAAGGGCGTAACCAACGCCGTAGAGTCTGGAGGACGGTGGGTAGGGCTGGGTCGTAACAGGCGAGGACAGGTGGACTCAAGAGGGCCTGCTTGACTCGCTGGAAGGCCTCTTGATGATCTGGGGTCCACAGGAATGTCCTCCTGGGGCTCAGCAGGGGGCGTAACGGCTGGGCTGCGGCGGAGATGTCAGGTGAGAATTCAGCCAGCTGATTGACCAGACCCAAAAAAGAACGGAGGTCTGTCAGGTTGGCAGGGGTTGGAAAATCCCTGATTCCACTTAATTTCTCCGGGTCAGCTGCGATACATGATGCTGAGAGAGTGTACCCACAGAAGTTCACTGATGGTGCGGCGACTACAAACTTGTCAGCTGGTGAGAACTTCATATATTCGGGAGAGGTGGGCACAGTAGTCTTCGTCATGGAGTAAAATATCATCGACCACCTTGACACAATTCGTGACTCCTTGAAGGGCCGCCTCACCACGTTGACAGAATGCATCGCCCGTAGCGGCAAATCCCATGGGGCCTCTGCAATACTGATATCTTCCATTCGGTGTGATGAATGTAGTTAAATGCCTGTCTTCTTCGGCCAATTCGATCTGCCAATAATCACACAAGGCGTCCATCATTGTAAACTTTGTAGCGGGTCCACATTTTCGAACAGCTGCACCTGCAGAGGTGTGGGTGAAGGGTGGGCTGGACAGGAAAGTTGCTGGTTAAGTTTGAAGCAGATCGGTGGTAGTCCGTACTCCTACGAGGTTTGGCGACAGGGACAGAGGGGTGGCACCAAGGTGAAGGTTCGTCTCCGGCCCGGCTTGATGATTCCTGAGCTCTTGTCTAACCCCGCTCCTTGTAGGCGTGAAGATCAGAAGCGAGAGTGTGGATGGCAAAAGGTGTGGCACCATCCTTAGATGAATCTTCGCCGTGGACCCACCATCGGCGAAGTGGTGTGGATCCTAAAGATTCCTTTGTAACCAACACGTCAGGAAACTCCTGGAGAAGGTAAGCTCTTGCATCAGAAGGGACGTGTTAGTAGAGATAGAAATTCCTTCAACCTGTTGACATGGGTGACCCTTTAAAAAATGGGTTTGGGGAATTCCTTGATAATGGCCAACTCTTGACAATGGCCATATGATAAAAGCGAGTCAGGATCCCATCGCCAGACATCAATCCGGGCTGAGCAAGACTGCTTACCAAAAGGTAAGTAGCCCAGAAAGAACCCGAAGCTGGAGCCATCTTGGAGACCACCAGCTGTCCAGTTTTGTTTTTTCTGGGGAGGACTTTAAGAGTTGCTCCGGTATTCCCAAACTTGTAGTGTTGTGGACCCAATTACTGAGACAGAGAGGTCAGCACCGGTTTCAAGTATGACTCAACCATTACCAATATGTTAATAAGAATAGCCCAAGTTTGAATGTAAATGGAAGTGTTTATTGTATTCCATGTAGCAAATGTAATTGTAATTATGTAGGACAGACCGAAAAACACTGCAGCTCAGAATCAAACAACATAAGTACCCCTAACAGAACAGCATCTGAAAGCAGTGCCCTGTTCGTTCATGTTGAATAATATCACCCCATTGCTTGGGAAAAAAGCTTAGAAGTATTTAAATCATCTTGTCACAGAAAAACTTCTGGTTGAAGCTAGTTTGATTAAGGAATTAAAATCAATAAACCTTTGATGGTCAGTTCAAAACTGATAATATGTTACATAATTTGTCAATGGCCCAAGGTTTAAAATGCTTTGAAAACCTTTGATCTAGATGTATGATAGTTATTTTGTGGGTCCTTATTTACGTGACCTGACTAGTCACGTCCCCCCTCTCTTAGCTCCTCTACGTATTGTGTTGATGTGGGATTAGTGGATGTCATCATTATGACCTGACCTCATGTTTTTAAGGTCACCCTGTTATTTAAGCCTCTCTCATGTAAACCAGTTGCCTCTGAAGATGTCTTGAATAAAGACAATTCAAATACTCCGTTGTTTCCGTTTTCGTGTAATTTATCAAGATTTATCTTATCCACGTTTTCATTGTGGATATATATATATATATTACAGTGTTACAGTGTCGTCATATAAATTGGATGGTGACCTTGACTTGACCTTAACATCATCGCAGCTGTAGATGTTGTGACGATGAGTTATATACACCACAGTACCGAGCTCCCGTGGCCGAGTTATGTTGCTGACAAAGATAAAGAGGTGGATAGACAGTCTGTCCGCCAGATACATGGGATCACTTCACCGTACCACAGCTCTACTTTTAAGCCATAAATTTATACCAGATTCCTGTATATAATCTTCCCTCCTCCACCTGCTGGGTGTGAGATGGAACAAGGAGTATAGACACCCCCAAAGAAAGGAGAGTGATACAAGACAAGTGTAGACAGCAACAGGAGGAAGCCGAGACAAAAGTTAAAAATACCCGTCCACAGTTTCTTCCCCCCTCAACTTGCCTCATATATTCTTCTTACTCTTTTATTCTCTACTTTCTCAAGTCTTCAAGTTTTGAATTAAGATACTCTTCTGAGACAGTAATCATCGCTACTGTCCCCAGTGTTTGTCTGACATAACTCTGAAACCAATTAATGACCAACTTTCTTAAATAACATTAGCTTTAAGTAATAAGGTTCTCATAATATCTGTATTGCACTGTACAATAACTCTGACTGTGCACCATTCTATATTTATTATATATCTTGGTACAGAAATACGACGCTAAATTATTTTACCCCTGAAAACTTGCTTGTACTGTATGTCTATTTACAAACTGATAGTCTGAGTTATGAAGGTAAATCCATTCACTAGATGTTTAAGAAAAGATTGCAATAATTCAGCTTCTTACACAAATACTTTACTCTCGCACACAACAATAACGAGGCAGGAACACACTATAGGAGACGGCTGCCTTAGTCGTGTTAACTTGCATGCCAAAATAGTTTCCTCGCAATATTAGACAGTGTTGGAATGGAACACGGGGAGAAGGGTGTGCATCTCTTCTTGATTGGCCCAGAGAGGCAGTTTCAGCGATGTTGCTGCAATATTACCTGACGATACACGGTGGAGCAGCTGGAGGCAATGTTTCCCAGGTATAGCTTGTTTCATCATACAATAAATTGCTAGTGATTAATTAACTGAATATTGTTTATGTTTGTTTTCTGTTGAGTACAGAGTGTGTGTGTGTGTGTATATATATATATAATAATAGTTTAGTAATACAGTAGTGTGGCTATACAGACTTACATTTGATTTAGACATACTGATATAATATGCATTGAATACATTTATACAGTACAATCATAAGTTGTTTATTATTTGATGTAGGTGCTATTATATATCGATCTGTGGGGCTCTTATGGGCTGAAATTTTTTGTGTGCGGACTGCATGGTGAGTACGTGGTGGCTGCCAAACCTTTCCAGTGCTTGGTGCTGAGATGGCATTTCCAGGGTGGAGGCGTTGTGGCAGATATTCTCGCCAATTCTCCAGGCCTTTTCTGTACCTTCTCTGAGGTGCTGGGTGGAGTTGAAAGACTACCAGGCTGGTGACGCATACGTTAGTTTGGAAATAAAGCCGTTGTAGATAGTCCTCAGCTCTGGCGTGGGTGTCCCAAGTGACCTAAGTCGTCGTAGCATGTAGAGCAGTACAAGGCCGTCTTGACTGTGTTATTTGGGCCTTCAATCCAGTTTGTTGTCTATAGTGACACCCAGGAGTTTGGCAGACAGCACCAGCTGGAAGATGGGCACCCACTGTGACTGCTGTTCCACTGGAGTGGTGGCAGTATTGATGTGCATGACTGAGTTTTGGTGTTGGTGATGGTGACCTTGTTCTCCGTAGTCCACGCCTGTAGCCTGTCCAGTGTGCCTTGTAGCGATGAGTAGTCTGGTGTGGTGTCACTGAAACACAGTGCAGTCATCCACATACTTCCACCTGTAGTGTTCGATAAGCGTCTTTGATCAGGATGAGGTAGCTGGTGGTCTCATCTTGGTCCTGTGGGGCCGCAGGTGAGTGTTTGGAATGTGGAGACCGAGCCTGATACCTCACTGCCTGATGACGTCCACTCACGAAATCAGTGAGCCGTGTGTGTGTGTGTGTGCATGCGTGTGTGTGTGTGTGTGTGTTCTTAACTCTCAATCGGTAACTAATTCTCTCACTCGCTCATACATTAACACAATATCCTCTACATACACCTTTCATTTTGTACTCCACACTCCTCATCTCCCACACTAACAACCACCCACACTTCTTACCTCCTCACCTCCCACACCACACACACTCACACACTCCTCACCTCCCACACCACACACACTCACACACTCCTCACCTCACACACCACACACACTCACACACTCCTCACCTCCCACATAATACACACTCACACACTCAAATTCCCACACACCACACACCACACATTCCCCGCCCACACCACACACACCACACACCCCACCCCACACACCACACACACACCCACACACCCTCACCCCACACACCACACACAGACACACACACACACCTCACCTTCCACACCAAACACACACACACACACACACACACCTCCCACACCATACACACACCTCACCCCACACCATACACACACCTCACCCCACACACACACACACACACACACACACACACACACAAACACACTCACCTCCCCACACTACACACACACTCTCACCACCAACACACACACACACACGCACACACCCCACCCCACACACACACACACACACCCCCACCCCACACCACACACACACCAACCACCAACACACCACACACACACACACACCCTCCCCACACCACACACACACACACACCCACACCCCACACACACACACACACCCCACCCACACCACACACACACCCCCACCAACACACCACACACACACACACACCCCACCCCACACCACACACACACACACATACCCACACCCCACACCAACACACACACACCTCACCTCCCCACACCAAACACACACACACTCCCCACCTCCACACCAAACACACACACCTCACCTCCCACACCAAACACACACTCCTCACCCCACACCACACACACACACACACACACACCCCACACACCACACACACACACACACACACCTCACCTCCCACACCACACCACAAACACACACACCTCACCTCCCACACCACAATAAACACACACTCACCCCACACCACACCACACACACACCCCCACCTCCCCACACCACACACACACACACACACACACCCACACCCCACACCACACACACACACACACACACACACACACGCACACACACACCCCCCACCTCCCCACCACACCACACACACACTCCTCACCTCCCACACCACACCACACACACACTCCTCACCTCCCACACCACACCACACACACACTCCTCACCTCCCACACACACACACACATGCTCCTCACGTCCCACACCCCATTCACACACTCCTCACCTCCCACACACACACACACACACACACACACTCCTCGTATCCAGGTAAAAAAGTCACAGAAAAAAAAGAAAAGTTAACTATCTAATTCTCACATTTTTTAAGGTTAATATGTCAACCAGTTTCAGTAAAGGAATATGCAGAACTGATGGTAAATTCTTCAACCTCGTTGGTCACTACCATCCTTCAGTCTTGCGTGTCATTGAATGGTTTCAACGTGAAGAAGCGACGGTGAGCACCAATATCCAGCAGGATGGTGTTGGCAACCCCCCTCGAAAAAGAGTTCGTCGACGCTATGTGCAGCTACAAGAACGCATTCGCAACTTGTGTGTTGGTCGACGGGAGGACCACAAGACTGTGGCAGAGTTTCTTCGTGGCGTCGGCTGGAATATTCGTCTTAATCATCAGCATTAAAAACACTAAATATACATGTAATGCCATGATATTCTGTAAGCTGTTTTCAATCTGTACATGTCATGTACTGTCAATAAATGACGACTTAAATATTTTTGTTTGATTACCTTACTGTGCTTAAGATATTGAACAAAACGTGATTTGTTTTCACATACATGTAATGCCATCATATATAAATAGTGTTGTCAATGTATTGCCAGTTAATAACTGAATTAAAATATTTTCAGTTTTCTTACTTTAATTGTTTATGGTACTTAAATAAACTGTGACTGACTTGAATATTTTTTTTCATTACCTGACTTTCTTTCTTAACCAAAATTGTGACTTTTTTTTTTACTTTTTTCTTGTGCCTTTATTACGGCCACCATAAATCAATTGTGACTTTTTTTCCTGTGACTTTCTTTCCTAGCCAAAATTGTGACTTTTTTCTGACTTTTTTTTCCTGTGACTTTATTACCGGCCACCCACTCCTCACCTACAACACCACGCACAATCCTCACCTCCCACACACACACACACACACACAGTACCTTTGGCAGTATGTTCCTCAAGCAGATGTATACAAAACTAAATGTAAAGTGTGTGGCCATACATATGGCCACAAACTTGAACACTACGTCTCGACTGTGTGAAGATAGAACCTTTTAGGGACAGGTCCAAGCACACTGTGTGTGAAATGGCACAACACTTCATCTCTAATGGCAAGATAGCCGACATATTAAGATTGTATCCACTTTTTTGCACTTAGTAACTATATCAATTCTCATGTACAGAACCAAATACGCATTACGCAATGTGCTTGAATACCTCCCACGTAAATGTGAATATCAAAGTGTGAGGCCAGACATACTGCCTCACACTCTTGTACTCACGCATTTGTGAATAAGTTACCCTTTATGTATAGAACTAAACAAATAATGTAAATGAAATACTGTGTAACATTCAGTGCCATAATATCCTGACAACGGGGGTTAATTATTATGACCCTTTGTAAACCCTACTCTGTAATCCTTTTGCGCTACCGCTCACAGGATGAGTGTGGGGTGCACAATAAAATAGCCGCTGCAAGCGGCAAAATCAAAAATCAATCACGTCCCACACCCCATTCACACACTTCTCACCTCCCACACCAAACACACACTCACACTCCTCACCTCCCACACCACACACACACTCACACACTCCTCACCTCCCACACTAAACACACACACACACACACACACTCCTCACCTCCCCACACAAACACACTCACAATGCTTACCCCCACACCACACACACACACACACACACACCCTCACACACACACACACACACCCCACCCCACACCACACACCACACACACACACCACCACACCACACCACACACACACACCACCACCACACACACACACACACACACACACTCTTCACCCCACACCAAACACACACACCACACACACACTCCTCACCTCCCACACCACACCACACACACACTCCTCACCTCCCACACCACACACACTCCTCACCTTCCACACCACACACACCAACACACTCCTCACCTCCCACATCACACACACTTCAACCTTGACCACCGACGGGTCAAGTCGGGTCAGACGCACCTGGCGCTGCTCAGCAGCAGCCACGTCAACTATTATGTTGGCCCATACCAACTCCCTCTCCTGAACCCTCCTCCCCACCGGAATATCAACAAGTTCTCCCCAGAAGTTACTATTTCATTTAGGAAAGGAATGGAACCAATGTTGAATAGTGGTGAACAGTGCTTAAGTCAGTGAAAAACAACTCGGCAGTTGAGTCTTACCCAAGCTAACCTTCACACAGTGAGGTCCCAGGTACCCAGTGATAATTCCCCTGAGACTCCACGATAGAGAGACCTGGGACCATACCTCAGACCACGTGGTGTCCCCATGATGCTACGACACCACTTAGTGAATGAGTTGCTACAGCATCACGTGAAGTTCATCATAACACCATCTGTGAGGGAATTACTACACCATGTGATGCACTCATAACACAATCTGTGAGGGAATTACTACACCACATCAAGCCCCTCATACACCATCAGTTGTGTTCTGACCTCACTAGGGGAAAGGTCACGGCAGGGTTAGCTCCCGAGGGATAATTATCAGATATGGCCAGTGCTTTGTGTGGTTTTGGGTGTGGGAGTTTGTTGACCAAACTGGAGTAGTCCATGGAAGAATTGGCGAGGGCCAAGGAAGAAATTGAGAGGGCTATGTTGGAGAACCTGAAATTAAAGGAAGAGCTGGCGAGGTTAAAAGGGAAGGGGGGACAGGGAAAGCCAGTGTCTGACGAAAACTCAAGCGAGTGGAGGGTTGTGAGGAGTGGGAAGACGAAGCTGATGGTGAAGAAATACACCAAGGAAACGACAACAACGACAACAACAGCTAAGTGTACCAACTCGTTCAGTCCCTTGAGAGACGAATTGGACGTTAGTACAGTCAGGGACAGGGATGACAAGGAAGGTATAAAAACTTTAATTGTTGGTGACTCACAGGTAAGGTACATGGACAGGGCCTTGTGTGGTAAAAACAAAAATAGGATGAGGGAGTGTTTGCCAGGAGCTGGGGTGGGGGATATAATTGACAGGATTGACAATATCTTGTCTGGTAATGGGAACAAACCCATTATCTGCCTCAGTGCAGGAGGCAATGATATTGGCCGGTGTAGGAGCGAGGAGCTTCTTGATAAGTTGAAGGCAGCCATAGATCGTATTAGGACTAAGGGAGGGATCCCTATCATATGCAGTGTCCTGCCTAGAAGGAGAGTTGGCAGTGAATGGTTGTCAAGGGCAGTAAAGGGAGGACTCAGAACACGACTAACTTAAATGTCTACTATGCGAACAGTAGAAGTATGAGAAACAAAATGGATGATATTAGGGCCTTGGTATGTACCGAAAAATCGATATAATAGCATTCACTGAAACATGGATCAACCTAGACTCACGGGAGTTGCCGGTCGAATACGAAATTGCGGGTTACAAATTGTTCCATACTGATAGGCAAACCAGGAAAGGAGGCGGAGTAGCAATCTATGTTAGGGATAATCTGAAGTGTGAAATAAATAAGGAAATAAAAACTGAGCGGAATACAGAAACAATTTGGATAGAATTAAGTGACGGTAGGGAAAAATTAATCACAGGAGTAATATATAGACCTCCCAATCTTGATAGAGTCAATGAGGGACTTATCTGGGATGAAATGCGCAGGGCTTCCATACACAACAAAGTCTGTATAGTAGGCGACTTTAACCTTGGCCAAATAGATTGGACTGACCTTACGAGTAACTCAGAATCTGAGGATTTTCTCGAGACGATCCAGGACTGTTTCCTAAGTCAACATATAACCGAACCCACACGGGGTAATAATATACTCGATTTAGTTCTGTTGAACAGAGAAAACCTCATTAGCAATGTCGAGGTAGGGAACGAACTCGCAAACAGCGATCACAAAGAAATTAGATTCCAGTTAGATTTTCAGGGCAGACGTAAGGAAAATTCCACTAAAGTACCAGATTTCAGAAGGGCAAACTTTGACAGTTTAAAGAGGCAGCTGAGAGAGGGGGTGTCGCGCTTGGCCGTGAACCCGACAGATGACTCCGACCTGATAACGACATCTGAGACTTCCGAGTTCCACGTCAATTTAAATAATGAGTTACTTAATGCACAGAGGCAGAACATACCATACAAAAATCTCAGATCAGACAACAATGACCCTAAATGGATAAATAATTATTTAAAGAACATCATTGGCCAAAGGAAGGCTATAGGTTGAAGGATAAAGCGTGGCGAAATATACCTCCAGGATTATTATAAGATATTGGCGAGTAGGGTTAAGACCGAGATAAGAAAAGCCAAGAGGAATAATGAGGTAAGGATAGCAAGGGAGGCAAAGACAAACCCCAAAGGATTCTATCAAATGTATCAAACTAAAACACGAGAAAAGATTGGACCAATATGGTCAGATACCGGCGAGCTCACTGATAACGACAGAGAAATGAGCAATAATTTGAATAAATATTTGTCAACAGTTTTCACCACCGAAAATTTAAACATGATACCCGAGGCACCGACTCTATTCAGAGATAGTGAAGAAAACAAATTTAGTGAGATAGTAGTGACTAGTAACGATGTTAGTAAGCAAATAGACAAACTAAAGCCTAATAAGTCACCTGGTCCCGATGAGATATTTGCCAGAGTATTAAAGGAATGTAAGGAAGAGCTTAGTATGCCCTTAGCAAAGTTGTTTAACATGTCCTTAAAAACAGGTGTAGTACCAGAATCCTGGAGGATAGCGAATGTAATACCGATTTTCAAGAAGGGGTATAGATCACTATCCTCTAACTACAGCCCAATCAGTCTAACATCAATAGTAGGCAAATTACTGGAAGCAATCATCTCAAACTCTATTCGAAATCACCTGGAGAAGCACCGATTGATCAATGATTCCCAGCATGGCTTCACAAGCGGACATTCTTGCCTAACTAATTTATTAACATTCTTTTCACCAGTTTTCGAATCGGTGGACGAGGGGCACACTTATGATGTGGTATATCTCTACCTTAGCAAAGCCTTCGACAGAGTCCCCCACGAAAAACTAATTAGAAAGGTAGAAGCACATGGCATCAAAGGTGACATCCTTAAATGGATTAGGGCGTGGTTACACGACAGGAAACAGCGAGTGAGCATTAACGGTACTAAGTCCCATTGGAGCAACGTCACAAGTGGAGTTCCCCAAGGCTCAGTACTTGGACCATTATTATTTATTATATACATAAACGACATAGATATCGGCATAGAGAGCAACATAAGTAAATTTGCTGATGACACTAAAATAGGACGTGTTATTAAACCTGACGAGGACTCGGCAAAACTACAAGAAGATCTAAACAAATTTTTCGAATGGTCTGAAAAATGGCAGATGAAATTCAACGTTGTCAAATGAAAAGTACTCAGTATAGGAGATGTAAACAGGGAATCCAGATACGAGATGAACAACGATGCCATAGAGAAATCCGACTGCGAGAGAGATTTAGGAGTAATGATAAGTAGGAACCTTAAACCAAGTAAACAATGTGTTTTTGCTCGTAACAAAGCTAATAAAGTACTTGGGTTCATACAAAGGAGTGTTAGTTACAAGACTAGCGAGGTCATCCTAAAACTGTATCTTGCTCTTGTGAGACCACACCTGGACTACGCAGTTCAGTTCTGCTCACCGTATTACAGAATGGATATAGAATCCTTGGAAGGAATTCAGAGGAGAATGACAACACTAATCCAGGGCATTAGGAACCTTAAGTATAGAGACAGGCTAAAGCATCTTAATTGGCACTCCCTCGAGAGACGTAGAGCGAGGGGCGACCTGATAGAGGTGTATAAGTGGAAGGCAGGGCTAAACAAAGGGGACATTACAAAGGTACTCAAACCATCCAACCAGGAGCGAACTCGTAACAATGGTTTTAAATTAGATAAATTTAGATTTAGGCATGAAATAGGTAAACACTGGTTTGGAAACAGAGTAGTGGATGAATGGAACAAGTTACCAAATGTCATCATTAACTCGAATATGCTGAATAGCTTCAAACATAGGTTGGATGCTTATATGAGCAACAGGGGTTGGGTGTAAACGGGACTGCCCAGTATGAACCAATAGGCCCGCTGCAGTTTCCTCCATTCTTATGTTCAATGTGATCGTTCTCCCATGTTGTAAATTTACTATGGTACTGATAATTAGCTATGGTACTGATCAGGGAAATATTGATACACGAGTCATGGGGGGAGGGGGGGGGGCAAACCTACAGTAGACACATACCCAACCAAGTACTGTGGGTGTGAGGGAAGGGGTGACGGCCTGTTGACGAAGGCGCCAGGCAGTAACCTATCCCAGAATGAGATCATGTGAGCTTGTCACGCCTCAGGGAAGAGTGTTAAGTCCTATGCTCCTTAATATACTGATGCACACGCTTATTGCTGACATTCCAGTTCAGCCAAACGAGGCTGTAATATGCTATGCTGATGACATCTGCATTATGACACAGACCAAGCTCAGGCTCCAAACCTTGCTGGATGTATTTGCTCGGAGGACTGTGGAATGTGGTCTCATAACATCTGTTGACAAGACGAGGGTCCTCAATCCTAGTCCTGCTCACCCTTTGCCTCTTGACTTTAACATTAACAGCATGCCCTTAGAACTATGTAGCTCCTATAAATATCTTGCAATTTGTGTGAATGATGCAAACTTTGTCGGCAACCTTCATGCCAAACTAATGCAGCGCATTAAATCCCTCAAAACCCTTGTTGGCAAGGGCTATGGAATTAACATCACCTATGCTCGTACTTTCTATCTTCACTTCATTCGTTCTGTAGTTGACTATCATGCTCTCCATCTTGTGATTATTCCGCCTAAACAACTCCACAGCCTTGAGGTAGTGCAAAATGAAGCCATGCGCATCATTCTAGGATGGGCAAAATCAACCATTATTGTAAAAATGAGGAAAGAGCCCGGACTGCCCTCCCTATCTGAGAGGATAGCTCTACTTAATACCATGTTTTGTGTCAAATTTTTGTAGAACAATGGTCCCCAAACTACAGCTCAAACTGAGTTGATGTTCTATCTAAGTAATCCCGACTATCTCGCTAATCTTCCACAAAAGACTCTCTTTGAGGCGTGGCTTCATAAAAGTGTTGCAGATCTATTGAAACCGAATGTTCCAATCACCCCAGACGAACCTATTAATGCCATTCATTCTTGGCTGGATATATCAGTTCCTATTAATTACACGCCTATTGGTAGTAATCAAATGTTAAACACCGATGTGGTGAGATATGTCACACTAGAAACTATTAACAGACACATAGTGAGTGTTAAATCAAGTAAATGTTATACTTTTACTGATAGTTCTGTGCAGACAAACACAGGTAAAACAGGCTGTGCTATTGTAATATATAAAGAAAAAGAGATGATAGTGTCAAACGAGCAAAGGCTGAACAACTGGGCCAGCACAACACAAACTGGACTAACTGGAATCTACATAGCCACAGACTACCTTAAATGAAATGGAGGAGGGGTGATATTCTGTGACTCTCAAAGTGCTTTGAAATCAGTGGAAATTCAGTCAGGTTCTTTGTCTAAAGTTGTATGTGATATTAAAGGAAATGTGATAACTGCAAATGAAAGCAACTATCGTATCGAATTGATGTGGATTCCATCCCATGTTGGAATGAGGTATCATGACTGTGCTGATAGACTGGCGAAAGAGGCATGTAAGAAAGAAAATGTTGACCCTGACCTTGGCCTGTCCAATGCTGTACTTAAAAAAATTCAAATCAGGTTCATGAACTCTGATCTAGAAGAACTGAGAAATGCAGAGAGTCGTGGCAGTTGTAGCATCTTCAGTTGCCTCTGAACATGTCTTGAATAAAGACGAATGCTAAGGTGCTCCGTTGTTTCCCTTTTCCCATGTGATTTTATCAAGATATATATATGTTAGCGGGAGAGAAAAGGAGAGAAGAGAAGACAGAAATGCTGCGGCTGTTAATGTTAGCGGCAGATGTCCTTAGGAACAAATTTTTTTAGGGGGTCGTAAGGGTGCTCGGCGCTGAGCTGACAGTGTACTTTAGGGGGTCGATTGTGGCTATCGCAGAAATTTCAAATGCCCCGCCATTAGCGATACTGAGCGTTCAAGGTCGTCTGGAGGGAAGCAGGATGCTCCCCGTGGCTAGTGTGGAGGTTGTGGAACTCAGGCCTATATGATATTAAATGTAATTTCTGCCCACCGGTTAATGATGCGATTCAGTTAAGGACCATATTGGGGCCCTAAATTATTATAGATCGTTTATCAGTCTTGAATAATGTTACGGGTGTCCCAAGGAGTTATTAGTTAGGCGGAAAAATATGTCATGTAGGCTTCCAAGCTACGCTTCGGCGACGCGACGCTGAAGCCCTTCTCTCAGTCACGGGAAGCATTCAGATAAAGAAGACGTCGCTGCGCGTCCGGGTCCACAGAAAATAGCTCACGTGGCCTAGGCCACCAGGGGCTTGCACTATTGCAGTATAATACAAGTCTCCATTCGATCTCAGACAGGGTTAGATAGGGCAGTGGTAAAGTTAATGAGCCAAAAGGTGAGTTCATTTCAGGTTTCGTCAGAACCCACTTCTGACCGGAGTTTGACTGCGAGATATTGATCGAAAGTGCGATTACCAACGAGACTGCAGCCTGTCACTGTTTAGCGGGGTATCAAAGGATCTCTTGAGGGAATCTAGCCGTCTGGGTGCCCAGCTGACGATGGGACGATCGTTGGGGTCATTTTCAATTGTAGACATGATCATCGAAGAGGTATTAAGTAAACTATCTAAATTGTTAGTTTCTTTACTAAATCCCCTAGTTGGCAACATTTCTAACTCCAATATCAAGAATAATATGGATCTGGTTGATAAACTCAATAGCTTACACATTAATTATGATTTTAAACTGGTCAGTTTTGATGTAACATCACTCTTTACAAAGGTCCCAGTTGATGATTTACTAGAGTTCCTCATAGATTCCCTGGATGATGTTTCACTGCCCGTTTCGAAAGACGACTTCATCGAACTCATCAAACTATGTATTAAGGATTGCAAATTTGAATTCAATGGAGAATATTATGCTCAAAAATTTGGTATGGCAATGGGTAATCCACTCTCACCTGTATTAAGCAACCTATATATGGAATACTTTGAAAAGAAACTATTAAGTAATATTTTACCACCCTCAGCAGTCTGGTTTAGATATGTTGATGATGTATTATGTCTCTGGCCATGTAATGAGGACCTAAAAGCTTTCCTGCCACAACTTAACAACTTAGCCCCCTCGATCAAATTCACTGTGGAATTAGAGCAAGACTCTAAATTGCCATTCCTAGACTGTCTGATACACAGAATAGGTAACACTTTTAAGTTCAGCATTTATAGAAAACCAACTAATGTGTGTTCATACATTCATTATTATTCTGCCCACAATAATAAAGTCAAACAGTCAGTATTTTCAACAATGTTTTTACGTGCCTTGAGAATTTGCAGTCCGGAATTCATTGATGAGGAATACAAATATATATATAATATTGGCTCAAACCTTAAATACCCTAGATCTTTCAAAGACAAATGCCTAAACATTACTAAGAATACTTTTTATAGAACTGATCCCAAGCCCACCCATGACCATAAGAATATCTTAATATTACCATTTCACAAAAATTTCTCACACATTCCTTCACAACTAAAAACCTGGAACGTCAATGTGGTATTTAAAAACTCATGCACTGTTAAACAAATGTTAATCCAGAACTCCCCCAACAACACAATTGGTTGCATTTATAAAGTTCTTTGCAAGGAATGTAATATGTTTTACTTAGGCCAGACAGATAAAGATCTTGCAACTAGAATTAAACAACACAAATACAGTGTTAGGACAGGCCAGGAATCCAATGCTCTGTTTGTTCATTTGAGGGATAACAAGCATTGCATTGACTGGGATAATGCCTCCTCAATATTACCATGTAATTCAATTGATAGTAGGAACATCATAGAATCTAGTCTTATTAAACATACCGAAGCATTCAACATGAATTTGAGTAACGGCATGTACATGCTGGACAATTTTGTAATTAAGAAGATTTGTGACCAGGTGAGAAGGCCGGGTCACCTGACCTGACCACCAACCGTTGTGTGCTATTTAAAGATTAGTAGGGTCATTACCTAATACCTGACCATTGTGGACCTGGTCTCACCCTTCTCTGTATATATACACCTTGATTTGTATTTCTTTCTCTAGTCTGTACTCACCCCTGAAGATGTGAATTACACGAAAGCGCTTTGGAACTTCGTGTTTTCTTCTTTCCTTGTGGTTATCAGCATATATATATTTATATATATATATATATATATATATATATATATATATATATATATATATATATATATATATATATATATATATATATATATATATATATATATATATATATATATATATATATATATATATATATATATATATAGTTATCAGCATATACCTGGATCACGCGCAACTACAGTGATTTACTTGCATATATGCAAATATATATATTTATATATATATATATATATATATATATATATATATATATATATATATATATATATATATATATATATATATATATATATATACTGTTAATGAATATGATGTATTTCTTTGTGTATGAACCTCTGTCCTGCGTGGCAGTGAGAAGTATACCACCCTCAGTGTTGAACCTGACTGAATTACTCAGGATAGGCAAACTGTACTCCAAACTTCGTCAATACATTTGTTAAACTAAAAAACTTGTTGATGGTGCATGATTGGCATCTTTCTCGGTGGTGGAGGAGGAGGAGGGAGGGGGGGAGGTATTTTAAAAGCATTTTTTGGTAAGTTCGTTTAATTTCATAATAATTTATAAGGTAAACCTGTAACCAATAGTAAGCAGGAGATCCCGGCTCCCATGACTACAATAAGGAAAGAGGTCTGACGATGTGAGGAAGAGTTCTGTGTATGAGATCATGCCACTTTTCCATACTTGCTTCATAATCATCAACATAATTAATTTGGGAATTTATTAATATAAGCTTATTAATAATGAACATGGGGAGAGCTAGTTTTCGAAGTTTAAAACAATCACAGTCAGCACCGGTAAATTTGTTTTATCATAATTTAATAACATTTACGAAAAAAAAACCTGTTAGCCTTTTACTATTATACTTTTATCCTCTTCGCCACTGATCGTCTCGTTAGCCTCTTGGGTGGTAGGTCACGTCTCTGTTACGCACTGTTGGCAGATGCTGGGCATGAACTGGCTCCTGAATATATCAGAACCTGCTCCAATGTTGGTCAAATCTGGTCTTCAAGGAGCTCTCACTCGGTGCCCTAACAACACTCTCTAGCAGATTGTTCCAAGAGTTCAAAATTCTCACTCCGAAAAAGTTCGCCCTCACAGTTTTCTGAACTTGTGGTTTCTTCGACCTTGAGCTGTGACCCCTTGTAGGGTAGGCGTCCTCTAGCTCCGGGTATGGACACTCGCCTGAGTAGTGCCCGCTGTTCATTGGCAAAATGACAGGTAATAGTTTTTATCTTCAGTTACTATAAACTTTAGAAAACAAAGCAAAATATAAAATGTCTAGCTGAAATGTAACTTTGATGTAGTGGCAAGGCTGAAGGCAGAAAAATAATCTGTACACCCTCCCCAAGCCAATCTGTGGTGTATCTACTGACGCTCCATCTTAAGCACACTCGGTCAGGTAAATTGCGTGTAAACATCACGACCCAGACGTCTACCTCAAAGAAAATTCGACCTGTCGATAACTTAGTCAGTCATACACAAACACATGAGGCTCGTGGATGACTGACCCTTGTATGTCACTACCCGAGCCCGTCCACACACTGGCTTACGTATTTAAAAATGTATACTTCCTACTCGTGATGTCGTACCTTACGGCAGGATTTTCACTTCATTGGTATAAGGTCTGATATTTCAGCACCTAAATGTTTCATGATCTGCGTTATTTTATGTCCGAAGGTAAACACAAACTGCACATGCACTAGAGGCTACGTGTGTAATGACATTGAGTCTGGCAGCAACTGAATCTTATATTTAAATGATAAAAGCCGAGAAATCCTGAATACTGATGTGTAGGGATGTTATGTGGCCACCGTGCCATCTGGAGAGTAACTGACTCCTCTCTTTGGAGAAAAAAAATTCCATCTCTTAGAGGGGCAGAAGATAGTTTGGGGTCCCTTCCGCTGACTTGAGAGGGACATGGCCCCTATGGTTTCCCTGGATTCGCCCTACTGACAATAAATTATGGTACTAAGAGTTCAGCAATAGCTACCAGTACTTATACATTTATTTAATCAGCAATTATGTCATTGATTTGTTTGCTGTTTCTATAATTTTTTCTTAAGATATATACCATAATCTTACCTAACCAGCTCCCCAGGTAACAAGTATGTGTTTAATCGGCAGGTGAAATAAATAGCATTCAACTCTGAATAGTTTTAAGGCTGAAAACCGTTATATAACCCTGTGTAATTTCGAAGCTAATCTTTTACCTTTACATTAAAGGCGAGATGATGAGTGGGTTAGGGTTAGTGGAGACTCACAAGTGTCACTGGATGACGTAAACTCGTTCCCCGTTGTCCTTTATAAGGTGATGGAAGAGTAGAGGCAGCACAGTGGGTGTAAGCCTTTAGTCACTCCAACCAGTACTTGGGAACCCCAGTAACGTTGTCCATTGTTTCTCACATAAGCCAGGATGCGTACTCAGTACTCGCTTGGGCGGTCTCCATGCTAGTAAGTATAACATGCTGGTAACCCTCACCCTGCAGTATGATCAATAGGAACACTTACTGAGCCTCGGTACTAGTGTTCAGGTCAGTATGTCTTGCTGAGTTTAACGTACACTCATCCTCTCTGGTTACTCTTGATTTAATAGTTCCACCACTTATCACTTTACCAGTCGTTCGGTGGGTGGGTCGTTCTATTCTCTGTTCCTTTGTGAAGACTTTCATCGTAATGCAGTGTAACACGCAATCGAACGCATTTATTTAGCAAATAATAAGTACAGACACAATAGGAAGGTACCGTACAATAACTAACAGAGAGCAGCACTACGAAAATGCTCAACAACTCGTGACTGGATGGTTGTGTCGCTGACAATTACTTATGTATGTACACCCGCCAAAAGAGTCCTGTCAATCCACTCCGTCATTCATGAACCCCGTGAATCATCTTTCTGTGAATCGAAACAACACACACTAGTTCCACTTTGTGTGTTGTTTGGGATCCAGGATGATTCAAGGTATGGATGAGAGAACTGAGAAGGACTTTATTTTGTACAGCGAAGACTTAATGAAACAAAAATGGACCTCAAATAGATATGACAATGTTAATTGTTTACAGGAAGAAATATTACACTGGTTATAAAAAGCTATATTGTGATGTTATACTGTACTGTATTAACATTTTGAGACAGATTAGTATGAAATATATTTAACAAGTTTATCAAGATTTAAATAATAGTAGAGAGAGAGAGAGTCTTATTACTGAAGGCATAAATACGTGTGGTATTGTGGGGCGTCAGAAGCGAGGCTTCAACAGTCACTGTGGCCAAGTAAGTCACTCTGAGTTTATTGTCACTGTGTTAACACCTAGCCGTTCTTCATTTCCCAAAGTGTTAGTTGTTGCTGTGCTGTATGAAATTCTTATTTTTATTTTGCCTAATACTCCCCGTCTGGCAGTCAAGAAAATAAACTTACATTGTATACTATTACAGGAACACTGGTAAAGGTGGTGACGATTGGCAGATTCAACAAGGGCAATGATTGGGAGATTCAACCTAAGGGGCGATGATTGGCAGATTCAACCAAAGCAAGTAAGATATCATGTGGTAAATCTCGTCCATGTCATTGCGACAATTGCTGTTTTAAGGTGTCTTTAACTCAGTGAGACACAGTACATTACATCACTGTTGTTTGGGTTGCAAGTACAGTACTGTATTGTTAGGTAATCAGTGCGATTGTCATGGCCTCTATATGTTTAAAAAATTAACTTTGCGAATTAGATAATTATTGTATAATTAACTCATGAGGTCTGTGTGATAACATCATTACAGGTAGTTTCGTGTCCTGTGGAGAGCACACCCTAGAACCCGGCACTTCGGTAGGGATTCAGTCCAAGAACTTTCCCAACAATACCCCAACCGCCATAATTGTGTGTGGACCTTCAGGTGAGTGTCTGATCTACCTGCGTGAAGAAAGGGGTGATATCGGGATGTCTCTTCTGTTGGTATAACTCTCACTCATCTAGCCTAAAGCAGTGGTTTATTTTTTATATATATATATATATATATATATATATATATATATATATATATATATATATATATATATATATATATATATATATATATATATATATATATTTCATTAGCCAATAAGAACGTGGGATTCTACATATAGTCACCTCACCCCGCCAGGATTCGAACCCATGACCCGACTGTGACTTGGGAAGGCCACCTCTGGACCAACAGGATACTAAAGCAGTCCTAGACTTGTTATATTTCACAAAAGCCTGTTCAACGAGCTCGTTGAACAGGCTTTGATAGTACAGAGCAGGTTCGAATCTCTGGCAGGTGAGGTGATATATATATATATATATATATATATATATATATATATATATATATATATATATATATATATAATATTGTGTGCGTGTATTGTGTTGAAATGCATTTAAGATAACTCTGTACTGCCCATAATTTCAAACTTAACATTATATCATCTTTTCTGAAACATGATACTAAGGCAAGATGTATATCTTTAGGCATCAGCTTCAGACTCCACCATCTCCATCGACTGCGCACATTCAATTTAAAGAATTCCAGGAGGTGCAGGGGTGACGTTCTCCTCCTTGAAGACGGCAATACATTAAACAACAGGTGATATATTTTAAAAGACAATGGCGTCTCTTGTCATTATTCTGTTAAATATTGAGAGCTTTGACGGGGGCACCACACGACTGCCAACAGCTACAGTAAAGTATACAGTAAAGTATACAATACTTTATTTATTTTTATATCCATTAATTAATCTGAACCAACATATAAGATAAAAGTACAATATGATATAATAAACTAATGTATTAATTACTTAATCACTATCACCCGACTTTGTGTTCCCTCAGATTCTGCGGCAACCTTGGAACTCTCAGTGAAGGAGGCGACACTGACCTTTTGAATATTGTTTTCAAGACAAACAGAAGAGGAAAAGCTCAAGGTTTCTCCTGTGTTGTGTCCCCTCTGGTAAGTTCTCGACTGGTAAAGTTCAGTATAAACCTAACCTAACCTAAGTAGATCCCAGTGTTAAGGGTCCCAGTGTTAATGGGTCCCAGTGTTAATGGGTGCCAGTATGGGTCCCAGTTTTAATGGATCCCAGTCTTAATGGATCCCAGTCTTAATGGGTCCCAGTCTTAATGGGTCCCAGTGTTAATGGGTGCCAGTGTTAATGGGTCTCGTGTTATGGGTGCCAGTGTTAATGGGTGCCAGTGTTAATGGGTGCCAGTGTTAATGGATCCCAGTGTTAATGGGTCCCAGTCTTAATGGGTCCCAGTCTTAATGGGTCCCAGTCTTAATGGGTCCCTGTCTTATTGGTTGCCAGTGTTAATGGGTTCCAGTCTTAATGGGTGCCAGTGTTAATGGGTGCCAGTGTTAATGGGTGCCAGTGTTAATGGGTGCCAGTTTTAATGGATCCCAGTCTTAATGGGTCCCAGTCTTAATGGGTCCCAGTCTTAATGGGTCCCAGTCTTAATGGGTCCAAGTCTTAATGGGTCCCAGTCTTCATGGGTCCGTCTTAATGGGTGCCAGTGTTAATGGGTTCCAGTCTTAATGGGTCCCAGTATTTATGTGTCTGAGTGTTAATGGTCCCAGTTTTAGTGGTCCCAGTCTTAATGGGTTCCAGTCTTTATGGGTCCCAGTCTTAATGGGTTCCAGTCTTTATGGGTTCCAGTCTTTATGGGTTCCAGTCTTTATGGGTCCCAGTATTTTGGGTCCCAGTGTGATTGGTCCCAGTCTCAATGGGTCCTAGTCTTTATGGGTTCCAGTCTTAATGGGTCCCAGTCTTAATGGGTCCCAGTTATAATGGGTTCAGTCTTATGAGTTCTCAGTCTTAATGGGTTCCAGTCTTTATGGGTCCCAGTCTTAATGGGTTCAGTCTTTATGGGTTCCAGTCTTTATGGGTCCAGTCTTAATGGGTTCCAGTCTTTATGGGTCCCAGTCTTTTGGGTCCCAGTCTTAATGGGTTCAGTCTTTATGGGTCCCAGTCTTAATGGGTTCCAGTCTTTATGGGTTCCAGTCTTTATGGGTTCCAGTCTTTTTGGGTCCCAGTCTTAATGGGTTGCTTTATAGGTTCCAGTCTTTGATCCCAGTCTTATGGGTTCAGTCTTTATGGGTCCCAGTCTTTATGGGTCCCAGTCTTAATGGTTCAGTCTTTATGGGTCCCAGTCTTTATGGGTTCAGTCTTAATGGGTCCCGTCTTAATGGGTCCCAGTTATAATGGGTTCAGTCTTTATGGGTCAGTCTTAATGGGTCAGTCTTAATGGGTTCAGTCTTTATGGGTCCCAGTCTTAATGGGTTCCATCTTTGGTCCCAGTCTTTATGGGTTCAATCTTTATGGGTCCCAATCTTAATGGGTCGCAGTCTTAATGGGTTCAGTCTTTATGGGTCCCAGTCTTTATGGGTCCCAGTCTTAATGGTCCCAGTCTTAATGGGTCGCAGTCTTAATGGGTTAAAGTCTATATGGGTCCCAGTCTTTATGGGTTCCAGTCTTTATGGGTCCCAGTTTTAATTGGCTTGTTTCATACAGACTTCAGTTTCAACAGGTGCCAACATAGCCTAAGACCAGGCCTCACCTGACATTATTTATTGGTTCAGTCACCTGACATAACACAACAACTTTCTTCATTGGTCATCAGTTCAGCTGTTAACATGAAACAGTCTTTTGAACCAAACATTTTTGTGTTGCTTAACGCCGAGTGAGTGTGAGCATCACCAACCCTCCACCTTGAATACTGTACCACCTTTAGTAACACCTTGACTCAAGCTGTGATAAGTGATTCTTGAACTAGAGCACCGGTAAGTAATTACTGTATAAGATGTGTAACTGGTCGTAAATATGTACGCACATTATATAACCATGTAAGTACAATATTGTGATACACGAGAGACTGATAATACATCTCAGTAATAGTTGCTGTAGAAACAAGACTCACCCTTAGATGTGGCGGTACATTGTCACCATCACTTGGTGGAGTCTCAGCCGGCTGTTTCCTGCCAACAGTATCTCTTATTACTGGATTGTAACATCTAGTCTATCTTTTTTTTTTTCACACCCTCTTCACCACTCATTGGTTAATTAGCTGCTTGGGCGATCGGTCACGTCTCTGTTAACCACTGTTGGCAGATACTAGGCATGCACTGGCTTCTGAATTTCTCTGAACATGTTCTAGTGCTTATCAAATCTGGTCGTGAAGGAGCTCACACCCGGTGCCGTCACAACACTCTCTGGCAGATTGTTGCAAGAGTTCACAACTCTCACTCCAGAAAAGTTGCCCCTCACAGTTTTCTGGGCTTTACTCAACCTTAAGTTGTGACCCCTTGTGGGGCAAGCGGCTCCAGGTAAGGACACTCGACTGAGTGGTGCCCTTTGAGATGTTTCTATACCTCAATTAGGTTACCCCTTGCCCGTCTGTGGAATAAGGTTAGGCAATTTCAGGCGCTCTAATCTCTCAGGGTAGCTGAAGTTCCGAAGTGCAGGCACCAGTCTAGCGACCGTTCTTTGACATTTTTAGTCAACTGACAGTCCCTAGCCATATTTCGGGTTCCAGACGGGGAAGCACCTCAATCTTGAAGATCGTTACGAAGAAAGGCCCGTCTAGATATCTGAACGACCTTCTTCAGAGACCTAATAATTTAGTTGCCTGAATCACCTTATTCTCGCAATGGCCCGATAACTTCAGCTTATTGTCAATATACACTAGTTTCTCTGTCCGTTGGGACTGCCCTCCTTACTGTTGGTACTTAACAGGTGCAGCCTCTTACACTTCGGTACATTGAATATTAACAGCCATTTCTTCGACCATTCTTCAAGCTCACAGAGATCCTTCTGCAGCTCTTGACAGTCTGCTTGGTTCTTAATTTCGAAATAGCTTGGCGTCATCCTCAAACATTTGTATGGAGGAGTGTACAGCGTCAGGCATGTCATTTAAGAAGCAAACAAACAACAGCGGTCACAATACACTACCCTGTGGTACCCAGCTTGTGATGGGTACGCATGATGATTTCGTGTCATTAATCACCACACACTGCTTGCAGTCATGGGGAAAGTCTCAATCTTCGCCAGGACATTTCCTCGAATCCGTACCTTTCAATTTAATTTTCAGCCTTTCATGGGGTACGCTGTCGAAAGCCTTGGCAAAATCTAGGTATATATTGTCGATATTGCCGCCCTGTTCTAGAATTTGGATCAAACGTCCAGTACTTTGAGTAATTGTGTTAAGCAGGCACCTGGCATAAAACCGTGTTGGCAATCCTTTACAAGGTGGTTTCGTAGATGTTCCATCATGGCATCTCTTATAATGCTTTTAAATACTTTATATACTATGCTGGTGAGGCTCACCGGTCCACAGTTATTTGTGGGTGACGATCGCCCTTCTTTAAGATAGGACTCGCATAAGCCATTTTCCAATCACAGGGGACCTTTTGCTCATCCTGGCATTTGCAGAACAGGATCTTCAGGGGCTCAGGAAGCTTGTTGCACAACTCTCTTAGCGCTCTGGGATGCACCATGTCAGGGCCGGGACTCTTATGAACCTTTAGCTTTGACAGTTTATTTCTTATAACCTCTTTTGTGAAGGCAGTGTGGGTCACTGCTGTGTCGAACTGTCTTCAATATAGACAAAGTATGTCTATTATGAATGATTATTGTAATTATAAAGTTGTTAGATACTATGATAATTGTTGATAATATGTGATGAATGTTAATCTTTGTTTACGTCTCCAGGCAAGGTTCAGACCATCACCCAAGTCACTACTGACGTCACTGACATCTCCGTCGACAACGGTCAATGCTGTACGTTTTTAACTGAAACGAGTTGATTATATTTGTGTAAGACTAACGATGAAGAAAATGTACTGATTTGATATAGTAATATGTCATAGGCACAAATTTCAGATGGAAAACCATGAAAACTTTTCTACGCAAATATCAAGTTTCATAGACAAGGTAATACAGATGTAACATTTTATTTATCAGCCAAGTGTGGCACAGTGAACCGCGTCACCCGCATTGTGGGAGGAGTGGCGACGGAGGTGAATGAGTACCCCTGGCAAGCGGCACTCGTTGTAAAGGGAACCAACCAGGTTTTCTGTGGTGCTTCTCTCTATAATGATGGTTACGTTGTTACGGCTGCTCATTGTGGAAGCGTAAGTTATCGAGTTATTTGTTATTTTTCGAAAATCTGGATATAATATTTTTTCTTTTAACACTGTATTTTGTGGTTGTAATGCTTTATGTGTTTTTCATTAGAATAACTGATTATGGGATAGATGTGGAGGTTCTCCTAGGGGCACATGAACTGACCAGCTCCACCAGTGCCCAGCAGCGTATTTCTGTAGAAAGGATCATTAACCATGAAAGCTATGACAGCAGTACACAAGATAACGACATCGCTGTACTAAAGCTTGCCACAAAAGCTTCTTTGAATGAAAATGTTAAACCCGCTTGTCTTCCCAGCGTCAGTGAAGATTATACCGGCTTCACCGCCACTGTTTCTGGATGGGGAACGTTGAGTTCAGGTACTGTACTTTATAGCGTTACTTTAACATGGATGTACTTCATATACAGACTCAAGTAGTGCAGAGTAAATATGAAGCCTATGACTTTTGATCAAAGCGTCGCCAATATTTACCTGCAGGCGGTAGTCAACCCGATGTCTTACAAGAGGTTCAGGTTCCAGTGGTCAGTAACAGCGAGTGCCAGCAGTCGTATGGTAACAGCATCAGTGACATGCTTTGTGCTGGTTACGATGCTGGTGGGAAGGACTCTTGTCAGGTCAGTGTTCACGTACTCTGGAACAAATACAAGGAATCTCTGTATGAAATAAATGTATTTTTTTTCAGGACGATACATAAATCATATTAAAATGTTGGCAGGGTGATTCTGGAGGTTTGGCTGTAAGGAGAATGGCAAGTGGGTGTTGGCAGGTGTGGTGTCATGGGGCTATGGGTGTGCTATGCCCAACTACCCAGGAGTCTACGTTCGGGTCACTAGTAAGTTAAATCTCAATACTTATGTCATATAACGTCGAAGTCTTCTTGGAAACCGTTAATAGTATGTGCTCAAGACTGTTATAAATATTTGACTTGATATAAGAGCCAATTTTGCAGAGTATTTGGACTGGCTGAAGGCTAAGACGAGTGAAGGAAGCAACGACTTGTGTTTTTCTGGTCAAGGGTCAGGCTCAACCACTAAGACTCCAGCAGCAACTACCGTCCCTTCAGCTACAAGCTGCAGTATGTATAACGTAATCTGTTGTTGTCTCTTTGTGAATCGGGACAAACCGGTCTGCTGTGTCTGTACATCAAAACATAAACATCAATATATATATATATATATATATATATTATATATATATATATATATATAATAATAATATATATATATATATATATATATATATATATATATATATATATATTAGAATGTCAATTTGTGAATCTAGCAACTATTTAATCAAATCATCTAGTTCCTGAAAATCTTTTGTCTGTATTATAACGGTAATATTTGTAGTAGTAGGTAGCTACTAAACAGGGAGGTACTACCGCCTGGGAAGATATTGGAAGCATAATGTATTGTCTAATGGTAGACCCTGCTGCCATATGGCATCACGAAAATTGTGACCAAGTCCCAGGTTGCTGACCTGACTTTCTGCCTCATTTACATACAATTGCAGGGTCTCAATTGTTTCTCTTACCATTGACAACACAACATACATATATTATTTCCTCTTGATCCCTTTTCCATTTTAGTATTTCTTTATTATGATTATTATTATTATTATTATTATTTTTTATGATTATGATTATGATTATTATTATTATTATTATTATTGCAGTGTTGTTTTCATTAATATTATCATTATATTTTATTTGTGTATAAATTTTACTTTTACTGAATTATTATTACACCCAGGCCCCGATGTGGGTCATTGTCCTGTGCCTTTGTGGGCTAATCCTCATAAAAAAAGGCTTATTTACATGTTGGACGTTTTCAAATGTTAGTATGTGGTGTTAAATATATGCAAGGATTAAGAAGTTGTGTGATGTTGTGGGTACAGAGTGTGGACAAGCAACCGACAGACTCGTATCGTGGGTGGTCAGCCAACTGAGATACACGAGTATCCCTGACAAGTGGCTCTCGTCAGTTCTTCCGGCTCAACACCATTCTGTGGCGCCTCCATCATCAGTAACCAGTGGATCCTCACTGCTGCTCACTGCGCTGCCGTGTAAGTCACCAGGGCTCTCCATCTTGTGTTGGGTGACTACACTAATAAAAACATCATTCCTGGTAATTTCTAATATCCTCATCATCGGCTGACTAATCAAATGGCAATTAATCTTTAGGATTACGACCTATCGTAACGGACCGTCTGACCCGACTCTCTATATTCCCCGAGTTAATTAAATTTTGATTAAATTAGTTCATTATCATTATCATTAGCTATTATACAAAATAAGTTTACAAAAATGCACTTAAAATCAATCTTCAGCGGGCATGGGTAAAGGTTGATGTAGGGTTATAAACCCCAAACAATATATTATAAATAATTTTAAAAATATATATGTGGCAATATAATTTAACTTCATCGCCTCTTGCTACGTCCTATTGTCTTCAGTGAGCTACAGATCTTCATATCATGTAATGTTGTCCAAAACTTTATCCAGTATCATGGATAGATCATATTTACCTGTGGAAAGTTCTTCCTAAACACAAATCGTAATCTATAAACTTCTACAGTCTTCCAAATACCATTAAATAACTACAGACACCTGATCATTATGAAAACTCCTCTGTGCCTCAGATTCTCCTGCAGACAAATAAAACTTGCATATAAAGGTTTCATATCTTGCAAGTCAAGAAAGAAGCATTGGTAAAGAGAGAGAATAGTACTAGGAAGATCAAATATACTGGTGATGTGTGACAAAAGTGTAGGAGTAACACAGCTTATGTCTTAGCATGACCACCAGCGACATGGTGGTGATCGGCGAGCACAAGTACACCAGCACTTCGAGACGTCGGCCACAGAGCGCCTCAGTATTGCTCAGGTATGGCAACTCCTATGAAAGGTAACATTGTCTAACGGGCTTTTTAGCGATGGATCAAGTTATCAAATATCTCATCATCGTTTAGCTCAGTTACCATCTTTAAACTTGGCATGAAAATAAAATATAGTTTCACAAATATTACATTTATCAACTTACACACTATGACTGTCAGTGTTAATAAGGATGACTCATATTTGTTATCATCTACAAGTATGACCAATATTTTGTCTCAGGTTAGTTATGACAGCCTTGTCTCAGGTCAGTTTGTGGTTTGTTTGGTTTTTGTTGGTGTGTTTGTTGTTAGTTATGACAGTCTGTCTAGGTTAGTTATGACAGCTTGTCTCAGGTCAGATGCAGTCTTGTCTCAGGTCAGTTATGACAGCCTTGTCTCAGGTCAGTTATGGTCTGTTGTCAGTTACAGTTTGTCTCAGGTCAGTTATGACAGTCTTGTTTCAGGTCAGTTATGACAGTCTGTCTCTGGTTTGACAGCTTTCTCAGGTTAGTTATGAAGCTGTTCAGGTTTGACAGCCTGTTCAGGTGTTATGACAGCTTGTTCAGTGAGACAGCCTTTGTCTCTCAGGTCAGTTATGACAGCCTTGTCTCAGGCCGGTCGTTATGACAGTCTTATCTCAGGCTGCTGGTGACAGTCTTGTCTCAGGTTGCTGGTGACAGCCTTGTCTCAGGTCAGCAGACAGTCTTGTTTCAGGTCAGTTATAGAGTTGTCCGGTTAGTTTGACAGCTTGTTCAGGTCATTAGTCTTGTCTCAGGTCATATGACAGTCTTGTCTCAGGTCAGGTATGACAGTCTTGTCTCAGGTCAGTTATGACAGTCTTGTCTCAGGTCAGTTATGACAGCCTTGTCTCAGGTCAGTTATGACACTCTTGTGTCAGGTCAGTTGTGACAGTCTTGTCTCAGGTTAGTTATGACAGCCTTGTCTCAGGTCAGTTATGACAGTCTTATCTCAGGTCAGTTATGACAGTCTTGTCTCAGGTCAGTTATGACAGTCTTATCTCAGGTCAGTTATGACAGTCTTGTTCAGGTCATTAGTTGACAGTCTTGTCTCAGGTCAGTTATGACAGTCTTGTTCAGGTCAGTTATGACAGTCTTGTCTCAGGTCAGTTATGACAGCTTTGTCTCAGGTCAGTTATGACAGTCTTGTCTCAGTTAGTTACGACAGTCTTGTCTCTCAGGTTGTTATGACAGCCTTGTTCAGGTCAGTTATGACAGTCTGTCTCAGGTCAGTTATGACAGTCT
>NW_024719328.1:2845356-2881858 GCF_018991925.1 Homarus americanus
GACTGTATGTGTGAGACGACTGTGTGAGACACCAGGACTGTATGTGTGGGACACGCACTGGAGTGTGGAGAACCAGAACTGTGTGAGACACCAGGACTGTATGTGTGAGCACAGGACTGTGTGTGGAGACACCAGGACGCAGTAGACACCAGGACTGCATGTGTGAGACACCAGAACTGTATGTGTGAGACTGTGGACCGGTGAGACACGGGACTGTATGTGTGAGACACCAGGACTGTATGTGGACCAGGACTGTATGTGAGACACCAGGACTGTATGTGTGGAGACACCAGAACTGTGTGTGGAGACACCAGGACTGTATGTGTGAGACACCAGAACTGTATGTGTGAGACACCAGGGGGTGTGACTGTATGTGAGACACCAGAACTGTATGTGAGACACCAGCACTGTATGTGTGAGACACCAGAACGTGGACACCAAGTGTGAGACACCAGAACTGCATGTGTGAGACAGTGTGTGCAGTCCATGTGGAGACACCAGAACGCAGTGTGTGAGACACCAGAACTGATGTGGAGACACCAGGACTGTATGTGTGAACACAGGCGTGGCAGGATGTGGTGAGACACCAGATGTGTGAGACACTGCAGTCCATGTGTGAGACACCAGACTGTATGTGTGTGAGACAATGTGGAACCAGGTGGTGAGACACCAGGACTGCGTGTGAGACACCAGGACTGTATGTGTGAGACACCAGAACCGCATGTGTGAGACACCAGCACTCTATGTGTGAGACACCAGAACTGTATGTGAGACACCGACTGTATGTGAGACACGAACGTGTTGAGACACCAGAACTGCATGTGTGAACACCAGCACTGTATGTGTGAGACACAGCACAAGTGTGTGAGACACCAGAACTGTATGTGTGAGACAGACTGTATGTGAGACACCAGGACTGTATGTGAGACACCAGGACTGTATGTGTGAGACACCAACTGCATGTGTGAGACACCAGGAACTGCATGTGTGAGACACCAGCACTGTATGTGTGAGACACTGACGGGGTGGAGACACCAGGACTGTGGTGTGAGACACCAGAACTGCATGTGTGAGACACCAGAACCGGATGTGTGAGACACCAGATGGGTATGTGTGAGACACCAGGACTGTATGTGGGAGACACCAGAACCGATGTGTGAGACACAGCAGAACTGTATGTGTGGGAGACACAGGACTGTATGGTGAGACACCAGAACTGTATGTGTGAGACACCAGGACTGTGTGGTGTGAGACACAGGACTGGGTATGTGGAGACACCAGGACTGTGGTGTGAGACACCAGCACTGTGTGTGTGAGACACCAGGACTGTATGTGTGAGACACCAGACTGTATGTGTGAGACACCAGACTGTATGTGAGACACCAGACTGTATTGTGTGAGACACCAGGACTGTGTGTGTGAGACACCAGGACTGTATGTGTGGAGACACCAGCACTGCATGTGAGACACCAGACTGTATGTGAGACACCAGGACTGTATGTGTGAGACACCAGGACGTGTGTGAGACACGACTGCATGTGTGAGACACCAGGACTGTATGTGAGACACCAGACGTGGGGTGTGAGACACCAGACTGTATGTGTGAGACACCAGACCGTGGGTGTGAGACACCAGGACTGTATGTGTGAGACACCAGGACTGCATGTGTGAGACACCAGACTGTGGTGGAGACACCAGGAATGTATGTGAGACACCAGCACTGTAGGGTGTGAGACACCAGACTGTATGTGTGGCACAGGACTGTATGTGTGGAGACACCAGGACTGTAGTGTGAGACACCAGGACTGTATGTGTGTGAGACCCAGGACTGCATGTGTGAGACACCAGGACTGTATGGGAGACACCAGGACTGCATGTGTGAGACACCAGAACTGGTGTGTGAGACACCAGGACTGTAGTGTGAGACACCAGCACTGTATGTGTGAGACACCAGGACTGTATGTGTGAGAACCAGGACTGTATGTGAGACACCAGACTGTATGTGAGACACCAGGACTGTATGTGTGGAGACACCAGACTGGTGTGAGACACCAGGACTGTATGTGAGACACCAGCACTGTATGTGTGAGACACCAGACGGCGTGTGAGACACCAGCACTGTATGTGTGAGACACCAGAACTGTATGTGTGAGACACCAGGACTGTATGTGTGAGACACCAGCACTGTATGTGTGAGACACCAGCACTGTGGGTGTGAGACACCAGGACTGTATGTGTGAGACACCAGACTGTGGGTGAGACACCAGGACTGTATGTGTGAGACACCAGGACTGTGTGTGAGACACTGGACTTGTGTGTGAGACACCAGGACTGTGTGTGACACCAGGACTGTGTGGTGAGACCTGGACTGTATGTGTGAGACACCAGGACTGTGTGTGAGACACCAGGACTGTATGTGTGAGACACCAGGACTGTGTGTGTGAGACACCAGAACTGCATGTGAGACAATGGCACTGTATGTGTGAGACACCAGGACTGTATGTGTGAGACACCAGGACTGTATGTGGAGACACTGGTATCAGGGTGTGAGACACCAGGACTGTATGTGTGAGACACCAGAACGGCATGTGTGAGACACCAGGACTGTATGTGTGAGAAACCAGGACTGTATGTGTGAGACACCAGGACTGTATGTGTGAGACACCAGGACTGTATGTGTGTGAGACACCAGGACTGTATGTGTGAGACACCAGGACTGTATGTGTGATACACCAGGACTGTATGTGTGAGACACCAGAACTGCAGTGTGAGACACAAGCACTTGTATGTGTGAGACACCAGGACTGTAGTGTGAGACACCAGGACTGTATGTGTGAGACACCAGGACTGTGTAGACACCAGGACTGTATGTGTGAGACACCAGACTGTATGTGTGAGACACCAGGACTGTATGTGTGAGACACCAGGACTGTATGTGTGAGACACCAGGACTGTATGTGTGAGACACCAGGACTTTATGTGAGACACCAGGACTGGTATGTGTGAGACACCAGGACTGTATGTGTGAGAAACCAGGACTGTATGTGTGAGACACCAGGACTGTAGTGTGTGAGACAACTGTATGGTGTGAGACACCAGAACTGCATGTGTGAGACACCAGGACTGTGTGTGTGAGACACCAGGACTATGTGTGAGACACCAGGATCTGTGTGTGAGACACCAGGACTGTATGTGTGTGAGGACACCAGAACTGCATGTGTGAGACACCAGGACTGTGTGTGTGAGACACCAAGACTGTGTGTGGCACCAGGACTGTGTGAGACACCAGACTATGTGTGAGACACAGGACTGCATGTGTTTCACACCAGACCGTATGTGAGACACCAGACTGAATGTGTGAGACACCAGAACTGCATGTGTTTCACACCAGACTGTATGTGAGACACCAGGACTGTGCATGTAGACACCAGAACTGCATGTGTGAGACAACAGGACTGTATGTGAGAAACCAGACTGTATGTGTGAGACACCAGGACTGTATGTGTGAGACACCAGGACTGTATGTGTGAGACACCAGACTGTATGTGAGACACAAAACTGCATGTGTGAGACACCAGGACTGTATGTGTGAGACACCAAGACTGTGTGTGTGAGACACCAGGACTGTGTGTGTGAGACACCAGGACTGTGTGTGTGAGACACCAGGACTGCATGTGTCACACCAGACTGTATGTGGAGACACAGGACTGTGTGTGTGGAGACACCAGACTGTATGTGTGAGACACCAGGACTGTGTGTGAGACACCAGGACTGTGGTGAGACACCAGGACTGGTATGTGTGAGACACCAGGACTGTATGTGAGACACCGGACTGTATGTGTGAGACACCAGAACTGTATGTGTAACCAGACTGTTGTGGAACCAGACTGTATGTGTGAGACACCAGGACTGCATGTGAGACACCAGACTGTATGTGAGAAACCAGGACTGTAAGTGAGACACCAGGACTGCTATGTGAGACACAGACCAGGCGTGTGAGACACCAGGACTGTGGCGAGACACCAGACCAGAGACACTGTGACTGTATGTGGAGACACAGACAATGTGTGAGACACAGGACTGTGTGTGAGACACAGGACTGTGTGTGAGACACAGACTGTATGTGTGAGACAACCAGGACAAGTGAGACACTAGAACTGGTGAGACACAGGACCAAGTGTGTGAGACACCAGGACTGTAGTGTTTGAGACACCAGGACTGTATGTGTGAGACACAGGACAAGTGTAATGCCAGAATTGTTGTGTGGGGTGTTGTGTGGACGCTGTATGTGTGCAGGCCGGCTGGGAGTCAGGCGTGAGTGAGGGATGTTTGTGGTAGAATGTGCGCACGTGTACTGTATGTGTGAGACAAAGTGTGAGAGGGAGAAAGGGAGACACAGACGGGGTGAGAGTGGGGTGTGTGGAGGAGTGTGTGAGACACAGATGTGTGTGTGAGTAGGGAGGAGGGGAGAGGCAGGGACGCAGGCAAGTGTGTGAGAGAGAGAGCTGCACGAGGGTTACAGATGGTGTGTGTGGTTTTTGTGTTTTGCAGGTGTAGTGGAGGAGGACACATACTTATACGTATGGGGAGGAGGAGAGAAAGTTTGATTTGGTAATGGTTGGTGGGAGGGAGTCATCTGACCTCACACTCAGACGTATGGGAGGAGGAGAGCCACAGCTACATGACACTAGATGTAGAGGAGGGAGGGTTGGACTTACACAGACGTAGGGAGAGGAGGGAGAGTTAACACGACTGAGACCACACACAGACGTAAGGGAGGGGAGAGGGAGAGACAGACTTACATACATTTACAGGCTTAATGTTGCTGTTCTAACAGGCAGTAATGGTGGTAGGAAGCAAGTTTGGCAAGGTAAGACATTTAAGCTTATATACTAAGTACAATTTCTCAAATTTCAATAAAGGAACAAGTCGCAAAGCTGGTGGGGGAGGGTGAGAAACATGACAGAGGAGACAGAGTGTATAAAGTGTGTGTGTGTAAAGAGAGCCAGAAATACTTAACACACAACAAATAACTGTACCTGTTAAGCATATAATGATGAAATATTATATGTGAGACTAGAGCGTGAGAGACAGAATGTAAGAGGAAGAGGAGAGTGAAATGTATTAAGGGATGGTTGTTGAAAGGAGATGATGAGGAGAGAGAGAGAGAGGGAGAAAGGAGGGAGAGAGGATGAGAGGGAGGGAGGAGGAGGAGAAGGGAGGGTAGAGAGGGAGGAGGGATAGAGGGAGAAGGAGAGAGGAGAAGGGAGGGAGAGAGGATGAGAGAGAGGGAAGGAGAGAGGAGAGATGATGAGAGAGGGAGAGAGGGAGAGAGGAGAAGGAGGGAGAGAGGAGGAAGTGAGGAGAGAGGAGGAGAGAGAGGAAGGAGGAGAGAGAGAGAAGAGGAGGAGAGGATGATGAGAGAGGAGGAAGGAGAGAGGAGAGGAGGGAGAGAGGATGATGAGAGGGAGAAGGGAGGGGAGAGGGAAAGTGAGGGGAGAGAGGATGATGAGAGGGGAGAGGTGAGGGGAGAGGGAGAAGTGAGGGGGAGAGAGGGATGGGAAGAGAGGGAGAGGAGAGGGAGAGAGGGAGAAGGGAGGGGAGAGAGGATATGAGAGAGGGAGGGGAGGGGAGAGAGGGAAGGGAGAGAGGATGATGAGAGGAGGAGAGGTGAGGGAGAGAGGGAAGGGAGGGGAGAGAGGGGAGAGAAGGAGGGAGAGAGGAGGAGAGAGGGAGAAGTGAGGGGAGAGAGAGGATGAGAGAGGGAGAGGGAGAGGAGAGGAGGGGATGAGAGGAGAGGTAATGAAGAGAGGGGAGAAGTGGAGGGAGAGGATGATGAGAGAGGGAGAGGTGAGGAGAGAGGAAGAGGAGAGGAGGAGGAGAGGGAGAAGGGAGGGAGAGAAGATGATAAGTGAGGAGAGGTAGGGAGAGATGAGAGAGGAGAAGGAGGGAGAGAGAGGAGAGATGAGAGAGGGAGAGGTGGGAGGAGAGGATGATGAGAGGAGAGGTAGAAGAGAGGGAGGAAGGTGAGAGATGAAGGAGAGAGGGAGAGGAGGATGGGAGGAGAAGGAGAGAGAGGGATGATGAGAGGGAGGAAGGGAGGAGAGGATGATAAGAGGGAGAAGTAAGGGAGAGAGGATGATGAGAGGGAGAAGGAGGGGAGGATGATGAGAGAGGAGGTGGAGAGAGAGGATGATGAGAGAGGGAAGAGGGAGAGAGAAGTGAGGAGAGAGGAGAAGGGAGGGGAGAGAGGATGATGAGAGAGGAGGAGGAAGAGGGAGAGAGGATGATGAGAGGAGAAGTAAGGGAGAGAGGAGGAGGAGAGAGAGGGAGAGGAGGGGAGAGAAGATATAAGAGAGGGAGAAGGAAGGGGAGAGAGATGATGAGAGAGGAGAAGGGAGGAGAGAGGATGATGAGAGGGAGAGGTGAGGGGAGGATGAGGAGAGAGGGAGAAGGAGAAGAGGGAGGAAGTGAGGAGAGAGGAAAGGAGAGAGGGAGAAGGAGGAGAGAGGATGAGAGAGAGGGAGAGGAGGGAGAGAAGATGATAAAAGAGGAGGAAGGGAGAGATGATGAGAGAGGGAGAAGGAGGAGGAGGATGAGAGGGAGAGGAGAGGAGAGAAGATGATGAGAGAGGGAGAAGTAAGGGAGAGAGAATGAGGAGGAGGGGAGAAGGGAGGGAGAGAGGAATGAGAGAGGAGAGGGAGGGAGAGAGGATGATAAGAGAGGGAGGGGTAAGGAGAGAGGATGATGAGGAGAGGAAGGGAGGGAGAGAGGATGATGAGAGGAGAAGGGAGGGAGGGGGATGATGAGAGAGGGAGGGAGAGAGGGAAAAGGTAAGGAGAGGTGAGGGAGAGAGGAAGAAAGAGGGAGAGGAGGGGAGAGAAAGAGAGAGAGGGGAGAGAGGATGGTGAAAGAGAGGGAGGGAGAGAAGAGAGGGAGAGGGAGGGAGAGAGGGATGGGTGAGAGAGGAGAGGGAGAGAGAGGGAGAGGAGGGGAGAGAGGAGAGGAGGAGAGAGGAAGGAGAGGGGAGAGGTGAGGGAGAGAGGAGGAGAGAGGAGGAAGGAGGTGAGGAGAGAGGATGATGAGAGAGGAAGTAAGGGAGAGAGGATGATGAGAGGAGAAGTAAGGGAGAGAGGATGATGAGAGAGGGAAGGAGGAGAGAGGATATGAGAGAGGGAGAGGTGAGGGGAGAGGGAAAAAGGAGAGGTGAGGAGAGAGGATGATGAGAGAGGGAGAGGTGAGGGGAGAGAGGATGGTGAATGAGGGGAGAGAGGGGAGGGAAAAGAGAGGGAGAGGTGAGGGGAGAGAGGATGATGAGAGAGGGAGAGGGAGGAGAGAGGAGGAGGTGAGGGGAGGGAGAGGGAGAAGTAAGGAGAGGAGGGAGGGGAGGATGGTGAAAGGAAGGAGGTGGAGGAGAGGGTAGGAGGGAGAGAGGATGGGTGGAGAGAAGGAGAGGGAGGGGAGAGAGGGAGAGGGAGAGGAGGAAGAGGGGAGGGAGAGAGGATGATGAGAGGTGAGAGAGGGAGGAGGAGGAAGGTGAGAGGTAGAGGAGAGAAGAGAGAGGGAGAGGAGGAGAGAGGGGAGAGAGGGAGAGGTGAGGAGAGAGGATAGAGAGAGGAAAGAGGAGAGAGGAGAGGAGGAGAGAGGATGGAGAGGAGGAGGAGAGAGAGAGAGGATGGTGAGAGAAGGAGAGGAGGGAGAGAGGGAGGTGAGGGAGAGAGGGAGAGGTGAGGGAGAGGGAGAGGGGGAGGGGAGAGAGGATGATGAGAGGGAGGAAGGAGGAGAGAGGATGAGATGAGAGAGAGAGGTGGAGGAGAGAGGGGATGAGAGAGAGGGAGAGGAGGGAGAGAGGGGAGGGAGGGGAGAGGGGAGAGGTGGAGGAGAGAGGAGGATGAGGGAGGAGAGAGATGATGAGAGAGGAGAGGTGAGGGGAGAGAGATTATGAGAGAGGGAGAGATGAGGGAGAGAGGATGATGAGAGAGGGGAGAGGTAGGATGAGAGAGGGAGAGGAGGGGAGAGGTGAGGAGAGAGGGAGAGGAGGGTGATGAGGAGAGGATGATGAGGAAAAATTTAGAATTAGGATCACCATATCCTCCATCCTGCTAACACCTCACCATCCTGGTAACACTCTCACCATCTCCATCCTGCAACACCCTCATCATCTCCTCCATCCTGCTAACACCCTCATCATCTCCATCCTGCTAACACCCTCACCATCTCCATCCTGCTAACACCCTCATCATCTCCATCCTGCTAACACTCACCATCTCCATCCTGCTAACCCTCACCATCTCCATCCTGCTAACACCTCACCATCTCCATCATGCTAACACTCTCACCATCTCCTCCCTGCTAACACTCACCATCTCCTCCATCCCAACACTCACCATCTCCTCCATCCTGCCAACACTCTCACCATCTCCTCCATCCTGCTAACCTCTCACCATCACCTCCATCCTGCTAACACCAACATCTCCTCCATCCTGCTAACACATCACCATCTCCCATCCTGCCAACACCTCACCATCTCCTCCATCCAGCTAACACTCTCACCATCTCCATCCTGCTAACACTTCACCATCCCAACACTCACCATCTCCATCCTGCTAACACTCACCATCTCCTCCATCCTGCTAACACTACCATCTCTCTCCATCCTATTCTCACCATCTCCATCCTGCTAACACTCTAACCATCTCCTCCATCCTGCTAACACTCACCATCTCCCATCATGCTAACACTCTCACCATCTCCTCCATCCTGCTAACACCCTCACCATCTCCTCCATCCTGCTAACACTCACCATCTCCTCGATCCTGCTAACACTTCAACCATCTCCATCCTGCTAACACTCACCATCTCCTCCATCATGCTAACACTCTCACCATCTCCTCCATCCTGCTAACACCTCACCATCTCTCCATCCTGCTAACACTCTCCCCATCTCCTCAATCCTGCTAACACTCTCACCATCTCCATCCTGCTAACACTCTCACCATCTCCTCCATCCTGCCAACACTAACCATCTCCTCCATCCTGCTAACACCCTCACCATCTCCTCCATCCTGCTAACACACCTCACCATCTCCTCCATCCTGCTAACACTCTCCCATCTCCTCCATCCCAACACCTCACCATCTCCATCATGCTAACACTCTCACCATCTCCTCCATCCTGCTAACACCTCACCATCTCCATCATGCTAACACTCTCACCATCTCCATCCTGCTAACACCTCACCATTCCATCCTGCTAACACCTCACCATCTCCTCCAGCAACATCACACCTCCATCCTGCCAACACACTCACCATCTCTCCATCCTGCCAACACACTACCTCTCCTCCATCCTGCTAACACTCTCACCATCTCCATCCTGCTAACACTCTCACCATCTCCATCCTGCTAACACTCTCACCATCTCCTCCATCCTGCTAACACCACCATCTCCATCCTGCTAACACTCACCATCTCCATCCTGCTAACACTCTCACCATCTCCATCCACCCCATCTCCACCATCCTGCTAACACTCTAACCATCTCCTCCATCCTGCTAACACCCCACCATCTCCTCCATCCTGCTAACACTCACCATCTCCTCCATCCTGCTAACACTCTCACCATCTCCTCCATCACAACACTCTCACCATCTCTCCATCCTGCTAACACTCTCACCATCTCTCCATCCTGCTAACACTCTCACCATCTCTCCATCATGCTAACATTTCCCACCAGATCTCTCCATCATGCTAACACTTCACCACCTCTGTCCTGCTAACACTCACCATCTCCATCCCAGCTTCAAGACAGATGGAGTTTAGTATCATGAGAGACAACCGCCCGCATGGGAGGACGAGGAGGAGGAGGAGGAGGAGGAGGAGGAGGAGGAGGAGGAGTGAGGAGGCAAGGTGTGTGTGAGGGCCGCCATCATCAGCAACCATCGTAACTTTCCTTACCTCTTCCTCCCTGCCGCACCACCGCGCTTCCCTCGTGCTGCCGGACACTGGTCGTTGTCTGCAGGAGTTATTCCTTTGTGATGGAACAGAGAGAAGGAACCTCGACGCCAAAATGAAGTATTAGGGAGACTCATTCATAATACTATTACAAGTTGGCTGCCATTGTGTTGGGCGTGTAACCACCCGAGGGATGCTGTATGTGGTGGTTCAGGGGAGGATGGGAGTAATAATTATCGCTGTTGGTGGGGAGGAAGGCTGGTCCATTATATCAAAAGTTAGGCCAAAGACGAAGCTCCAGGTTACTGAGGTGGGACAAATGCCACTAATATTTATAAACTTTTCTCAAGTTTCACATAAGGATGGCTACGTGCCCACCTTTACTATGGAGGGCTACGTGCCCATCTTTCCTATGGAGGGCTACGTGCCCACCTTTACTATGGAGGCCACGTGCCCATCTTTCCTATGAGGGCTACGTGCACCTTTATTAGGGAGGGCTACGTGCCCATCTTTACTAGGAGCAGCCACCTCCTTCCTAGGGAGGCCATGTTCCCACCTTTATTACGGGGAGGCTGCTGCGTCCACCTTTTTTAGGAGGGCCACGTCCCCATTTACTAGGGAGGGCCACGTGCCCACCTTTATATGGAGGGCTACGTGCCCACGTTTACTATGGAGGGCTATGTGGCCATCTTCCTAATGAGGGCTACTGCCCCACCTTTATTAGGAGGGCTATGTGCCCACCTTACTATAGGGCTATGCCCACCTTCCAGAGGAGGCTACGTTCCCATCTTTTTATGGAGGGCTGCCCACCTTCCTAGGAGGGCTAACGTTCCCATCTTTTTTATGGGAGGGCCACGTGCCCACTCTTACTATGGAGGGCCACGTGCCCACCTTCCAGGGAGGGCTAACGTTCCCACCTTTTATGGGAGGGCCATGCCCACCTTGCTTTGAGGCTCATGTTCATTTTTATGGAGGGCTACGCCCACCCATACTATGAGTGCTACGTGCCCACCTTCCTAGGAGGGCTACGTGCCCAACCTTATTAGGGAGGGCTACGTGCCCACCTTTATTAGGGAGGGCTATTGCCCTCATCTTTACTAGGGAGGGCTACGTGCCCACCTTTCCTAGGGAGGGCTACTGTCCCACCTTTTTTAGGGATGTGCCCACCTTTCCTAGGGAGGGCTACGCCCACCTTTATTAGGGGAGGCTACGTCACCTTTCCTAGAAGGCAATGTTCCCACCTTTTATTAGGGAGGGCCATGTTCACCTTTGGTATGGAGGGCTATGCCCACCTTACTATGGAGGGCTACGTGCCCACCTTTGTTTATGGGAGGGCCAGTGCCCACCTTCCTAGGGAGGGCTACGTGCCCAGTTTACGATGGAGGGCTACGTGCCCACTTTCCTAGGGAGGGCTATGCCCACTTTTACTAGGGAGTACATGTTCCACCTTTTTTATGGAGGGCTACGTGCCCAGCTTTTTATGGAGGGCTACGTGCCCAGTTTACAATGGAGGGCAACGTGCCCACTTTACTAGGAGGGCTACATTCCACCTTTACTATGGAGGCCATGCCTTTCTAGGAGGGCTACGTGCCCACCTTTCCTGGGAGGGCTACGTGCCCAGCTTTTACAATGGAGGCCATGTGCCACCTTTGTTATGGAGGGAGGCCACGTGCCCACCTTTACTAGGGAGGCCACGTGCCACCTTTACTAGGGAGGGCCACGTGCCCACCTTTAGGAGGCTTGCCCACTTTACTAGGGGAGGGTTACGTGCCCACCTTTACTAGGAGGGCCATGCCCACTGTTACTAGGAGGCCACGTGCCCACCTTTACTATGGGAGGGTCTGTGCCTTTTATTAGGGAGGGCTACGTGCCCACCTTTACTAGGGAGGCTCTGTGCCCACCTTCACTATGGAGGGCTACGTGCCCACCTTTACTAGGGAGGGCTACGTGCCCACCTTTACTAGGGAGGGCTACGTGCCCACCTTTCCTAGGAAAGGCTACGTACCCACCTTTAATAGGGAGGGCTACGTACCAACCTTTACTAGGGAGGGCTACGTGCCCACCTTTATTAGGGAGGGCGACGTGCCCACCTTTACTAGGGAGGGCTCTGTGCCCACCTTCACTATGGAGGGCTACGTGCCCACCTTTACTAGGGAGGGCTACGTGCCCACCTTTACTATGGAGGGCTACGTGCCCACCTTTCCTAGGAAAGGCTACGTACCCACCTTTAATAGGGAGGGCTACGTACCAACCTTTACTAGGGAGGGCGACGTGCCCACCTTTATTAGGGAGAGCTACTTGCCCACTTTACTAGGGAGGGCTACGTGCCCACCTTTTTCTATAGAGGGTTATGTGCCCACCTTTTTGGCTCAGGGAGGCCATGTGCCTGCCTTTATTAGGGGAGGGCTACGTGCCCACTATCACTATATAGGGCTACGTGCCCACTATCACTAGGGGGGGCTACGTGCCTACTATCACTAGGTAGGGCTACGTGCCCACTATCATCCTCTGAGGAAGATAACTCCTTTAAATTTTTATATTTCAGAATGAAATTTAATAAACATTAACCCTAACTGTAGCAGCACCATTAAAGGTAAGATAAAATGACCGTAGATGCATTATAAAACTGCCTTGAAAGTAAAGTACATTGGTTTGTATATAATAGATTGGTGGGTTACAACAGGTGAACAGTTCATAACTTATGATTGTTTTATATGAATTGTCATTATGATATTTTGTACAAATTTGATTGCAATATATCAGAACTACCACTTAGGGGACGTGCCAGTAAGACGGGGAGTGTAACTGAGAGAGAGTGAGTGAGAATGGCAGGTGTATTTCAGACGACCGCATTACGGCTGTGTACAGTACGATTCTGTTAAAATTTCGTGATACACTGGCAGTGGAGGATACATAACCCTTTGCACTCTTCCTGGACGGCAGGTCACTACACCTAGGAACCAGAAGACGAGAGGACCAGCCATCAGCTCCTGCACCATGTCCACACCCAGTGGGAACTCTGCAGGCGTAGGTCGGAGTTTATTAGTGACCGTTTGTCTTCTATAACAGATAGGTTGTATGCAATTATTGAAAAGGAGAGGGGCTGCCTAAGGTATTAAATGATAATGTGGACTTCATTTGTCCTTCTAAAGTGTGAGTGTTTTATTATTGTTAAATAGACAATGTTAACCAATAATATACTCTGACTGCAATTTATACATAAACAATATGTAGAGTAAAAACATATATGTTTATAATGTACAGTATTCAGGCTATTTTAGGTGGTTGTTGTGGGTTATATCGTTCACGACCTATTGTGAGTTGCGTGGCGGACACCAACTCAAATTAACCTTCTTGTTTATGTCTTTCCCGTTTCAAGGAATAAATTATTTGTATTCAATATATAAAATACCAATGAATTACCAATAGCAGAGATAATTAGTAAAGACAACTACCACTCAGCCTCTCCAGACACACAAATAGATAGGCGATAGAAACAGACAGATACACACTGTACTTTACTGAACACAGCTTGGCAATGGATCTGTAGTCCACCAATAACAATATTACTCTTAAGGTAACACTTCCATTTACACTGGTGAAAAGTCGTAGTTTGAGAATGCCGAGATTGATTTTGCAAATTACTTGTATGTCCTGGTAGATAGTTCTTCTCGGCCACCAACGAGAAACCTGACACTGAAACTAGTGAAAGAATTTATCTGAGACTCTTTTATTAAGAGACTGTCTTAAAGAGATCGCGCGCTACCATCCTCGGATTAACTACTTCAAACATACAGTATTACTTCTTGCAGATTGATGAGCCTTCGTTCGAATCAACTGTTCTGTTGTCAGTTCCACTCTTTGTGTTGGTGGGAGGGTCCGCGTAGTGACCTGCCGTCCAGGAAGGGTGCAACAGGCTATGCGTCCTCCATCACCAGTGTATCATGAAATTCTGAACGGAACTGTACAATTAAGACATTGTTATTACCTATAAAAAGAACATGAAGGTAACAGCAGAAGGGAAGCTAAGCTAACCTAACCTAACCTATGCTAATTAACGTAACGTAACATAATCTAACCTGTACTGACGTAACCTAAGCCGAACCTAACCTAACTTATACTAACCTAACCTAACCTAACATAACCTATGCCGACTTAACGTAACTTCTAAACTGACTTAGCCGAACAGAACCTAACCTGACCTATACTGACTTAGCAGAACCTAACCTAACCTTTAATTACATAGCTGAACCTAACCTAATGATATTAGAATATAACTTAGGTAAGACAGGTAAAGATGGGTAGGTAAGGTTGTACTTTGTTGGTTAATTTGTGTTGCAAAAGACGTTCATCATACCTCAGACGCAGAAGGGCTAGCGTTGTGTACTAACATTGTTATATGCTTAAAGACCTTTGTTGTTGAAGAGCAGTAAGAACTTATTACGTCAACGCCACCGAGGTGCACATGGACCGCCATATTGAATTTAATATTCATCAAAACCAAAGCATCTTCAACTAACCTGACCCAACTAAACCAATTACTATAAAGACAAAGGGCGAGTCATGAATCCACTCGGCCTCGGCACCCCAATATAAACGCTAAGAGCTGATGTCACTAACATTAAGCCAAGTTAGTGTTAGTCTGGTTGAGTTACTGCCATTAGTCTTATAGCACGCACGCACACTCCCTTTCCTTAGCCATCTCACGAATGGTGACGTAGCTGAACAATCAAAAAAATATTTTACATCTACTGTATATGCCAGATGCTTCCCCGGCTTGACACAACCAGTCTCCCTGCTTCTCTGTCACATAGTGTATTTATATACCACATTCACGTGCTGCGATGCAAAGAGCTAGGAGCGTAGACGCAGGATCACCCCAGGTAACACAGCAGCGTACAGCGCGTCGTTATCATTACAAGAAGTCGGGAGAAGACCAGCGCCGGTGCCAGAACGAAGAAGGATAGGTACATCAGTACCAACACCCAACAGCACTTCTGTGGCAGCCTCTTTAATAGCGGCGCTCAACAAAGCGGAAGTGTTGTCCATTCCAGCGAGAGTTGGGTCTATCAGGATTGGCTCTGGATATTGATACGGGTGCGTGCGCAAATGTATTAACTTTGGCATCCTATCAAGAGTTACAACGTAGATTCCCTCACCGAGATTTTTCATTTCGACCTACTGACGCCGATCTCGAAGGAGTTTCCGGGACGCAGATGAACATTGCAGGGATGGTAACTTTACCGCTACGCTTTTCTCGACGTGGTAGTTCCTTTTATGCAGATTTTTATGCAGTCCAGCAATTTAATTTGCCAGCTGATGGGTTGATAGGTCTACCGACACTTAGAACAAAGTTTATAGATGTTCGTCCACGTGATAATTCTATTACATTTAATGGTGTTTCCTACAATTCTATGCATAATTCTGCACCGTTGCTCTCCGCAAGGTTGAAAGTGTCATCCACCATATCCACCATGCCCATTAGGAGGAAGGCGGATAACGAGTCGAAGCGCGCTCAAGACCTCAGAGACTCACTTTCCCAGGGTGATTATAGCAGCAAAAGTTGGAAGATTGTACCTTCAGTGTTAACGGGTACTCTCCACTATCAGAATGAGGAAATCACCATAGCCACTGTTGTTTTATATGACGTGTACACGGGGACTGTTGTAGTGTGTCTATCGGAAACGTGCAAGGTTATAGGTTTATCGAGTGAATCGACATTGAGCACGGTTAGACCTGGTGGTTTAACAGACATCCTAGTTCTTAACAGAACAGGCGCTCATAGAATATTGAAAGAGGGATGTTATTTGTATGATTTTCTAGTTTATCATAACAATGTTGTACCACAGCTTATGCAATTCCCAATTGGTAGTATTTATTCTCCACCTGAACAAACTAGGCAGGAGAGGATAGATCAAATAACACCACATGTTAGAGTGATTGATCATCCTCAAGGCAAGACTAAACTCTTAGAGCTGCTTGCCGACTACAGAAACATTGTAGCTTTACCAGGGGAACAGTTGGGGCACACAGACCTAACCTCACATTACATATCCTTAAGAGAGGGCACGAATCTAATTTACATACCAGCTTACCGACAACCACATAGCCAGCGCGCGTTAGTTCTGGACATGGTTCAGGTTATGTTGAATGAGAAGGTTATCACTCATTCTAAATCTCCTTTCAAAAGCCCTTTATTCTTAGTCCCAAAGAAGGATTGCGGTTGGCGACCAGTTATTGATTTTAGGCGCGTCAATAAAATACTATCCCAGATAGGTACCCTATGCCTGCCTTGAGTGATATTTTACAGTCCTTAGGCAAAGATAACGCTGTTTTCAACAATTTAGATTTGCTTAGCGGGTACTGGCAAATACCGCGCGATGAAAAATCCCGAGAGGCTACTGCTTTTAGTACTCCTTTGGGCCATTATGAATTTCTGCTGATGCCTTTTGGTCTCAGAAATGCCCCCACTGACTTTTCAAAGGGTGATCAACACCCTGTTTGCCGGATTGATAGGTACCACAGTCTGTGGTTACTTGGATGATCTCATAGTAGTCAGTAAGGATGTCATACACATCTTGTCAATCTGCGCGAAGTGTTACAAAAACTTTCTACAGCAGGTCTTAAAATTAAACTTTCTAACTGTGAGTTTTTAAAATCCAGAATCCATTTCCTTGGTCATGTAGTTGATGGTGACGGCATTCATACAGTTGATGATAAAGTTAAGGCTGTTGCTCAGTTCCCACGACCTACATCGGTTGATAAGGTGCGTAGTTTTCTTGGTTTATCTGGATATTATGTTTCTTTTATTAACAACTATGCGACATTAGCGTCACCCTTAAGTAAGTTACTGAAGAAAGATGCAATTATTGTATGGAATGCTGAACACGAAGATTGGTTTGTTGCATTGAAGACAGCGCTTACCAATGCCCCTGTTTTAGCATTTCCTGATTACTCTCAAGATTTCAATCTGTGTACCGACGCCTCAGGACAAGGAATCGGAGCTGTACTCATGCAGTTGGACTCAAGAGGAAATATAGAGTGATTGCTTTAGCAAATAGTCAACTTAATGATGCGAAACACGTTATTCAGTAACGCATTAGAGACGTTAGCTGTTGTTTGGGCATTGAAAAAGTTTAAAGACATAATTTTTGGTTATAAAATAACTGTTTTTACGGATCATGCGGCAGTAACAGAACTGTTCCATGGCAGAAATCTATCAGGCAGATTAGCACGCTGGTATTTGACCATTCAAGAATTCAACCCCGAGTTTAGGTATTTATCGGGAAGAGCGAATGTGGTCGCCGACGCTGTGTCTAGAAACATTGCACCAGTGATGCGTGTATCTACGTTCACTCTTTCACAATTAGAGGATGAACAACAATGCGATCCTTTGTGGGCTAGTCATTTTTGCTTTAGAGTCGGGAGAGGAAGTTAAGCTTCCAAAATTGATTCTTCGGCTCAGTCAGTTTCAATTACGACATAACATACTCCATCGATCCAAGAAGACGTCTGAGGGTATAGTTACGCAAATAGTCGTACGTGACACGTTGTATGAAACCATTATAACATTGTTCCACGATGTTCCTCAAGCAGGTCACCAAGAACGTGACAAATGCCTTGCGAACATTAGAAATTTTTATATTTTTTTGGAAAACTGAAGAAAGACATAGAATTGCATATTGTTAAGTGTTTCTCATGAGCTAAGCATAAGGGTACTACAAGGTCACCGGCTCCAATTCTACAATATCCTATACCAGAACGCCCGTTTGACACAGTCGCCATTGACTTGTTATAACTTCCGAGGAGTCATCAGGGATCCTCGTACGTCCTAGTGTGTGTGGATCATTTTTCTAGATTTGTGATTTTAGTCCCACTGAAGGATAAAACAGCCGAATCTGTGGCCTATGCCTTAGTGATGAATCTTATAATTGTGTCCTTTTACTATGCCCAAGGTTCTTCTCTCCGACAATAGATTAGAGTTGAAGAATCAGCTAGTAGGGGGCGCCGGTGGTAGGAGCGGTACCGTTCTTGCCTCGCAAGCGAGATGTCACGGGTTCGATTCCCGGGCCGGTGGAAAAGTTGTTTGGACATACTTCCTAGCCCCAATTGGTCCCTGTTCACCTAGCAATAAAGTAGGTACCTGGTGTAAATCGAACGTTGCGAATTCGTATTCAGGGAAAGTTGTTGGAGCTTCCAATAACTTGATGACAAAAACGATTGACTCTTCAGGCTTCTACGCCCTTGACCCTTCAGGCTTCTACGCCCTTAACTCATGAGACATAAAGGCAAGCAAGAACTTAGCATGGATCTCTGTTGGGCGCTGTAAACGCTTCTGCGCCTCACCTTACACAGGATGTAGGGGTACTATATGGAATACAACAAAGTTTTATCACAGCCTATCATCACTTTCCCCTCTGTCTGTGATAGTCTTCACCAGCGTAGTAAGCTGAAAGCCACTACAGTCTTCGTCAACGAGGACCTATGCCCAGGTACGACTAAAGCCCGCCAAACTACAAATGGATCAGTTTAAAGAAGCCAGGAAACATGGGAAACACGTGACATTCAGCCATAAGGCCCTTGTTGTGAGGGACTCTCGGGCAAGTGGACACCCTCCACTCACCCACCCACTCAACCAGCCCCCCCCCCCCTCTCCCCAAGGCCCACAAAAACACCCTACCCCCAGTGAGGGAACCAGCCACTGTCCACACTCTACCTGTTACCTGTGGAGTTTCTCCTCCCCTCTGCCGGCCAACTCGGGTACTACACGTCAACCCTCTGCAATGGGAAACAACAACCCATATTACCAAGTGAAAGGCGTCCCTCCCACTCAAACTAGGAATCACCCTCACCAGCACCAGTCATCTTAATCCTGTTGGTTGTAGCACTTGTGAGTTCGTTACCCCCCCACTAATATAACTTTCTTTGACCTTCCCTTTTTGCATGTCAGTCATCGTGATTTTTTGCTGTTCCTTAATCAGTATCATATTCCCACATTGATGATGCTAGTATGGTTTCCTTAGATGTACTGGACCGTTTGTGTTACACCCCATTTACCCATGGTGTCGACACAATACGCTCTCATATTGACCCTGATGCCTTTCCACAAAACTCATTGGATTACACCAACCTCAATTGTAACTATTACTTTCCTGACTTTCCTGAGTTTAGCCCTAGTCTTCTACTAATCTAATATTCCATTCCTTCTCCCTAATAGCCATAACATCAGCAGTATTACTCTTCACTTAGATACCTTCTTAGATCAGGGTATAACTTCTATTGCCCACAAATTTGATGTACTTGGGTTTTGTGAGACCAAACTCACTAATGATAATGAACATTTGTATAACATTCCTAATTATAATATACACTACGTCAACACGTCAAGTCACAGTGGTGGTGTCGCCTTATATGTTGATATCAAGTATAACGCTTCTGTAAGAGGTGGTTTAAAGGTTCAGGAGGAGTTCATGGAGTGTTTTCACTGACTTTATACGTCACGACACAGTGGTAGTGTCGCACTATATGTTGATATTCAGTATAATGCTTCTGTAAGAGATGACTTAAAGGTATGGACAGTGTTTTCACTGAATTACGAAACGACACACGAAATATCCTAGTAGGAGTAATTTACAGAATGCCCCACACTAATGTAAGGAACTTTCTTGAAAAATTATCGGAGCTTCTGTCTATCGTCAATTTAGAAAAGAAACTTTCCTACATTACAGGAGATTTCCTCCTTGATCTTCTAAATTCAGAGACGGACCTCAGTAATAGACCTTCTTGCTACCTGTCATTCTAAGCTCTTTTTCAACACTATAACCAAACCCACTAGAGTAACTGCCACCTCTGCTACTGTGATAGATCATATCTGGACTAACAACACTCCTAACAATCTTGCAAGTGGAATTATTTATAATAATATCTCACATCACTTTCCAGTTTTTGCCATGTATAAAACAGCCACAAGACCTGAAAGGTCCAGTAAAATCACAATAAAATACAGAGACGACACTGCCGACAACATGTTAGAAAACAACTTAATGAGCTCTAAGTGGGATCTTGTTTTTGCCTCCAATAACCCTAACATGATCTGCTGCAAGTTCTCTATCTCCAAGCCCTATATTGCAAGTGAAATCAAATCAACGATAAATGTAAAACACAGACTCAAAAGAAAATTTGCAAAAATGCCCATAACTTTCGGTGATGCTTACCGAAGCATCAGAAATAGAGTAACTCAAGCACATGAAATGCCAAACGAAGCTATTATACAAATAAGCTACAGTCAGCATCGGGCAACAGTAAAAAAAAAACTGGAGTATCATCAATTCTATTTCAGAACAGGAACACTCAACCCACGGCCCCCCACTCAGCTTTTATGATAAATGATACAGTTGTAACGGAACCCTCCCTCATTACCAGCCACTTTAATAATTATTTTATCAATGTTGACAAAGTTTACAGAGGGCATCCCTGATCACCATGAGGAATTTAGAGCCTACCTGCAAAACAAATAGTCAAATGATATGTTCTTATCCCCTGTCACGGCAGATGAATTTTTGACCACCATAAAAATATCCAAATATGCAGCAGCAGGCGAAGACAATATACCAATGAGCATCATTAAAAAAGTAACCCACCTATTACTACCTGTTCTCCTACACATTTGTAACTTCCCCTTCACTAAAGTTAGCCCAACATATAAAATAATCTGGTGATAAAGGTCTTTTCAGTAATTAACGCTCCATATTAGTCCTCCCAGAAGTAGACTAAATTTCTTGTGCAGATTCATTAACATCATTACAGACTCTCAGTTTGGATTTAGAGCTAGAAGGTCAACTGAGAGTGCCTTGCTATCGTTTACTAATGGCATCTTAAACTCCTTTGATGACCATGTAATCCTCTTGGCAAAGCTTGAACATTACGGAGTTAGGCCTTATCCCACAATTGGTTTTCCTCCTATCTGTCTAACAGGAAGCAGTATGTCTGCTATAATAATCATTAATCTGACTCATCACCTATTTTGTATGACGTCCCCTAAGGTTCTATTCTCGGTTCTGTAATACTCCTGTTGTACATTAATGATATAGTCCACTCCAGCACACTCGTAAAATACAACTTATTTGCAGACGCTAGTAATCTCTATGCCAGTCACTCATATCTCCACTCCTTGATGAGAACTATGTACACTGAAATGACTAAAGTCAGGACCTGGGTAATACGTAATAAACAGACCTTATACCTCGAAAAAAATAGTACACAATCTTTCACAGAAGGAAAACTTTCCTCCAGAATTGGACCCTGTATCTTGGTAATACAGTCCTCAAATGTGAACAAAATACTAATTTCCTTTGGGTTATTGTTGATGATAAACTAAACTGGAGAAACCACATACAAGTCATTCACAGTTAAGTCAATAAACAGTGCGGTATCCTGTAACATACTCGTCAGTCACTCACTCTTGCTGTAATGAAAGAAATCTTTTATAACCCTAGATAGGTAATATAGGGTCCAAAAATACCCACGCCGAACAGGATTTAGCTTGTTGGTGCTCGGATGTATTTGCTGGGCGATCTTGGCACTTGGGGTCCAGTCTGCAGTCAGTCTGCCTCATGCTCTCACAGAGTGAAGGTACGGAGCTCCAGATCCAAATCCTAGCAGCAGAGACCCTGTGGTCCATTGGCACCCCATGGTACTCATAGTGCACCTGCAGTTACCTCGCATTGTTTAGACGAAATATTTTGGTTTAAAGTGAAACACAGTGAACAGTTGTAGTGGGAATGCACGTGTAGGTGTATTGGTGTTTGCTTATTGTCATTGACATTTTGTTTGAGGTAACACGGAACCCCGCTATACCGAATCTTAGATCGAGGGATCCGCAGGTACCACGTGATGGCAAGTGTTGTTTTTTTCAGGTGTGTTGGAAAGGCAGTGATATTCAGTATCAAACAAACTGATAGACGTTTGTTGATAAATTATTTGGAAAATAGAGTGTTTTCCCTGTAAAATCATGTAGATTTTAAGTGTTTTGGTGCTGAAATATGAACATGCTAGTTTTGGAAGTTTTTTTTTTTCAGGGAGACAATAGTACATTGCTTCAAACGTGCATATAATAAGTGTTTATATTAATTTTTCAGGTTATAAATACTTTTCTGAAATATTCCCAAGGACTTTTATGAGCAATGTGTCGGAAAAATATCAGTAATGATGAAATCCATGAGATATTATGGAGAGAGACTGATAAAGCGAACGAGGACCAATCCCTTGGCCTTGGTGGTTGTATGTATATTATGCATGTTGTATGTATACCATGTATGTACTCTATATATACACATTATTTCTCTAGTCAGTAGCGTGTGGTAATGCCCCCGTTTCATGTCACCACACGCTTAGATAAATGTGCCTGGCGACATCTGGAAGCTGCTAGTATACCACTTACCACATGCCGCCTGAGAGGTCAGAGTGAGGTCAGTTGACCCTATAGGAGTGTAAGGACTACCTGCGCTTGTAAGCGCACTCCTGTATATTTCCGTTAATAAGAATCTACAGAACTCTACAGGTGTTTATGTTCGCCCCTGTAGTTAGAACCAAGTACCCCGAACATCTCCAGTGGTGAGGAGGAAAAGAGTGTTGTTGTGATTCAGTGTAAAGATTTAGAGGTTTTAGACTCTGATATGTTAGAGGAGACCCTGCAGGACGCTCAGCAGCCGCAGTGTCCACCACCTGACCCGGCCTCCCCAGGTATCAGTAGTGCCCCCTCCACTATCCCTACCTCCAGCCACTTAGTCACGCGACCAGAGAAGAGATGCCGCACCACCCATTTTTCATCGAATAGTGAAGAAGTGGACGATCCACCCAGCTCCCCAGAAGGATCCCCAGCAGGCGCACCTCTACCACACGGCGACGTAGATCACCCACAGGAGAAGACAGAGATGCTGATACCTACATCCACACATTCAACAGAAATGTTCTACGTGGTAAAGATGACCATGTGGACTATGACACCAGGAGCAAGAAGGCACCACTGACAGATAAACACACAAGCATCGCAGTATACTCCAGGACCCACAGCTGCCACCCAACATGCACAGACTCCAGTGGAATACCACGAACTATTTTTTATCAATAGTTTGACACTAACATTAACAATCACACTAACATGTACATCGACAAGGTTGCCAATCACTTCAAAATACCCAGAGCCACACAGTCACACACTTCAGTTGCAGAGGTGAGGGCCCTTGTGGGGGTTCACCTAATGGCTGCAATAAGGAAGGACAACAATGTTACAACAGCACAGATGTGGAATATCCATTATGGCACACCACTGTACAGAACAGCCATGTCAGAATGTAGATTTTGCTTCTTACTACGCTGCCTTTGCTTTGATGACACAGACACACGGGAAGAACGGAGGCAGGAGGACAAGTTTGCAGCAGTAAGGGAAATGTGGGACACCTTTATCGAGAAATGCACTGCCAACTACACCACACGAAAATATTATTGTTGATGAACAGATTCTTGGCTTTCGAGGAAGATCTTCTTTCTGGTAGTATATTGAGAATAAACAAACAATATACGACTTGAAGCTGGTGATGGCATGTGACGTGCAATCAAAATACATGGTCAATGCCATACCATACCTCGGGACTCATACCAAGCCACCACGTGGAGTGCTGCCGGGGGAGTATTTTACAGCAGAACTCATGAAGCCTTACTTCCACACCCACAGGACGGTTACGACGGACAACTTCTTCATCTCTTATTATCCTTTGGTTGCTTCCCTTGAGTCTTTGGGTGTCTCAACAGTGGGGACAATGAGTAGAGAACCATACATCCTCCCCGAGATGCTGGATACAAGAACTCGCCAGCTGAAAACTGCCACATTTCTCTTTGACCAAAGGTCCACCTTGGTAAGCTAATATGCCAAGAAGCAGATGTTTGTCTTCCTTTCTACAAAACACCACGAGGGAAAAATGATGGATGACACCCTCAAGCCTAAAATTGTTCACTCCTACAACAAAACTAAGGGTGGAGTTGATACATTTGATCAACTCTGCTCTACATATTCTATGAGCACCAAAACAAAAAAATGGCCGCTCTGCGTCTTTTATGGTATTGTAAATGCTGGAAAAGTCAATGCTTAGATTATTTATAAACATAAATGTGCAGAGCAAGGTGGTTCTCTTCCCAAAAAGACCTTAATCCCAATCGTCCCTGATGCATTACGGTTCTGAGTACTGTATTACGGTTGGAGCCCGTTAAAATTGGGATCCATTGGAATTAGTACTTACTGGGATTGGGACCTATTATTACTAATCACCATCACTAGTTTTTAGGTTAGGTTGTTACCATGACCGGTACCTATTTGACGAATCAACAGCTGATGGAGAGGATATATGACGCCTCCAAAACACGAAGCCGATTAGCTAATATCCTGTAAAGCTGGATAACAAAACCATGGCCAGCGTGGTGAGGTTATTGTTCTGTGTAGAACTTTCCATAGAAATACGGATGCCTTAAAACAGCTGAGGTGTGTTCACTGTACTTGAATGGAAGAAGTGAGGCTCTTGCGGGAAGAAGGTGGGGGGGATTGCTCGATACTCTCATAGACGGCGTGAGGGGGAGGGGAGAGAACTTTCATATAGACAGCGACGGGACCACAAAGACGGTGTAAGGATAAAGAGTGGGCCCGCCTCTGCGTGAAAGTGGGGGCATCACGTTGACTCATTGATAAGGGAGGAACACCGATGTCCTAAAGATAGGGGAAGCGTAACGTTCCTAAAACTGTTGTGAGATGCGAAGAACACCTTTACTTAGCTGATGAACAAAACGATAACCAATGAGTATGATAACTTGGACGTACCTGAGATATGGTGTGTTAATATCCCTCAGAATTGTTTAGCTCACACTTACCTGGAAAAATAAAATATAATCAAGGTTGAGATTATCTGCCGTCTATCACACAAACAACTATATGATTATTAACACTTAACTCACAGGAACAACTAAGACAGAACCAATGATCTTAAGCATTTGTTTATGCCAAATGGATGATCAAGAGAACTTGTTCAATATGTCCACAACACAACAGTAGTATAGTTACCTTGTGCTGGTGGGAACCCTGGTGCCGTACAGGGTCACCCCATGGTACCGTCTTGACACTTTTATGACACCTCATGGCACCTGACAACACCTTCCTGTACCTCATGTCACTTTACACCTATAGTTCAACACACTTTGAAACACTTTGGGACATTAATAACACTACGACACTTTGCCAGACTTTAAAGCATTAATGGCACTTTATTGACACTTCACAGCATCAATGACCCTTTACGACACTTTGAGAGACTTCACATCACTTTACAACACTTTTCGACACCATATGGCACAATAGTATGTTGCTTGGACACTTTATAACTATTCGAGACTTTATGACATTATGAAACTGGCACTTTAGGACAATTTAGGGCACTGACACTTTAGACCAGTGACGCTATAGGACACTTTGACACTTTAGGATACTTAGGACACTTTAGGACACCTCAGACACTTCACATCACTTTTTATACGAAACTTATTAAACTTAATGACACTTTATCAGACCTACTGTCACTTAAAATCACTTTATAAAACTTTTGAATATTACATGAATCATTGTAACATAAAGTAACACTTTATGACACTCCTAACACCACTTTATACCACTCTTATGGAGAGGAAGAGAAGAGGCAGGACGGTATGGATCAAGGAGAGGAAAGGGCAGTTGTACAAACCCTGCCCACAGGTAAGGTCGTGGTAGTTGGTGACAGCCAGGTGAGGTTTATGGATAGGGCTTTTGTGCGAGATAGGAAACGTAGGACTAGGGTGTGTTTTCCTGGGGCTGGGATAGGGCATGTAGCCGAGGTTAGACAGAGTTTTGTCGGGAGGTACCAATCAGTAGTGTGTCTTAGTGTGGGAGGAAACGACATAGGTAGGTTAGGAGTGAGGAACTTTTCAAGAGGTATAGGGGCGCTGGGGAAGATTAGAGATAGGGGAGGGATCCCGATAGTATGTGGTGTCTTGCCTAGAAGAGGGGTTGGTCGTGAATGGCTGTCCAGGGCAATTGCTATTAATTGCCGACTGGAAAAACATTGTGCAAACAATGGTTGGGCATTCATTGATAACTGGCAACGATTCTATGGCAACGACTACCTGTACTGTCGCGACGGGTACACGTGTCTCGTGAGGGGTAAAGACGTTGTCTGCATCCTGGAGCGGAAATTGTCACTCCGAAGGGGTTTCGCCAGTAGAGGGGTCGGGAAAGTGGGAATCAAAAAAAGCAGGTCCTGGGAAGTAAAATCAGTTGCTCAGGACAAGGGGTAAAACAGGACCAGGGAAGAGTAGGTTTAAATGTATACTATACAAACAGTATACAAACTATACAAACAGGGAGGGAGATAAATGGCAGTGAAGACATGAGCAAAGCATTGAACAGCTACTTCTTATCAGTTTTCACAGAAGAAATTTGCGATGAAATTCCGGAGGTGGAACTGATATTTAAGGGAAAGGAAGAAGAGAAATTAAAGAATATCACCATCAGAAAAGAGGATGTTCTTAAGAAGATAAATAAACTAAAGAACACAAAATCCCAGGGCCGGATGAAATTTTTCCTCGAGTCTTAAAAGAGTGTAGGGAACAGATTAGCGGACCCCTCGTAAATTTATTTACAAAATCATTAGACACTGGAGTTGTGCCAGAGTTGTGGAAACAGGCGAATGTAGTACCCATATTTAAAAAGGGAGACAGAGCATCAGCGTCAAATTACCGGCCGATCAGTTTGACGTCAGTAGTAGGGAAATTTCTTGAATCAATTATAGCAGATAGCATCCGATCGCATCTAGAGAAAAGCAAATTAATCTACGACTCTCAACATGGGTTTACAAAGGGAAAATCTTGTCTAACAAATCTGCTAACGTTTTTTAGGAAAGTCTTCGAGGTAGTAGATAATGACGAAAATTACGATGTTATTTACTTAGACTTTAGCAAAGCATTTGACAGAGTACCGCATCAGAGGCTTCTGAGAAAAATTAAGGCTCATGGTATCGAGGGGAAAGTTTTAAATTGGATAAAATCATGGCTCACCGATAGAACGCAGAGGGTCAGCGTAGATGGTGTTAAATCTGAGTGGGGCCGTGTAACCAGTGGGGTTCCCCAGGGGTCAGTACTAGGCCCACTCTTGTTCATAATCTACATAAACGATTTAGATACTGGGATCAGCAGTGACATAAGCAAGTTTGCGGATGACACCAAAATAGGGCGGCAAATTAATTCAGGGCAGGATGCAAATGCATTACAGGAGGATCTAAATAAACTGCAGGGGTGGTCTGAAAAATGGCAAATGAAATTCAACACCAGCAAGTGCAGCGTACTTAATATTGGAAGAACAAATACTTATAATGTATATAGCCTGAACAACATCAACCTAGAGAAGTCGACTTGTGAAAGAGACCTAGGGGTACTTGTAAGCCCGGACCTACGGCCTAGAAAACAGTGCGTTAATGTTCGAAACAAGGCAAACAGAGTATTGGGTTTTATATCTAGAAGTGTAAGTAACAAGAGTGCAGAGGTCTTATTGCAACTATATCTTGCGCTAGTTAGGCCGCACCTCGATTATGCGGTTCAGTTCTGGTGCCCCTATTATAGAATGGATATAAATTCACTAGAGTCGGTGCAGCGAAGAATGACAAAAATGATTCCGGGACTTAGAAACCTTCCATATCAGGATAGGTTAAAGAAACTTAACTTGCATTCCCTAGAAAGACGAAGAGTGCGGGGAGATATGATAGAAGTATTTAAGTGGGTGAAAGGAATCAATAAAGGGGATATAGATAAAGTTCTTATAATATCCGAGCAGGATAGGACTCGGAGCAACGGATTCAAGTTGGATAAGTTTAGGTTTAGGAGGGAGATAGGAAGAAACTGGTTCACAAATAGGGTGGTGGACGAGTGGAACAAGCTTAGCAACTTTGTAGTAAGTGCGGGAACTCTGGAAAGTTTCAAAAGGAGGCTAGATAGATTCATGGATGATAGAGAGTGGTAGTAACTCTCGACAGGAGCTGCCATGCACAGGCCAACCGGCCTATTGCAGACTCCTTATTTTCTTATGTTCTTATGTTCTTATGTACAAACACTTTACATCACTTATATAACGTCATAACACAAACACTTCATAACACTTATAAACAGTTTACTACACTGACGAATGCTACGATACTTTGCAGACATCGTCAATTTCAGTCTCTTCACCGGGTATTTGTTTGTGTAAAAGCCTTGGTGTAAGTCCTTACCTGCACTAAGGCAGACACAGTACTGTGTAGGTCTTGTTCAAGATACTCTACTCAAGATAGGAAAGTTCCTGGTAAAATATATGAAATGTGTGTAAAGTACAGTTGCCAGATACCTCAAGAATAGCGCCATCTATTGGTTGCGTCCAAAAGCTATTCGTGACGTCATAGACGTTGATGTGACGTTATGAGTGATACTTTTTACGTTTTCCATTTATTTTTGACATAACAATCTTCATTTATGTATGCATGTATCTATACATTTAAAGAGAGAATGAAAACCCTACTGTATAATTTTCATTGACTCCCTTGCCTCAAGATCTTAGATGAATTTAGAAATTAAAAGACACAAACGCCCATAATATTAAACAACATCTTCCCTTGAAGAGGGTCGTCGTGTTTCAACCCGAGTTTTACACTAAATGAGTCCTGAGGGACACCGCAGTACAGTACTTAACGGGGCGGTGTGGCGGTAAAATTAACTAATTCCAATATTATAAAGTACTGTACTGCGGTGTCCCTCAGGACTCATTTAGTTTAAAAGTCGGGTTGAAACACGACGACCCTCTTCACTAGAGTTCTTGGCTCTCAAAAAATATTCTAATTATTTATCTTTACTGAAATAAACAAACACAAAACCAAACATTCAAGTTGTGTCTTGGTTACTAATGTAGTATAATATTTCATCTAACATGATACATTACCATAAAAATTAACATTAATTATTAATCATACACAATATATATATATATATATATATATATATATATATATATATATATATATATATATATATATATATATATATATATATACACACTAGCAGAATCGCCAACCTCCAGGCAGCTCATCCTCTAGGCCACGGTAGGACGCCACCCTCCGGGAGGCTCCACATTGTCTCACTATTCGGTCCCCAAAACTTCTTCTTCCATCAATAGTTCATTAACGGTGAATGTAAGTTCCGCCATGTTTTGCACTACAACGGTACAGCAAAGTATATTTTTTTAGCATTAAACTGTTATTATATTGTCTAATCATCACTACATATAACATAATATTCATTCAGGTATGAATAACGATATCCTGTTCCTCTTAATTAATGGTCTATAGTGGATATAATATGCATTTGTATTTATAAATTCTTGATTATGACTTTTATAATTATCATAACCAGCAAACAAAAGAAAGTATGAGTAGAATTGATATATTAAATCAATGTCCAGGTTATTATTTTCCTAATTATAGTTTACTTCTATATTGCAGGATAATTCTCCCATCTACACAACCGGAATCACCAGACGATGGTTCGACAAACAGCCAGACATACAACTCCTGGAGTGGCCGAGTAAATGGTGTGATCTCAACCCCATCGAGAAGGTATGGGGAGCCACTGTTAGGTCATGGGAGACGGGCGATGACCGAACACCACAGCATCTCTTCCAACACACGAAGGATGAGTGGCAGCCTTTTCGCAGCTATCGACAACAAATTCTGTATAATACTGTAGCCTCTCTCTCACACAGACAGCAAGGGGTAATACTAACAATGGTTGGTGGAGAAAGTACTAACGTTGATGTTTACAAATACCTTGGGATGCACATTGGGTATGACAATATGACATTTAATTTTGTGTAGGATTACCTTATCTGATCTTTTAATGTAGTTTTCATGATAAAATTAATTATTTCATTGATGTAAAAATAATTATTGTATTAACATTTATAACTGTTTGTAAACCCCAGAAGAGGATGGCAAAGGTGAGGGTGGGAGTGGTATACTACCCTGTCCTTTTGATGTAATAGTTTTATGGTCAATAAAGTATTTCAATTTCAATTTCAGTGATATAACGGACTGAATTTGGTCGTGTTTTATTCATTCGTTTCTCCACACATGTAGCTGTTCTGATTATAAAGTATAAGGCAATCTGTTGCACTTGATTATATGCCAATACTTTAGTTCGTATAATGGCTCGTTTTGGATGATTGAGTCTGATGTATCGTAAAGCTGTTCCTGAATCCTCGAATCACTTACGTCATCGAAGTCTTGGAATGGTGTCAGACAATTGGCGACAAAAAGTATCCAAAATTTGTTTATATTTTTTATCCTGCTTTATATGCTTATTAAAACAAACAAACAAACGGAAATAAGATAAATCTGTATTCAATATAACCAATAACTATAGAACACATTTAAAATTATTTTCTTATTCTGAAAGTCAACGCTTTCTAAGACGTGTGTGTTGTCTCACGACGAACAACACAGACCACGACTAAACCAAAGCTGCCAACAGGCTCCACACATCTGTCTGGTATATTGTGTGGTTTAATATTTCAGACAGGCTTCAGACAAACCAAAGAAAGTCAATCTCCTTAAACTTAATTCATGATAAGTGTTCAAAGACAAGATGTTTGGAGTTTCTTAGTTTACCTGTTTACCCCCTCCCCACTGAGGGGGGAACTGTAACTATTACTCTCCTGACTCTCCAGAGTTTAGCTCTAGTCTCCTACTACCTCATTCCTTCGCCTTGATTAGCCATAACATCAGCAGTATTCCCCTTCACCTAGATACCTTTTTGATCAGTGTTTATCTTCTATTGCCCACAAATTTGGTGTACTTGGGTTCTGTGAGACCAAACTCACAAAACGATATCAAGTATAACACTTCTGTAAGAGATGATTTAAAGGTTCAGGAGTAGTACATGGAGAGTGTTTTCACTGAATTACGTAACGGCACACGAAATATCCTAGGAGGAGTAATCTACAGAAGACCCCACCCTAATGTAAGGAATTTTCTTGATAAATTTTCGGAGCTTATCTCGGTCATAAGTTCAGAGAGGAAACGTTGCTACATAACAGGAGATTTCAACCTTGTTCTATTAAAATCAGAAACCGATACCTCAGTATTAGACCTTCTTGCTACCTGTCATTCTAAACTCTTCTTAAACACTATAACAGTAACCAAACCCACTGGAGTAACTGCCACCTCTGCCACTGTGATAGATCAAATCTGGACTAACAACACTCCAAACAATCTTGCAAGTGGAATTATTTATAACAATATCTCCGACCACTTCCCAATTCTTGCCATGTATAAAACAGCCACAAGGCCTGAAAGGTCTAGTAGAGTCCCAATACAATACAGAGACTACTGCACCGACAACATGCTCCTTTTTTAAAACAACCTAATGAATGCTAAGTGGGATCTTGTCTATGCCTCTGACAACCCTAACGTAAACAGCTGCAACTTCTCTTGCATCTTCAATGCCTGCCTTGATAATTGCTTCCCCCTCGAGACTAAGTCAGTGAAAACTGTATCCATTTCCAAACTCTATATCACAAGCGAAATTAAGATAATGATAAAAGAAAAACACAAACTCCAAAGGAAAATTGCAAAAAGACCCATAACTTTCGGTGATGCCTACCGAAGTATCAGAAATAGAGTAATTCAAGCAGTTAGAAATGCAAGACTTAACTATTATACAAATAAGCTCCAGTCAGCATCAGGCGACAGTAAGAAAACCTGGAATGTCATAAATTCTATTAAGAACAGGAACACTCAGCCTTCTGCCCCCCCACTCAGCTTTTATGATAAATGATTCAGTTGTAACGGAACCCTCCCCCATTGCCAACCACTTTAATGAATATTTTATTAATGTTGGCAAATATCTTGCAGAGAGCATCGCTAATCACCATGTGGAATTTACAGCCCACTTGAAAAAACAGATCACACAAACGAAAAATTTGTTATATTGAAATTTAAAAAATTCGAGGATATTAACACTTACTGCTGTGCCCTCTTTGTTTACAAATCTATCAATCACTTGCTTGACAATAATTAATTCCAGTTCCGGAATAATCAGAGATACAACTTAAGGCACCCGGAGCTACTAAGACCACCCCCATGCGCTCCTCTCAGTCCCAGACCTCCATGAAATATCACGGTGTGAAGGTGTGGAACAACTTACCCCACACATCCCAGCAAAGACTACGCTCCCTTCCTTTAAATCATCTCTAAAAAAATATCTATTGTCGAAGTATTAATATTTCTTGTAACACTTACTATATTTACAGTACCTGCTTTTATTGTACCATCAAAACCGTTTTATCGGAAACTATCATGTAAATAGCTCAGAAATTACCGTTGCAATAAACATATTTGCCAACTAGACATAATCCTGACAGCTCTGTCCTCTTGTTGAACCTTGATACTGTACAATCCATGTTGTACTGCTCCCCCATTATATTTATGTTTTTCAGTATCACTGTCATTTATGTATATACTATATATATATAAAAAAATAAAATAAACTCAAAAAATAATAAGTAAATAAAATAAATAAATATTGACGTGATAACCGTTGTACATTATGAGATGTTTTTATTACCACCATGCTATTGTACTATTCCAGATGAAACTAAATGTTACATAATACTTCCTTGAGATAAATGTATAGTATATACCAGGTGTCTAAAAGAGAGCTCAGGTTCTCAACTGGCTCAGCCATATTGTTATTATTATTCACTCTGTATCTGTGTTTTTCTTGCTAAATACAGTCTTTCAATTCAATTCAACTATTAATTACTGAATGGTCAGTTTGTAGCAGTAGTTTACCTTGTGATTGTCAGCAGTAGCAAATATTGTGAGGCCGGGAGGGAAGGGAAAATTCCTTTCGCGGAGAGAAGGGAAAAAAATCATTAAGGTTGTCAACATATGTTTCGGCAAATACACTGTCTCTCAATCTCTGTGACATCCCCGTCGCCGAGGAGAGTCATCTACCCCGACACCTTCACCCTCACTCGGCCGCTCCGTTGTTCTTCATAGATTTTGTGCCGATCATATCTCCGTAAAATAATATAGACCTTATCACTTTGCTATATTCCTCACTTCCATGTAAAATTATAATTTGTTATTTACTGCAACATATGCGGGATTTCATAAAGTAATTTGATATACAGTATTCTAAAATTAACCACATTACAGGTTGCAAACATAACTTTATAAGCATGCTACCTCCAGTTGTTTCGGCGACACACATGGTTGTTGGATGATAAATTCCTTCTCCTTATTGACGTACTGTTGAGTGAAGGCGAGCCCCGAGGCATAGTAGGCGTCTGTCAACCTCTCTGGTCAATGCTCATTGGCGGAATATCCAGTCCAAATGAGCAGTGACCTGTTTCGACGCTCATTGTTCAAAACTAAAACAAATGCATGGATAGGTTTTACAAACAGAAATGAAATACGTTTTCTAAAATTTATTTAATCATATTAACGTGTTCGGAGATAAGCGTTGACTTTACACCTTGGCTGACCACCGATTACTTACCAGATTTGTGGATTTCTGGAGATCGGGTGGGGGAGGGCATACACCCAGCGAAGTTGCTTCTCAGGAATTTCAAAGCCGCCGAGTTTATGTGGCTTATACTGCAAGTGGCGTGGACTGTAATACTATACTTGTGGTGATTCAATGCCCAGCTTATGCTCTACTAATTACAAGTTCATTTTACATGTATATGATCACTTGTCAAGCAGTAACACACTGATATTATTCTTCAAAATAAATTATCTTTCTTATTTAAATAATGTTCTATGAAATTTATAAACCTGAAGTAGTCGACGAACCTGTTACCATTATTAGGCTCTTACAAGTAATGTTTTAATACAGTGTCAAGTTAACCAATCTTTGTCTATCTTTTGTATTTAAAATTTATATTTTTGCCAGAAAACCATTAAAAAGTTATATGTTTTTCACAAGACTCTAAACCAAAGCTGCACTTAAATACTTGGGGCCTTATTGAGTAACCGAACCCAGAAGCATTTGATTATTTTCAAACGGCGAGCAACTCTATAGGGTGTGTACGAGGGGGAATTTTGTGATTATTAATTTTGTTTGCCATTTGGCCCTCCTGTGCAACATTGCAATACATGACATGACATAACACTATAGACATTCTTAACGATTCACCGGGTCTCACTCACGTTTACATGAAACCATGTACATTACACATTATTACAAGGTTGGTATAATCAAGCTTTTATTGTGCTGCTGACCTGCCTTTTAAATATTAGTGAACCTAAGGTTATATCGGTGAAAAAGAAAGCGTATGTTTGATGATATAACAAGAGCTAGTATTAATATATAAAGTGTGAAGGTTTGATTTGGAAAGAGCTCTCCATAATACATTTTTTGTGGTTCCTGACATTTTCCTGGCAGAAATTCCTACTCTGGAAGACATGCACCACCGCACACGAGTGTTGGGAGACAGCCGGGCAGGATCTCACAGGCAGAGACTAATGGCATCAATGTCCTGCCCTGACACGGCCACCAGAGTTAGGGCACACCCGCTACACCCAGATTTAACAGCCTCAAACTTTGGCTTCTGACCTTCCTAGCTCTAGCTTATTGCCAGACACCATACAAGCCTAGCAACTAGTGTTTATTATTATTATTATTGTTATTATTAGAAGTAGTAGTATCGTTAATATTAGCGTTAATATTATTATTATTAATATCATTAATATTACCATCATTACTCTCAATATTATCAATATTGCTAGCTTTAGTAGTAGAAGCAGCAGTGGAAGTAGCACCACTAGTTACAGTAGTAGTAGTAGTAGTAGTATCAATCCTCAATATCATCTTCTACATCACACTACCTTGATGTACGGCACTACGACATAACCATCCCACACTACCAAGGTGCCCGTCATCCCCCACACATGTGCCTGCTGTCTGGGCTGGATGAACCATCATAACACTTGTACATGACTCCTGTGATCATTGGACGATTGTCTCAAACAACCTGGACGTCCTCCTTCGCCTTCCTGGGTTCACTGAACATAAGAACATAAGAATGGAGGAAACTGCAGCGGGCCTATTGGCCCATACTGGGCAGTCCCGTTTACACCCAACCCCTATTGCTCATATGAGCATCCAACCTATGTTTGAAGCTATTCAGCATATTCGAGTTAATGATGATACCAGTAACCTGAGTACCTTTGTAATGTCCCCTTTGTTTAGCCCTGCCTTCCAACTTATACACCTCTATCAGGTCGCCCTCGCCCACGCTCTCGAGGAGTGCAAATTAAGATGTTTTAACCTGTCTCTATACTCAAGGTTCCAATGCCCGGGATTAGTCTTTGTCATTCTCCTCTGAATTCTTTCTACGGATTCTATATCCATTCTGTAATACGGTGACCAGAACTGAACTGCGTAATCCAGGTGGTTCCACAAGCAAGATACAGTTTTAGGATGACCTCGCTAGTCTTGTAACTAACACTTTTAGATGAACCCAAGTACTTTATTAGCCTTGTTACGAGCAAAACACATTGTTTACTTGGCTTAAGGTTCACTTATCATTACTCCTAAATCTTTTCGCAGTCGGATTTCTATGGCATCGTTGTTCATCTGGTATCTGGTTTCCCTGTTTACATCTCCTATAACTGAGTACTTTACATTTGTCGACATTGAATTTCATCTGCCATTTTTCAGACCATTGGAAAATTTGTTTAGATCTTTCCTGTAGTTTTGTCGAGTCCTCGTCGATTTGATAACACGTCCTATTTTAGTGTCATGAGCAAATTTACTTATGTTGCTGTCCATGCCGATATTCATGTCGTTTATGTATATAATAAACAATAATGGTCCAAGTACTGAGCCTTGGGAACTCCACTTGTGACGTTGTCCAATGGACTTAGTGTCATAATGCTCACTGTTTCTGTCCTGTAACCACGCCCTAATCCATTAAAGGATGTCACCTTGTGGGACTCTGTCGAAGGCTTTGCTTAAGTCGAGATATACCACATCATAATTGTGCCTCGTCCACTGATTCAAACTGATGAAAAGAATGTTAATAGATTATAGGCAAGAACGTCCGCTGAAGCTGGCTGGGAATCATTGATCAATCTGTGCTTCTCCAGGTGATTTCGAATAGAGTTTGAAATGATTGCTTCCAGTAATTTTGTCCCACTATTGATGTTAGACTGATTAGGCGGTGTTAGAGGATAGTGATCTATCCCCTTCTTGAAAATCGGTATTACATTCGCTATCTCCTCCAGGATTCTGGTACTACACCTGTTTTAGGACATGTTAAAACAACTTTGCTAAGGGCATACTAAGCTCTTCCTTACATTCCTTTATACTTCCGGCAAATATCTCATCGGGACCAGGTGACTTATTAGGCTTTAGTTTGTCTATTTGCTTACTAACATCGTTACTAGTCA
>NW_024719328.1:2881958-2886734 GCF_018991925.1 Homarus americanus
GTGTACCCTTTGTTCATTTTCCATGTGAACAGCCAGATGAACTACTGTTGGACATCATTCGTGTATGGGAAAACTAAAAATTCTCCATAGGGCTTCATTGCTGCAGATATAACGGCCCTGCTGAAACTGTGTCACCTTTTAGTGGAAATTTCCCCTACAACTACAACTACCGTTTGTCGCTGACTAGCCGACCCCTTTTCGAATTCCCCAGCCAACGCCTCGTGGTCTAAGGTCGGCTACTAGCTCCGCTTAATAAAGCAGAGGTAAACTATCAAGCCACGCCTACCTCCGCTATATAAGACCTCACCTCGCCGTGACCTGCCCTTCTTCTACCTACAGCCACGCAGCACACAACAGCTCTGAGCAAGCGCCTCACCAACCACCTCTCTACTCCACGCTGCCAACCACGCAGCAACTTCCCAGCACCAAGCTGCCTTGTACATCCAATACAATATATATATATATATATATATATATATATATATATATATATATATATATATATATATATATATAGATAGATAGATAGATAGATAGATAGATAGATAGATAATATATATATATATATATATATATATATATATATATATATATATATATATATATATATATATATATATATATATATATATATATATATATATATATATATATATATATACACATACACAGAGAGAGCATTGTGAGTTTCCTTTCTCCAACCCATCCTGAGTGTGAGACAACATCTCGAAACCCCACAACCTCATCATGATTTCCATCCTTTTCCAATGCAAAGATCCCTTGGTCAGAGCCTTTGTTGACATATTTGCAGACATACTTGACGGATTTGACTGAGTTGCAGAACTCCACATTGATGTGCCCATTGAATGCTTTGCTCAAAAGAGGATTGTAGGGGACCACCCATTTTTTGTCTACTGTTATTTCACTGTCTGTTCCAGGTCGCACCACGACATTGATTTTGGCTCTGTGAAATATCTTACGTTTGACATACCTCGTGAGAATGGACTACCTACCTACCTTGTTAGAATGGACAGCCTAGAAAAGTTAGAGATCAAAGTAAAGTAAACTGTAATGAGAGAGAGCATAAGGATAAAATTAGCTATAATACGTGGGATGGGATACGACTTTTCAACCTCTGTGTGGTGTAACAGATGGAGGTTGGATGCAGAGAAAAGTAAGCCATAATGAAAGAGAACCTAAGGATCAAAATAGCTGTTAATCATAGGAGGGAATACGAATTTTCTACGTGTGTGCATCCGGGCTGACCGTTAGTCTCTCTCTCTCTTTCTCTCGTTCTCTCAGGCGTGTCGAGTTGGGTCGGCTTGGGTGAGTCGGATCTGGTTCGTTGGAGTTTTTTGAGATCCCCACATGACACTTGCTATCCATGCCAAGTTTGGTCCAGATCGGTGAAGTGGTTTCTGAGATTCTCGTGCGGACACACAGACAAACAGACAGACAGACAGACAGACATACTTCTTTGTTTTTATATATATATATATATATATATATATATATATATATATATATATATATATATATATATATATATATATATATATATATATATATATATATACATATATATATATGACACCAAATAGTGAAGAAACCTTTTCATTCGTTAATTATAAATGTGTAGACAGACGACTATATAACAATCACTACCTCTAATCACATATTCATTGAGACTATTTACTTGTGAGTACATTTTACTTATTGCAGGAACCAGAAGTCTGTTCTTCTGGCCTATAGGAGCTAAGATGGAAGGCAGCAGCCTCTCTCTCGACATGTAGAAGTCACAACGACCTGTAGGAGATATGTCAATTTGATATATATATATATATATATATATATATATATATATATATATATATATATATATATATATATATATATATATATATATATATATATATATATATATATATATATATATATATATATATATATATTGGGGTCAGAAACCGAAAAGCGACCATTCGGTTAAATGAAAATCGGTTTGAGTTTGGCCCGTGGTTCCATTTCTGGCCACTGTGTGTCCTCCATGTTGGCTAGATACACTGGGTGCCACCATTACATGACAGTGCCCTTGATGAAGAAAACTAGTTGTAAGTGTAATCTTAAGGAACAATTATGTTTAAAAAGCTTAACAATTCTGAAAAGAGTAATGAACGAAGACTAAGTGGTTACTGTACCCATATTGACTCAAGCTCAACAAATAACTGTATCTGCTAATGCATAACAGGATTGCACACCACTGCAGTGGTATATAACGAGTGAGTACAGTTCTTTTATTCCTTTTATAATATATTTACTCCTGAGATGTTCTTGAGTTTGAGATGCATATTTATGAGAGTAACTTTCAAGTATCCTAAAAAAAAATATTATCCAGCACTAAATTCCCCATGCATTCCTGATATCTTAGGTTATATATATATATATATATATATATATATATATATATATATATATATATATATATATATATATATATATATATATATATATATATATATATATATATATATATATATATATATATACAGAGAGAAAGAGAGAGAGAGAGAGAGAGAGAGATTGATTGTTGGATTGGCCAGGGCATTTTTTAAATAGTTCATCTGCTATAATACATGAAGAGTACCTACATATGTGGTGACTGATAACCCGGAAAAATCTGCATAAATTATCTTTTATATAATATGAATATAAATAATAACATCACTACTAACCTACAACATCTGGTTACCCCCAAGCCCGTCTTTCTGCTTATCCCTAAGTATGCCGCTGCCTTTTAGGGGTTGATACAGTTAAATTGTATTAGAGAAGTGACTCTCTTTGCTGTATATACACAGTTAAGCGCACAATTACAAATGACGTACAGTAAACCTCCACTCTTTCTGAATGTTACCGCCACAGTAAGATACGTTGTCAGGGGGAGTGTTACCGCCACAGTAAGATAAACTAGAAGAGACAAAGAGAGAGGGTGAGAGGAGAGACATAGTGTTGACAACGAATCTTGCTGAGGTGTTTCAATGGGCGACGGCCCAGGCAGCTGTGAATGCTCAAAGGGCAGTCTATCGCTTCCTGCAGTACAGACAACATCTTCGTTCGACTACCATATACCAAGAGGATGTACACCAGTTCTCTTTGGTCAAACCCGAGACCCTAAAACGTGAGTATGATTGTGAACTATAGAATCCTCTAAAAACTCTAAATAACTTTAATAAGTATATTTATGTACTGCATTTGATCATATTATACAAATTGTCTCCTGATGTATCAACAGTTGCAACATGTGAGTTATATTTAAGATGTTAATAGGCTATGTACTGTATATTGATTGTATTTTTCATATTATGCGTCCTGATATAACAGCATTTGTTATATGTGAATTGTTCTTTAACAGGTTTTGACCGAATTATATGGTACGCGTCATCGTTGTGGGTTTTATTCTCAACACAAATCAATAACGCTCCTATGAGCATTAACACTGAACATTAAGTAAGAACCTGTTTGGGAGACGTCTCGGCTAATGAGCATGTCGATGACGATCTCGACAGCTATGAGGACATGGTCACCGCGCCTGACAAGGATGTCGATGCTGTGGAAGAACTGGTTCACAGCTTGGTACTTGATGCGTCCCCTTGACTCCATCTCGGCCACCTCTTGGTATATCCCAGACTTCACTGACTTGATTAAGAAGGAGAGATTTTTGACGTAATTACTGTACATCAAGATGTAAACTAACTTACGAATACAAGAGTTTATAATTATAGTGGAGTCAGTATAACAACGGATTCGCTTTCCAACAGTTGGTTGAACTGAAAGTGCCTTAGAAAGGAAACAGCTGCCCCTGGGATATAAAGTGAGCGCTGTACCCACTAAATCTAATACTAATAAATTATGTATTTGAGTGACGCCTACAGTACATATAACCTAAATTTTAAACCTTATCGTTTATATTTTACAACGGGACTTTGCATAGCTTAATAAAAATAAAGAATAAACATGAAAAAAAATGATTCGTACTTTGAAATACTGGACATTCTTGGAATTATAGGGCCATATCATAGTTGGGGATGGATCGTCCAACAAGTCCCGGAGAGTTTGATAAGGCTGCTCAATGTGTCTCACAGCCAAAGCGGACATGAGGTTGCCGGCGTAACTCTTGACCAGTACCAGTGCCATCATCATCATCCAACTCGCGTACACCAGCCGTTTCCACCACAACCCTGACGTCATGTAATCTGTGGCACCAACGCAGTAATAATAATAATAATAATAATAATAATAATAATAATAATAATAATAATAATAATAATAATAATAATAATAATAATAATAATAATAATAATATAATAATTATTATTATTATTGTTATTATTATTATTCTGTTATCAAAGAGAAATCATGTTCATATATTAAACTCACACACACACACGCACATACAGCATCTGAAAGCAGTGCCCTGTTCGTTCATGTTAGGAATAATAATCATCCCATTGCTTGGGAAAAAAGCTTAGAAGTATTTAAATCATCTTGTGTCACAGAAAGACTTCTGGTTGAAGCTAGTTTGATTAAGGAATTAAAATCAATAAACCTTAGTGATGGTCAGTTCAAAACTGATAATATGTTACATAAATTTATTTGTCAGTGGCCCAAGGTTAAAAATGCTTTGAAAACCTTTGATCTAGATGTATGATAATTATTTATTGGGTCCGTTATTTTTGACCTGACCTGACTAGTCACGTCACCCCCTTCTCTTAAGCTCCTCTA
>NW_024719328.1:2886834-2899334 GCF_018991925.1 Homarus americanus
TGTTCATGTAACCCTATAATACGCAGGATGTTGGTACAGTACAGTGTTCATGTAACACTATAATACTCAGGATGTTGGTACAGTAGTGTTCATGTAACACTATAATACTCAGGGTGTTGGTACAGTAGTGCTCATTTAACACTATAATACTCAGGATGTTGGCACAGTACAGTGTTCATGTAACACTATAATACTCAGGGCGTTGGTACAGTAGTGTTCATGTAACACTATAATACTCAGGATGTTGGTACAGTACAGTGTTCATGTAACACTATAATACTCAGATGTTGGTACAGTAGTGTTCATGTAACACTATAATACTCAGGATGTTGGCACAGTACAGTGTTCATGTAACACAATAATACCCAGGATGTTGGTACAGTACAGTGTTCATGTAACACTATGATACTCAGGATGTTGGTACAGTAGTGTTCATGTAACACTATAATACTCAGGGTGTTGGTACAGTAGTGTTCATGTAACACTATAATACTCAGGGTGTTGGTACAGTACAGTGTTCATGTAACACTATAATACTCAGGGCGTTGGTACAGTAGTGTTCATGTAACACTATAATACTCAGGGTGTTGGTACAGTAGTGTTCATGTAACACTATAATACTCAGGATGTTGGTACAGTAGTGTTCATTTAACACTATAATACTCAGGGTGTTGGTACAGTACAGTGTTCATATAACACTATAATACTCAGGGTGTTGGTACAGTACAGTGTTCATGTAACACTATAATACTCAGGATGTTGGTACAGTACAGTGTTCATGTAACACTATAACACTCAGGATGTTGGTACAGTAGTGTTCATGTAACACTATAATACTCAGGATGTTGGTACAGTAGTGTTCATGTAACACTATAATACTCAGGATGTTGGTACAGTAGTGTTCATGTAACACTATAATACTCAGGATGTTGGTACAGTACAGTGTTCATGTAGCACTATAATACTCAGGGCGTTGGTACAGTAGTGTTCATGTAACACTATAATACTCAGGATGTTGGTACAGTAGTGTTCATGTAACACTATAACACTCAGGATGTTGGTACAGTAGTGTTCATGTAACACTATAATACTCAGGATGTTGGTACAGTACAGTGTTCATGTAACACTATAATACCCAGGATGTTGGTACAGTACAGTGTTCATGTAACACTATAATACTCAGGATGTTGGTACAGTAGTGTTCATGTAACACTATAATACTCTGGATGTTGGTACAGTACAGTGTTCATGTAACACTATAATACTCAGGGTGTTGGTACAGTAGTGTTCATGTAACACTATAATACTCAGGGTGTTGGTACAGTAGTGTTCATGTAACACTATAATACTCAGGATGTTGGTACAGTAGTGTTCATGTAACACTATAATACTCAGGAATTGGTACAGTAGTGTTATGTAACACTATAATACTGTGGTATGTAACACTATAATACTCAGGATGTTGGTACAGTAGTGTTCATGTAACACTATAATACTCAGGATGTTGGTACTCAGTAGATGTTGGTACAGTCAGGATGTTGGTACATGTTCATAACACTATAATACTCAGGGTGTTGGTACAGTAGTGTTCATGTAACACTATAATATCAAGTGTTGGTACAGGCGTGTTCATAGGATGTTGGTACAGTAGTGTTGTAACACTAATACTCAGGATGTTGGTACAGTAGTGTTCATGTAACACTATAATACTCAGGATGTTGGTACAGTAGTGTTCATGTAACACTATAATACTCAGGATGTTGGGTAGTGTTCATGTAACACCATAATAGGATGTGGTACAGTAGTGTAACACTATAATACTCAGGATGTTGGTACAGTAGTGTTCATGTATGTACAGTAGTGTTCATGTAACACTATAATACTCAGGATGTTGGTACAGTAGTGTTCATGTAACACTATAATACTCAGGGTGTTGGTACAGTAGTGTTCATGTAACACTATAATACTCAGGATGTTGGTACAGTAGTGTTCATGTAACACTATAATACTCAGGATGTTGGTACAGTAGTGTTCATGTAACACTATAATACTCAGGATGTTGGTACAGTAGTGTTCATGTAACACTATAATACTCAGGATGTTGGTACAGTAGTGTTCATGTAACACTATAATACTCAGGATGTTGGTGCAGTAGTGTTCATGTAACACTATAATACTCAGGATGTTGGTACAGTAGTGTTCATGTAACACTATAATACTCAGGGTGTTGGTACAGTAGTGTTCATGTAACACTATAATACTCAGGATGTTGGTACAATACAGTGTTCTTGGAACACTATAATACTCAGGATGTTGGTACAGTACAGTGTTCATGTAACACAGTACCTTTCCCTCCAAGTCATATATACAGTACAGTACAGTACAGTACAGTACAGTACAGTACAGTACAGTACTATCATCATCAAATCAATATAATTAATAGATATAATGACCAATTCTAAAAGCTGTCTTTCCACACCAAATGCTTGTGAACTTATTCCAATACCATTTTATATTAACACTTTAATAAAAAGCTTTTTTCATGATTGTGGGGAAGAAACAAATGATAGATCACTGCAATGCTAAGATGTTCTATCCGCAGGATGCACCCTCCTGTTGGTTCACTGTCACTGCTAAGATGTTCTATCACCAGGATGCACCCTCCTGTTGGTTCACTGTCAACTGCAGCTCACTTACTGAACCATATTTAGTAAAGATTTAACCTTCATTCAGCTGTTGCTTCCTAAGACAAACAGTGTACTGTATAGTGCTGTACCAAGTACGATATGAACCCTGGAGCCAGTTCACTGGTCTTGGACACCTACAGTACAGTATTATATATAAAAAGATTTTCACACTTTAACTCTCACACATTTCTGCTGAACAAGATCCCTGCCAAGGAAGGTGGGAAGGATCTCTAAGTCCCTCTTCTGTTCCCCCAGTAATAAACAAGATTTAAATTCTGAAATCCTATTCTGTGATCAGATTTGAGTGGAATACATTGGGATAAGTGTGCTGGCTGTAAACATGAAATTATCCCTATACTGTACTGCATCATGTTTATGATTGAGTTATTATTCACTTCTCTGACGCTTCTCCATCATTATCTCAGGCATAGTGCGTGTGATAGCTGAATACCCGACAGTCACCGGGGGACCGATAGCTGCATGCCAGCTGTCTGTATTGGAAGATGCCGTTAATTTGGCAGGATTAAACTGTGCGAGTCCGCATCCTGGGAACTAGGCCCCAACACCCTCGCAGTGTATCGAACTACAACAGACCCTCACAGCGTTCTTTCGTTTGTTGTGGTGAAACCAGCGTGACACCCTGGGGCACTCCTTACAGTTATATGGACCAAAGTATTATTGTTGTGCAGTATATGATTGGGGATATTTAGCAGAAGTATGGTTATCCCATGTTGAGTAGTGAACCCATAAATATTGATAGTATCAGTAAATATATTGTGTGAGTTGAGTATATCAATTGAGGGAAAAGTGCCATGTTCTTCATTCCGAACTGACATGATATAATAAATAATAAGTTAATTTGGGATATTGTCAAGTGTGTCAGAGAACCATCTGTAGTGACAATGAAATAATATAATGATTGTTTAATGATGTAATAAGTAATTGAAGATCTATTTTATGAATGGTAAAGTAAGACCTAAGTGGTCCAGTCTGGTCTGAGGGTATTTGATTAACATCTTGTTCACGCCTTATGTTAATAAATATTTAATAAGTAAACAACGAGTATCACCGCTCTATTCCTTCTACCCATTGGTTCTCAGAAAATAACTATTGTAACTCAGGTGCCTATAAGTTCACTAAGATATGTTATATTCTAATAAAAGTCTGGGTGGTGGCAGGCTACTGTTGTAAGTATAGTAAGTGTTATAATAATAATGAAATGGTTTCCCAGACTTGTGTATGCATGACTAATCCATGGTTTAGGATATAACTAGAACAGAATATAATAAAGAGGAAAACAGGATTCTTACAAATTGGTGACTTAGAAAATATAAGCAAGAATATACTGTAAGTATATAAATATATTGAAGAATAATAACAAAAAAGAATAAATATAATATGAAATAGTATAAAGAGGAAAAGTGCCCCCCTTACACTATTGAGTAATATATTTCAAATTTATACTAATAGTAGGTAATACATCTTCTATTTCAAAATATTTGGTAGGTATTTTCAACCTCCTTCTGTCCTTTAGTTCAAATAATGAACTTTTACGGGTGTACTGCAAAATGTTATGTAGTGGTGATGAGAGAGAGGTTATGTAGTGGTGATGAGAGAGAGGTTATTTAGTGATGATGAGAGAGAGGTTATGTAGTGGTGATGAGAGAGAGGTTATTTAGTGATGATGAGAGAGAGGTTATGTAGTGGTGATGAGAGAGAGGTTATTTAGTGATGATGATGAGAGAGAGGTTATTTAGTGATGATGATGAGAGAGGTTATTAACTGTTGTCTCAGAGCTGTCAGCTATACCACTCTTGGATTATTATTATTATCATAATTTTCTTTGTTACTGTAAACATTTTGTTAAATAATATTTGTCATCAATAAGCATTATGTTAATACCTTCCATGTTTAGTTTTCAGTCTTTTTAAATTTCTATTTTTCCTACATTTAAATTCTAGCTTGAATATTATTTCTTAAACCTATTAAGCCATGCACTGCTCTCTTGTTAAGGTTAATTCTTCACATAACATACCTCGGGAACATCTCTCTTTGGGAATCCTGTAGCAGCATAAGCCTTGGCAACCTGAAGCCAGAGATCACTGGTCTGGTGGCTCAAATTTTGACTGACGTGGGACTCCAGCACATCAGGATACACTTGTAGTAGTGCCCTTGACTCCTCTGCTGACCACAGTTGCTGACTCACCTCTGTTAAATATCTTACTTTATTATGACTAATAAACAATATCAATCTTATCACTTGAATAGATTTCTTAAATAAATGTAGAAATCCAATATAATACATGACAAATAAAACTAAAAAAAGTTTAAAATATCACAAACAGGTCATGTGGCAACCAGTGTGTGGGTTTATACTCCTACAGGTCATGTGACAACCAGTGTGTGGGTTCATACTCCTACAGGTCATGTGGCAACCAGTGTGTGGGTTTATACTCCTACAGGTCATGTGGCAACCAGTGTGTGGGTTTATACTCCTACAGGTCATGTGGCAACCAGTGTGTGGGTTTATACTCCTCCAGGTCATGTGGCAACCAGTGTGTGGGTTTATACTCCTACAGGTCATGTGGCAACCAGTGTGTGGGTTTATACTCCTACAGGTCATGTGGCAACCAGTGTGTGGGTTTATACTCCTACAGGTCATGTGGACTGTAAATACAGTCATGCGCCGGGTAACATCCAACCGAACAACGTCCGATCGCATTTACGTCTGTGCCCGTCCCTCCCAAAAAACTTCCGTGACGCCTGCTGGACCACCACTCCACGACCCCCTGACGGAGACACGATGATCCTCCCCATACTGGCCAGATATTATGTGTTAAAGGAATATGCTTCTTTCCTTAGGCTTTTTTTTAAGCATTTGCCTCCAGGTGTAATGTTAAACTACATCTATTGAGGATAAAATCTTTCACCTACAAATTGACAATAACACATTTGCTGTATTCAGACATATCTAGTTGCCTCAACAATCGCAATCCCAGTTGCAATTGGGGTTGCAATTTCAAATTCTGTGTCATTACTAAGGAATAACGAAGTCTCTGGTGCACTCTAAGATTAAGAGAGAAAACGGACTCCTATGATGGGGGACACAAGCACTCACACATGCCCCTTACACTGACAGAATTGACACTCACTTACTTGACAAGTTTTACCAACCATTAGTTGTGTGCGTTATCTAGTGAATTTAGTCAATACAGGTAGTTCTCCTATAACACGATAATTGTGTTCTTGTAAAATATCGTGTTATAGAAAATCGCGTAATAGAAATAACAGGGCTTATGGAGAAAATAGGGTTAGGTGCAGATTACTCGAAATCGAAAAAAATTAGTAGTTAGCCTAATACAAAGGATAGCACAGTCTAAATAAATGTTACATTCATATCTAATAATGAAATCATACAGTAAATGTAACACTTTAGTTGATGGGGGAGAAGGGTGATTTTGAGGTTGATAAAATCGAGCTTCTCTTCAAGTGTTATATCCTTTCTTTTACGATCATCACCGGGAATTCTATCACCAGAACGCTTCTCGTTGATATTCTTTACTATATTCACAGTTAATACAGTGGGGTATGCTATAACGAACGAAACTCCTACAACGAACATTATTTAATTTTTTTTTTTTTCTAATTTATTGTTTTTTTATTACAAATATTAATGATATTCTTTATTTCAGGGGTTTAGATGCATATTTATGCACTTTTTTACAATTTTTACAATTTTATATTATATTTTTCAGTGTTAAGTGGTTGTATTTGGGGGCCTGGAATGGATTAATCCTATAGCGAACGAATGCTATAACGAACAAGGTTCTAGAACCAATTAGATTCGTTATAGCATACCCCACTGTACCATAAAATTGGAGAAATAGTAAGCAAAAATCGCGTTATAGCAAACAAGCGTTCGCGTTATACAAATATCGTTCCTAATTCATAAATCGCGTTAGAGCAAATTCGTGTTATCAAAACACGCGTTATAGCAGAACTCACTGTATTGTACAGTACAAGTACACTGCAATACAGTGGTCCCTCGGTTAACAATGGACCTAAGTGCAAACCTGTATTGTACATGTGCTAAAATTGTTATGTCTATTGCAAATATAGATTGTTTATACAGGTATTCAAATAAATCACTATCTTACATGAATCCTAGCAATGTACGTTATATTCACCCAGGTCTTTTGGGTGGCAAATTATGAGAAGAGCTTAGTCACCCTTAAGTAATGATAAATAATCAGGCAGACAGGCCATCAGTGCCAACTGTCAAATCTTACCTCAAATAAATAAACAAACACCAGACACTCTGTCACCTCACCTCCGGCCCCCCTCCTCTTCCCACACTCGCTGGCTACCTCCCTCCTTGTGTTCCCAGACAAAAGATTGGTGATAACTTTATGCTTTAAGGTGTTTATTTTATATAATATCTCAGACTAAAGTTAGGATAATATAATTTGCATTGCTGAAATCCTTGCAAGACAGAGATTAATTTAAATATAAACGCCATATATTTTGCTCGAGATAAAAATTGTAGTACATGAGTGAACAGTACTGTAGTACATTTTATAATATAAAGTTTTTCAACTGTATTTTTGGGTAGATTTACATAAATTTCTTCATTTATTTTCATCCATTTACATGCACACACCATACTAAAAGAAACGTAAAAGAAATACTGTAAATGACTTTAGTGCAAAGCTGGAGTGCACATTTACTAATTTGTTATGTCTAGTGTGAATTACAGGTTGTTTAAATTTAAATAAATCAACATCTTACAAGAATCCCAGCAATGTAAATTTTATTCACCCAGGTCATTTCACTGGCTTTTTATAGGAGAGAAGCTTAGTCACTTAAGAACTGATAAATAAACACGCGTTAGACCTGGGCCTATGCCAACTGTCAAACCGCTCCCCTCCCCCCACGCCCCCTCGCTCCCTCTCCCCCATTTGCCCAGCGTTGCTGGAATCCTTGTAAAACAGTGAATAATTTTAATATAAACGTCACGTATTTTGCACAAGAAATAAAAGTTAATCACCTGTATCACACCACAGTAGTGATTTAAGAGTAAAAGTGTATATGTTCGTATATAGTATTCCACATACACATAAGTATAAATACAAAGTTTATGTGATGAGCGGACAACGTCCATTTCGGTTAACGTCACGTTTCCAAGAACATATCTAGGACGTTAACCGGCGCATGACTGTACATTGAGTTCTGCTATAACGCGTGTTTTGATAACGCAAATTTGCTCTAACGCGATTTTTGAATTAGGAACGATATTTGTATAACGCGAACGCTTGTTTGCTATAACGCGATTTTTGCTTACTATTTCTCCAATTTTGTGGTATTAACTGTGAATATGGTAAAGAACATCATCTCCAAGAAGCGTTCTGGTGATAGAATTCCCGGTGATAATCGTAAAAGAAAGGATATAACCAGGGCTGTGGAGTCGAAGACAAAACCTTCGACTCCGACTCCGACTCCTCAAATTTTTATGCTTCCGACTCCGACTCCTTGGCCTATTTGTAACAACTATTTCTACCATCCTAATTGTAATTTGTATGTTGTAACCTGCATAGGTAAAAAGTAAAACACCGTGGCTATACTGCTACAGCTTTATTAATGATCTGGACGATATTTAAGAACTACAAAAAGATGATAGGCTTGACTTTCAAAGTTTCAATCAAAAGAAAAATAAATTTATTAAGAATTCAAGATATTAACTAGAAAACCCCATTTACATGTATATCTAAAAGTTCGATCTCAGCATATGAATTTTGTTTAAGCTCATAATCTGATGTGGATCTAAATGATGATCCTACAATTCCTTTTAAAGTAAAGTTATATATTTATGTACATTAAAAAAATGAATACCTTATTAAGGAAAATGGATAAATCTTACATGATTAAGTTATTAAATTAAATTTGCCTTAATCTCACCAAAAACAGGTTGTAGCTAATTGTTTTGTAGCTGAGAGCCTCTGTGCAGTTTTCAACGAAACAAAATTTGATATAATTCAAAATTTCAAATGGTAAAGAAGAGACTATCGTCCAAAATTATAGTGCTATACTGTGCCTGCTACAATAAATTCATAATAATGCTTATAAAATGGAAATAAATTCTTTTAATAATTTAAGAAAATTAGTGGGATCAGTGGAATCACTGCAATGAATATGCCTGAGTTCATATATTTGTTCTTAGGAACAGAATAGCTTCAGTCGGAGTCGGAGTCTCTAAACAATTCGACTACCGACTCCGACTCCACAGCCCTGGATATAACACTTGAAGAGAAATTTTATTCAAAATCCTCCCCCATCAAGTTACATTTATATTTTTTCAAGGTAAAGTGTTACATTTACTGTATGATTTCATTATTAGATATGAATGTAACATTTATTTAGACTGTGCTATCCTTTGTGTTAGGCTAACTACTAAATTTTTTCGATTTCGAGTAGTAATCTGCACCTAACCCTATTTTCTCCATAAGCCCTGTTATTTCTATTACGCGATTTTCTATAACACGAAATTTTACAAGAACACAATTATCGCGTTATAGCAGAACTACCTGTACTACACATTGTAAATTAATTCTTCCTATGGAGAAAATGGGAATACTGTATACAGTGGTCCCTCGGTTAACGAGATTTCGGTTAACAAGTTACCTCCCATAAGATTCTTAACTTCAGTTATCGAGCAACCCCTCGGTTAACGAGTTTCTTACGAGCCGATCTCAAAAAGTTTTGGCTTGCACTTGGCGGTCCACCAGCTGTAGTATTAGTCCGCCAATACATTAATCGGTTCTAGGGCTTAAATTCCTTACCATTTTAGCAAATATCAAAAAGTTTATACTATTCAATAATTTTAAAAGTTTAATATTAAATTTTTTAGTAATTTTAACAATTATTGAACATACAGTGACCCCTCGTTTAACGAACGCCTCGGTTAACAAAATTTCGGTTAACGAACTGCCTTCCATAAGGATCTTCAATTCGGTTAACGAACAAAAATTCGGTTAACGAATTTCTTATGAACCGACCTCAACATGTTTTCGCTTGCACTGGCCGGGCAACCAGCTTTAGCATCAGTCCACCAATACATTAATCGGTTCTAGGGCTTAAATTCCTTACTATTTCAGTAAATATCAAGAAGTTTATACTATTCAATAATTTTAAAAGTTTAATATTCAATTTTTTAGTCATTTTAACAATTATTGAACATAATTGAAGGTAAAGTGACTAGTTTAATGCGCGGCATCCAGCCTCTTAACACAGCAAACAGGCGTTAGTCTCTCTCTGTTTTCACTGGAGGTAACATCTTGCTTGGAGACTCTTCAACTAAACGCTTTTTTTCTGTGTTTCCAAGCAAATTATTGGTCATTTTGAAATATATTTTACATATTGACAATATATAATGCAGTGCAGTGTTGGTTTAAAGAAAATAATCTTGAAATACACCAAGAGAACTAAAATTTTATGGGTGAAATGGTGCCATGGGGTGACTTCTCTTCCACCCCAATGCCTTCTCTTCTTCGTTCTCCTCCACCCCCATTCTAATTCCCATCATCATCATCATCATCATCATCCAGGAGCCTTCTACATACACACCTCAAAGAAAGTGAACTTTTCTACCATTTTTGTTGAATTTAGGAAATTTTCGGTGAGCTGGAACCAATTACCCAAAAACCCATTGAAACAACGGTTTCGGTTAACGAACGACCTTCTGGAACAGATTGAGTTCGTTAACCGAGGGGTCACTGTAATTGAAGGTAAAGTGACTAGTTTAATACGCGGCATCCAGCCTCTTAACACAGCAAACAAGCGTTAGTCTCTCTCTGTTTTCACTGGAGGCAACATCTTGCTTGAGACTCTCTTCAACTAATTGCTATTTTTCTGTGTTTCCAAGCAAATTATTGGTCATTTGGAAATTTATTTTACATATTGACAATATATAGCGCAGTGCAGTGTTATTTTAAAGAAAATATTCTTTATTTACAACAAGTTTAACTTTAAAAAACACGTGTTGACATTGTTTGAATCCAGCATGGGGCCTAAGAGATCAAGAAAAGCGATTTCAATCCAAACCAAGCAGGAAATAAAAAAAAAACATGAACAAGGCATTAGAACAAATGCGCTATGCAAAGAATATGGCATGTCGGCATCAACTGTGTTGACAATTCTTGCACAGAAAGACAAATTTAAAGAAGTGAAAGTGAGAGAAATCTACAAGAGTGTTTAAAAGTAGATCCCTAATTGCAGAAACTGAGAGGTTACTTCTCATCTGGATTAGGGAAAAACAGATGAAAGGTGATTCAGTTTCTACTGAATTCATTTGTGAAAGAGCCAGGGAGATTTACGAACATTTAAAGACAGATCAACCTGGTTCTTCAGGCACAGAATTTGAAGATTTTCGGGCCAGCAAAGGCTGGTTCGAAAAATTTAAGAAAAGAAGTGACATTTTCAGTGTTGCTAGGCATGGTGAAGCTGCTAGTGCTGATAAGGAAGGGGCAGCAAAGTTTTTAGATGAATTTAAAGAACTGATGGAAGAAGAAAATTATCTTCCACAACAAGTGTTCAATGTGGACGAAACTGGGCTGTTCTGGAAAAAGATGCCCAAAAGAACATTCATCACCAGAGATGAAGCCTCTTTACCTGGGCATAAACCCATGAAAGACCGTCTCACTCTATTGCTTGGTGCCAATGCTTCAGGGGATTTCCGACCAAAGCCTATGCTTGTCTACCACTCTGAAAACCCCAGGGTGTTCAAGCAACAGAAAGTGGTAAGAACAAAGCTTGGAGTTTATTGGAAGTCCAACTGTAAGGCATGGGTGACAAGACAGCTCTTTAATGAATGGGCTGTTGATGTGTTTTGCCCTTCTGTCAAGAGCTACCTAACCACCAATAAACTCCCTTTAAAGGCTCTTCTCCTCATGGATAATGCACCTGGTCATGACCCTGACCTAGCCAGCAATTTGGAGTATCAATTTGACTTTGTGAAAGTGTTGTTTTTGCCTCCAAACACTACATCAATCATACAGCCAATGGACCAGAATGTGATCAACAACTTCAAGAAGTTGTACATGAAGAAAATGTTTAGGTGTCATCAGGCAACTTCCAATGATCCTGAACTAACACTGAAACAGTTCTGGAAGACACAATTCAACATCCTGAAGGCTGTAAAATTGATTGTGTCATCATGGCAAGAAGTCTCCACTAGATCCCTCAATTCTTCATGGAAAGCACTGTGGCCATCAGTAGTCCATGATTTTGAGGGATTTGAGGAAGAAACAGAGTTGGACCAGGAGATTGTGTCCATTGGTCAGTCATTGGGCCTTGAAGTGGAGGAGGATGATGTGGAAGAGCTTGTGATGTCTCATGAGGAGGAACTTACTCCTGATGACTTGAAGCAACTGGATGAGATGTTACAGGTAGAGGCTGACAGTGGTGAGGAGGAAATTGAAAGTGATGACCATATATCAGCTAAACAGTTGAAAGATGTGATTTACTACTGGGAGAAGTTCAGGCAACTGGCTTCAAAGCACCCAGAAGTGGAAAAAACTGAACTAACTTTGTGTCATGTTGAGGACTCAGTGGTCTTCTTTAAACATAAGTTAATGGTGAGGAGGAGAGATGGCCCCACAGACCACAATTGACACTTTCTTCAGTAAAAGGCAGAGGGAACAAGATGCTATCCCTCAGCCTTCCACTTCAAGGAGAGAGGATGATGCTAGCCCTCAGCCTTCCACTTCAAGAAGGAGAGAGGATGTTCATGGTGGAGAAAATGTCAGTCCAGAGGTTCCT
>NW_024719328.1:2904334-2913575 GCF_018991925.1 Homarus americanus
GACTGGGAGAAGTTGTTTGGTGCTGCAGACGATGACAAGGAAAATGATTTGGATGGATTTTAATGAAAATATTCAGAAATATGGTATCGTAGTATTTATTCAAGTCAATTAGGATAGAATATTATTGTAATACAACAGTTTTTTAACTGAAAACCATTCGAAAAGCGATTACGGTAACATCCTTTGAACGAAAGAAAGCGAAAGTCATTGCTTTCGTCACGATTTGATCCCACTTTCCACTGTAAAACGTACGTCATTTCAGCAAAAATATTACATTTCCGTGAATGCATTATATCAAGCACAGTATGAATAGAATACCATTGTAATATAACAGTATTTTAACCAAAACTATTAAAAAAACGAGTAACTTCTCTTGAACATCGGAAGCTTAGGTAAAATCTTTTGTTTTCGTCATGTATTTTATCCTATTTTACATTAAAATACATCACGTTTCAGCAAAACTACTATTTATTTCCGAGAATATATTCATTCAGGCACAGTTAAGGTAAAATATACATGTCATGTAACAGTTTTTTAACTGAAAACGATTCGAAAAACACGTGTACCGTGTAGCTGATACTCAACAGCTGGTGGTGCGTCATGTGTCGTTGTAAACAATAGGAGGTTGAAGTAGATTACCGGGTATTATATTAAGTGTGAAATATCAAAAAGGTTTTTATTACCGGTATTTTTTGTAGATCAATGAGAACTGTGATACCGTATATGATATGATAAGTTAGCCTGTGCTATGAACTTCAACATAGACTACTGAAAACACGTTGTAAGGTAATTTAGCCTATTGTAAGTTGGTGAGCTTCATTTGCTGAAGGAACTGCACAACGTTTCATTACTAATTGGTACAAATTTTACGTTTCCATTGCTTACTGGCAGTAAATGGTAAATATTTTTCATGTCTGAAGCTAAAAGTTGCATCCCCCCCCCCCCACACTAGTGGTGGAGATGTTACATTTAACCAAAAAGACGCTGGTGTTTTATCCCAGCAGTGGGTGGACCAGCATTTTAGCTTAAGGTCCGCATAGGTAATATTCCTACAAATCTAAAAAAAAGAAGTTCAGATTTTGTCCGAATTATCCGAAATCCGGATTAAAGGGGTCCAAATTAACGAGGGTCGACTGTGTGTGTGTGTATATATATATATATATATATATATATATATATATATATATATATATATATATATATATATATATATATATATATATATATATATATATATATATATATATATATATATAAAGTAAATCACTGTAGGTGCGCGTGATCCAGGTATATGCTGATAACCACAAGGAAAAAGAAAACATGAAGTTCCCAAGCGCTTTTGTGTAATTCACATCTTCAGGAGTGAGTACAGACTAAGGAGAAGTACAAAACAAGGTATATATATACAGAGGAGGGTGAGATCAGGTCCACAATGGTCAGGTATTAGGTAATGACCCTACTAATCTTTAAAAAGCACTGCAACGGTCGGTAGTCAGGTGAGAGGGTAAGGTGACCCAACCTTCTCACCTGGTTACAAATCTTTTTAATTACAAAATTGTCCAGTTTGTACATGCCATTACTCAAATTCATGTTGACTGCTTCGGTATGTTTAATGAGACTAGATTCTATAATGTTCCTACTGTCAATTGAATTACAAGGTAATATTGAGGAGGCATTATCCCAGTCAATGCAATGCTTATTGTCCCTCAGATGAACAAACAGAGCATTGGATTCCTGGCCTGTCCTAACACTATATTTATGTTGTTTAAATCTAGTTACAAGATCTTTACCTGTCTGGCCTAAGTAAAACATATTACATTCATTGCAAGGATCTTTATAAATTCAACCAATTGTGTTGTTGGTGAAGTTCTTGATTAACATTTGTTTAACAGTGCATGAGTTTTTAAATACCACATTGACGTTCCAGGTTTTTAGTTGAAAAGGAATTTGAGAGAAATTTTTGGGAGTGGTAATACTAAGAGATTCTTATGGTCATGGGTGGGCTTGGGATCAGTTCTATAAAAAGATTTCTTAGTAATGTTCAGGCATTTGTCTATGAAAGATCTAGGGTATTTAAGGTTTGAGCCAATATTATAGATATATTTATATTCCTCATCAATGAATTCCGGACTGCAAATTCTCAAAGCACGTAAAAACATTGTTGAAAATAATGACTGTTTGACTCTATTATGGTGGACAGAATAATAATGAATGTATGAACACACATTAGTAGGTTTCCTATAAATACTGAACTTAAAAGTGTTACCTATTCTGTGTATCAGACAGTCAAGGAATGGCAATTTACAGTCATGCTCTAATTCCACAGTGAATTTGATCGAGGGGGCTAAGTTGTTAAGTTGTGGCAGGAAAGCTTTTAGGTCCTCATTACTTGGCCAGAGACATAATACATCATCTACATATCTAAACCAGACTGCTGAAGGTGGTAAAATATTACTTAATAGTTTCTTTTCAAAGAATTCCATATATAGGTTGCTTAATACTTTATATAGGTTGCTTAATACTTAATACTTTACAACTAAAAACCTGGAACGTCAATGTGGCATTTAAAAGAACATTTAAAAACTCATGCACTGTTAAACAAATGTTAATCAAGAACTCCCCCAACAATACAAGTGGCTACATTTATAAGGTTCCTTGCAAGGAATGTAATATGTTTTACTTAGGCCAGACAGGTAAAGATCTTGTAACTAGACTTAAACAGCATAAATATAATGTTAGGACAGGCCAGGAATCCAATGCTCTGTTTGTTCATTTGAGGGATAATAAGCATTGCATTGACTGGGATAATGCCTCCTCAATATTACCTTGTAATGCAATTGACAGTAGGAACATTATAGAATCTAATCTCATTAAACATACCGAATCCGTAAACATGAATTTGAGTAATGGTATGCACAAATTGGATAATTTCGTAAGTAAGAAGATTTGTAACCAGGTGAGAAGGTTGGGTCAGCTTACCCTCTGACCTGACTACCGACTGCTGCGGTGCTTTTGTGAAGACCAGCTAGACGGTACACATGTTTTTTGAATCGTTTTCAGTTAAAAAACTGTTACATCACGTGTATATTTTACCTTAACTGTGCCTGAATGAATATATTCTCAGAAATAAATAGTAGTTTTGCTGAAACGTGTTGTATTTTAATTTAAAATAGGATAAAATACATGACGAAAACAAAAGATTTTACCTAACCTTCCGATGTTCAAGAGAAGTTACTCGTTTTTTTAAAAGTTTTTGGTTAAAATACTGTTATATTACAATGGTATTCTATTTATACTGTGCTTGATATAATGCATTCACGGAAATGTAATATTTTTGCTGAAATGACGTACGTATTACAGTGGAAAGTGGGGTAAAATCGTGACGAAAGCAATTACTTTCGCTTTCTTTCGTTCAAAAGATGTTACCGTAATCGCTTTTCGAATGGTTTTCAGTTAAAAAACTGTTGTATTACAATAATATCCCAATTCAGTTGTGATGCAACAGTTTTTTAACTGAAAACAATTCGAAAAACACGTGTACCGTTTAGCTGATACGGCAGAGCCCTGGTCGCGGATGCTTTGTTTTTGCATCGGCCCTTCTTAAGCAGCCTTTAATTTTAGCGTACGTTGAAATTGTGTTTACTGGTATATTCTTATTTTCTTGCTTCTTATTTTCCAGAAATATGACAAGTTTGTATATAATACAATGTTACGGTACTTTTAATTTACAAGTATTTATTTTTAAAAATACAGAAGACACCAAACAAATACCAGTACTACGGTCATTTGCGTGACTCTCCCGCCAAAAAAGACCAACCAGCTGGTACTCTCTCCCTCAACCCTACCAAAAATAGCCCAATGACATCTTTCTTGTTTATTCTCTTCCAATTTCTCACTTTAACTAGTATTTTTTACTTCATATTGCCTACATCAGATAAACTACAGTAATTGAGGTTAGACACTGTTATAAATTTGATTACCGGGTACTGGCAGGATGCCGTTAGAACCACCTGACCCTACCAACAGTGTTGCAAGTCAGACACAGCATTTTTTTTTTTTTACATTTTTAGTGTCTCCATTTGTTAATTTTTTGGTTCTGTGGGGTTTGCACAATAATAAACTGTTTTACCTACAGTATTGTAAAACGATTTGGGAAAAGAAATACTCGGTAACTTAAAATTTTAAACGGAAAATCTTGAAACTGGCAACTGTGTGCTGAAGACGATGACAAGGAAAATTATTTTGATGGAATTTCATGAAAATATTCAGAAATATGGTATCGTAGTATTTATTCAAGTGAATTAGGATAGCATATTATTGTAATACAACAGTTTTTTAACTGAAAACCATTCGAAAAGCAATCACGGTAAAATCTTTTGAACAACGAAAGAAAGCGAAAGTCATTGTTTTCGTCATGATTTTATCCCACTTTCCACTGTAATACGTACGTCATTTCAGCAAAAATATTACATTTCCATATTTATTTCTGAGAATATATTCATTCAGTCACAGTTAAGGTAAAATATACTTGTGATATAATATTTTAATGAAAATACCCGGTATTTAGAAATACGGTATCGTAGTTTTCTTTTGTTTCAAAGTTAATTAACAAAGATTGATGTTTCAAATGTAATGAAAAAAAATTTATGTACAGTATCTATAAATAAAGTTTAAAAAATTAACACTATGTTTTACATCGTCCTGTGCTTACCATACCATGCATTTGGCTACTTTGGGCTAGCTGTGATGACGCAAGAGATCTGCCCTGGCGACTGTACCGACACTCACAGCTGGTGGTGCGTTGGTGCGTCGTTTCCATTGTTTACTGGTAGTTACTGGTAAATATTTTTCAACCTAACGAAACTATTACCCGTTTAGAGGTCGACCCCCATTTTTTTGCCAAATAATTTGGTCTTAAGAACTCGATCTACACACAGGTATATACGATAAATAAGGACATGGGGGGCCAGGGGTTTTTTAGGGGGGGGGGGCAGCAAAAGTACACGGATTTTTTACATTCACGGGTATCTCTGTTACCTAACCCCCGCGTATGTTTAGGGCCGACTGTATATATATACAGTGACCCCTCGGTTAACGAACTCAATCCGTTCCAGAAGGTCGTTCGTTAACCGAAAAGTTCGTTAACCGAAACCATTGTTTCAATGGGTTTTTGGGTAATTGGTTCCAGCTCACCAAAAATTTCCTAAATTCAACAAAAATGGTAAAAAAGTTCACTTACTTTGAGGTGTGTATGTAGAAGGCTCCTGGATGATGATGATGATGATGGGAATTACAATGGGGGTGGAGGAGAAGGAAGAAGAGAAGGCATTGGGGTGGAAGAGAAGTCACCCCATGGCACCATTTCACCCATAAAATTTTAGTTCTCTTGGTGTATTTCAAGATTATTTTCTTTAAATCAACACTGTACTGCATTATATATTGTCACTATGTAAAATATATTTCAAAATGTCCAATAATTTGCTTGGAAACACAGAAAAAAGCGTTTAGTTGAAGAGAGTCTCAAGCATGATGTTACCTCCACTGAAAAGACAAAGAGACTGGCGCCTGTTTGGTGTGTTGCCAGGCTGGATGGCGCACATGAAACTAGTTTCCTTACCTTCAATTATGTTCAATAATTGTTAAAATGACTAAAAATTTGAATATTAAACTTTTAAAATTATTGAATAGTATAAACTTCTTGATATTTACTAAAATAGTTAGGAATTTAAGCCCTAGAACCGATTAATGTATTGGCGGACTGATACTAAAGCTGGTTGCCCGGCCAGTGCAAGCAAAAACATGTTGAGGTCGGTTCGTAAGAAATTCGTTAACCGAATTTTTGTTCGTTAACCGAATTGAAGATCCTTATGGAAGGCAGTTCGTTAACCGAGGCGTTCGTTAAACGAGGGGTCACTGTATATATAATAATGTATATATATATATATATATATATATATATATATATATATATATATATATATATATATATATATATATATATATATATATATATATATATATATATATATATATATATATATATATATATATATATATATATATATATATATATATATATATATATATATATATATATATATATATATATATATATATATATATATATATATATATATATATATATATATATATATATATATATATATATATATATATATATATATATATATATATATATATATATATATATATATATATATATATATATATATATATATATATATATATATATATATACATACAGGAGTTCTACATATTTTGATAACGCGAATTTGCTCTAACGCGATTTATGAATTCAGAACAATATTTGTATAACGCGATCGCTTGTTTGCTATAACACGATTTTTGCTTACTATTTCTCCAATTTTGTGGTATTAACTGTGAATATGGTAAAGAAGAATATCTCCAAAAAGCATTCTGATGATAGAATTCCCGGTGATTATCGTAAAAGAAAGGATATAACACTTGAAGAGAAGCTCAATGTTATCAACCTCAAAATCACCCTTCTCCCCCATCAAGTTACATTCATATTTTTTCAAGGTAAAGTGTTAAATTTACTGTATGATTTCATTATTAGATATGAATGTAACATTTATTTAGACTGTGCTATCCTTTGTGTTAGGCTAAATACTAAATTTTTTCGATTTCGAGTAATCTGCACCTAACCCTATTTTCTCCATAAGCCCTGTTATTTCTATTACACGATTTTCTATAACACGATATTTTACAAGAACATAATTATCGCGTTATAGCAGAACTACCTGTATATATATATATATATATATATATATATATATATATATATATATATATATACAGTGACCCTCGCTAACTTAACACCTCGGTTAACGAATTTTATTAACTTAACTGCCTTCCATAAGGATCTTCACCCGGTTAACGGTACCCGGTTCATTTAAGTTTCACTTTAACCTAATTTCAACATGTTTTCGCTTGCACTGACCGGGCAACCAGCTTTAGTATCAGTCCGCCAATACATTAATTGGTTCTAGGGCTTAAATTCCTTACTATTTTAGTAAATATCAAGAAGTTTATACTATTCAATAATTTTAAAAGTTTAATATTCAATTTTTTAGCCATTTTAACAATTATTGAACATAATTGAAGGTAAAGTGACTAGTTTAATGCTCGGCATCCAGCCTCTTAACACAGCAAACAGGAGTTAGTCTCTCTGTTTTCACTGGAGGTAACATCTTGCTTGAGACTCTCTTCAACTAAATGCTTTTTTCTGTGTTTCCAAGCAAATTATTGGTCATTTTGAAATATATTTTACATATTGACAATATATAATGCAGTGCAGTGTTGATTTAAAGAAAATAATCTTGAATTTCACCAAGAGAGCTAAAATTTTATGGGTGAAATGGCGCCATCGGGTGACTTCTCTTCCACCCCAATGCCTTCTCTTCTTCCTTCTCCTCCACCCCCATTCTAAATCCCATCATCATCATCATCCAGGAGCCTTCTACATACACACCTCAAAGTAAGATAACTTTTCAACCATTTTTGTTGAAATTAGGAAATTTTTGGTGACCTGGAACCAATTACCCAAAAACCCATTGAAACAATGGTTTCGGTTAATGAACATTTCGGTTAACGAACGACCTTCTGGAACGATTGAGTTCGTTAACGGAGGGGTCACTAGAGTTCCTCATAGATTCCCTGGATAACATTTCACTGCCCGTCTCGAAAGACGACTTCATCGAACTCATCAAACTATGTATTAAGAATTGCAAATTCGAATTCAATGGGGAATATTATGTTAAAAAATTTGGTATGGCAATGGGTAATCCACTCTCACCTGTATTAAGCAACCTATATATGGAATTCTTTGAAAAGAAACTATTAAGTAATATTTTACCACCCTCAGCAGTCTGGTTTAGATATGTTGATGATGTATTATTTCTCTGGCCATGTAATGAGGACCTAAAAGCTTTCCTGCCACAACTTAACAACTTAGCCCCCTCGATCAAATTCACTGTGGAATTAGAGCATGACTGTAAATTGCCATTCCTAGACTGTCTGATACACAGAATAGGTAACACTTTTAAGTTCAGTATTTATAGAAAACCAACTAATGTGTGTTCATACATTCATTATTATTCTGCCCACCATAATAAAGTCAAACAGTCAGTATTTTCAACAATGTTTTTACGTGCTTTGAGAATTTGCAGTCCGGAATTCATCGATGAGGAATACAAATATATATATAATATTGGCTCAAACCTTAAATACCCTAGATCTTTCATAGACAAATGCTTAAACATTACTAAGAAAACTTTTTATAGAACTGATCCCAAGCCCACCCATGACCATAAGAATATCTTAATATTACCATTTCACAAAAATTTCTCACACATTCCTGCACAGCTAAAAACCTGGAACGTCAATGTGGCATTTAAAAACTCATGCACTGTTAAACAAATGTTAATCAAGAACTCCCCCAACAACACAATTGGTTACATTTATAAAGTTCCTTGCAAGGAATGTAATATGTTTTACTTAGGCCAGACAGGTAAAGATCTTGCAACTAGAATTAAACAACACAAATACAGTGTTAGGACAGGCCAGGAATCCAATGCTCTGTTTGTTCATTTGAGGGATAACAAGCATTGCATTGACTGGGATAACACCTCCTCAATATTACCATGTAATTCAATTGATAGTAGGAACATCATAGAATCTAGTCTTATTAAATATACCGAAGCATTCAACATGAATTTGAGTAACGGCATGTACAAGCTGGACAATTTTGTAATTAAGAAGATTTGTGATCAGGTGAGAAGGCCGGGTCACTTGACCATCTGACCTGACCACCAACCGCTGTGTGCTATTTAAAGATTAGTAGGGTCATTACCTAATACCTGACCATTGTGGACCTGGTCTCACCCTCCTCTGTATATATACACCTTGATTTGTATTACTCTCTCTAGTCTGTACTCACCCCTGAAGATGTGAATTACACGAAAGCGCTTGGGAACTTCGTGTTTTCTTCTTTCCTTGTGGTTATCAGTATATATATATATATATATATATATATATATATATATATATATATATATATATATATATATATATATATATATATATATATATATATATATATATATATATATATATATATATATATATATATATATATATATATATATATATATATATATATATATATATATATATATATATATATATATATATATATATA
>NW_024719328.1:2913675-2971745 GCF_018991925.1 Homarus americanus
TCTCACCTGAACACTTTACGGTATATTGTCACTCATTTCTTATAAACACATATATTAATCCTAAATTACACACTAAGGTAAGGTCTTGGTTTGCTAGTGCTTGGTTAAATGCCTGGGATTTTAATATCAACGGGGCATCTGAGGCGGGTACATGACGCGCCTTGAAACAAAAGCCGAATGATCATGGCGGGGGTGTATCAACTTCACTTAAAAACTGTAATGAGGGATCCTCCTCTCACACATTGCACTATTTGAACACAGACATAAGATTCTCTGATCACTGTACCTGTCGTGGGTATATGTCACGTGAGGCTACGAGGTGTATTAAATTCATACCGACGCATACACGATATTTCCTTTCCAGTATAGTTTCTAGATCACTGTCAACACCTCACATAGTTCTGATACATTTATCCTTTTTCCAGATCATTGTTCTCATGTATTTTCATATGATATCTGTTGGAGTTATGTTCGCTACACGCTCACAGACGTAAATAGTAGGACCTTCAAACCCTGATCCACACTTAGTCTTACAGTCAGTGGCGTAGCTAGAGTGTGTGCCGCCCGGGGCGGCCCTTGAGTTTGCCCCCCCCCGTGCCCCCACAAAAAATACATATTGCACAGTGACTCACTCGTCTTGTCACGATGGAGACTTGTGCAGAACTGAAGTGAATTGCTTGTAACTGGTGGATTGGTCGGCTGTACATGAACTGATATGACCCGAGACTGCATGGTTTTGCAGCTACTGGAGACGTTAATCCTTCCCTTTGTATCGGCGGCAAGTTAATCCTCGTCGTGTCTGACCTAACACCTGACCCACACCACATGAGCTCACTGGCGTACTTGTTTGAAGTTGTTTCCTTAATCCTCAACAGGTTACAGGTTGTGTGTGTGGCGGGGGGGCGCATAGCAAGGGGTGTAGCTCATGACGTGGCCGTGATGATGTGGGTCAGGTGTTAGGTCAGACACGACAAGGATTAACTTGCCGCCGATACAAAGGGATGGATTAACGTCTCCAGTAGCTGCAGATATGGGTGATGAGCAGACCCAAAAGTGACCGCCCCCCCAAAAGTGCCGCCCGGGCGGACCGCCCCCCCCCCCTAGCTACGCTAGTCTTACAGTACCCTAGTCCGGCTCAACTGGACTTTAACATTCATCTTATGCCTACCCTGAGTGATCCTTAATGCTATGAATACATACACTTGATATGATATAACTATACCTGGGTACAATACAACACATGGTCTAGGAACCTTGAGTAGGTGAGTTGTCCTTTCTCAATGTTTCCCGTTTTCTGAGGTTCTACAAGCGCGGTGCATTTGAATGTTATGTAGCGTAATATGAATTAGATGGGATTTTTAGGGATGACAATGATGTGCGCAGTACAGCCCCAGTGACAACCTTGGCAGCCCTACCACTTACAACATTAGATCATAAAAAGACGGGATGTTCTTAGCAGAAACACAAGTACTTGCCCTAGACTCTTCACCATTGACTAGGACACAAGACCCGAAAATGTAAGGCATAAATTTCAATATTTGCTAAACATACAAACACCTGACATAAATATAATACCTAAGACGAAAATTAGCTGGAACTCAAACATGAGAAAACAGAAGCACTTGGGTTGAGCCCCAAGACCTAGCATTCTACTACTATTTTCCAATTTCCTCGCTTTTCTTCTTGCACTATCCACCAACCCCAGGTCCCTCCAAACTCCACCATTATTCTTCAAGTCCAGTTCCCGCACCACCAATCTAAGCACCTGCATCAAGATTTCTTCATACTTTACTTCACCCATCGATCGATCGGGAGACCATTCACATTCGCCAGCCAGCCTTCGCTGTGAACGGACCTCTCTTCTGACCCTGCACTGCTAAAGCCTGCCAGCCTGTCTTTAACCGTTGACGACCCGAACGAAAACGACCGCCTCATCACCATTACTCACACACCCGGGAAGCTGGTTCCAGACAACGCCCTTTCTGTGCCTCCCCACTGATCAGGGGTGACTCCTGGTCAGAGGCGGCCCTGACTGGGAGATCTGTAACGGCTTTCTGCAGCGGACTTGGGCCGCGATCCCACTGGTGTTACTTGCACCATTGGCTGCATTTCTTTGATCTTCCTTCTTTTTCGCTCTGGCCTGGGGACCTGCACCCTAGAGGTGTATTCGTCCTTGGGTGCCCCCTGTAACTGTTCACCTCCACTGTAGGAGATTGTGAACACGAAAGGGGGTAGGAGCAGAACCCACCCCTCCGCCGAGCCTTCCTGGGAAACCGTGATCGTGCGGGTCCACCAAGGAAGGGGGTCGCAATCCTTAATCCTCCACCCCTCCCCTGAATAGGTACACTTTAAGCTCACGCCTATAAGTGAGCATTTACCAACAATAGGGATATAGGTTCCCCTAACGGGGCTCCTGGGTGAGTGACACAGGAACCACTCCACGACTACTCGACCAGCAAGTGGCGGTGGGGAGTGCTGTAATTCCTGTGTTTAGGTTGCTCGCCCAGAATAGGTAGGGTGCCTGTAACTTCCGCAAAACCACAACAAGACTGATGCCACGGAGAACGACCAAAGCAAATGACTAGGACAACTGGAAACAGGATACGGGTACACTCCCTCCAGGGGGGCGTATCCGAAAAGCGCAAGGAGGAACTGGGCATACTACTATGTGCCCAGCTAAACATCAAATTCGCCGCCTTGATCGAAACAAAGGACTCCTTCATAGTCCTGTGCCTGGAAGAAAAGGATGTAGAGAATATGCTCTCTGCCGACTCAACAAAGAAATTAAAAGAACGAGGATTTGAAACAGTAATACCACCACAACTACGTGCAAAAAAATCCGTAGTAATTAAAAGGGTAGACAAAAATATACTGAAAGAAACACCAAGCTACATTGCTAACAACTTAGAAGAGAAGAACCCATGGGCCAGAGTTGAGGAGGTGGTGCTAATGCCTGGTGCTCCCACCATGATGAAGGTCAGGTTTGGAGAGATCTCCATGGCACAAAAAGCCCTAGAGAGTGGCCTCTGTATCTCCCACTACCATCTGTCAAAACATCAAATTGAGCAGGAGGAATTTTACGCAATAACACCGTGTTGGAACTGCTATAAATACAATCATCTAGCCATAAACTGTCCCCAAAAAGATAAGAAGTTCTGCTCCGAATGTGCAGCAGAGGGTCACACATTCAGAGAATGTAGTAATAAAGATAACCCCAAATGCCTGAACTGCAATGGGGACCACCGAACACTAGCAGCGCGCTGTCCCATAAGGAAAGAAATAATCAGGAATCTGAGAGAAAAAGAAAAGACAAATAAGAAGATGGAAACAGACCCTAACAAGACATATGCAGCAATTACAAAGCTGCAAGATACCACCTCCAAAGTCCTGAAGAAAGCCAAAGAAAATCCCCTCATGCAATCTACATACCTCAATTCTAACCAGCATTATTCATGCACACATCAACAACATCGCAAAACCAGGAATCTTTGGAAAAACGATCAGGGAAATGTTTGCTGCAAACAATCTGCCGGAGGTGAAATTCCCAGACGACGCCCCCTCAACAGAAATATTTAAAATTGTCACCGAGAGTAGCCTGGGAATAACCAAACCACAGGAGCACATAACCAAACTAGGCACAGAAGAAAACGTCATGGAAATAGACCCTATCAGCCCAAGCAGTCACACCACACCGCAAATCATCAGATTCCACAACTCAGCAAACAGAGAAACCACAACCTGCAAAAGCTGACCCAACCAAAGCGAAATCAAGAAAAGAATCCCACTCTGGCCATCGTGCCCCCCCATCTTCACCAAGCGATGTGCAGCCAGCAGACCTAGGAAATGAGATCGGTATCTGCTTCTAGTCAGTCAACACACTGTGGGGTATGAGATTGTTTGGTTCACACTCAGGATGGGATGGAGAAAGGAAACTCACGATGTGCTCTCTATATACATGTTGTATTGGGTGTACAATGCAGCTTGGTGCTGGGAAGGCAGCATGGTTACAAGCGTGATGTAGAGAGAGCTGGTTGGTGAGGATGCTCAGAGGAGGACCAGTCTGTGAGTCGCCATGCTCGCCGGCGGGAGCGAGGACCGCCAGGCAGGCGGAGGAGGAGGAGGTGTTGCTGGCTGGTTGGTGGAGGTAGAAAGAGCAGATCACCACGAGGTCAGGTCTTAAATAGCGGGGGTAGGCGTGGCTTAGTAGTTAACCCCCGCTCCGTGATGTATGGCGGCGCTGGTGACCTAGACCACGAGGCATACACTGGGGAATTGGTGTGGTTGGCTAGGCAGCGACAAACAGCGTTTGTAGGGGAGAAATCCACTACAATACTCCCCCTTCCCTCCAGGCGGTGTAGGAGACTTGTTGTCTGCAGGGTTGCTTTGCACATGTTAGGCAGAACGGGCGGTGCATGCCTCATGTGAGACAACGGCGATGGCGTGGATGAGCCAGTCGCTGGACACAACTGTCTAGATACACAATATCTGTGGGAGTAGAGAGGGAGAAAAAGAGTGTGTGGAGGCGATGAATGTTGTTCTTCCCTCACGGCAGGTACAGAGTCGTCAGATGCGCCAGCTGGGGTGTGTGGGCCTGGGTCAGGAGCAAGGGCTGCGTCAGCAGAAGCGGATGAGGGCTCGTGACAGCAGCTGGGTCGGGGCGGCGTCTGGGGCAGGATGGGTGTGTTGGGGTCGGAAGAGGAGCTGGTGTCTGCTTAGAGAAGCAGAGCTGCTCTAGGGTGTCTAACCTGCGGTGTAGAGACAGTAGCTGTAGAGCCGATGAGAGCTGCTTCTGGATGGATAAGCCAGTCTTCCATGTTGCTTGAAGACTGAGAGCGTGATCTGTTTCTCCTCCATCCTGTGTGAGTGCGAATCTCCGGGAGTCACCATTTGTGGGGTTCGCTCAGCATGGTTACAAGCGTGATATAGAGAGAGCTGGTTGGTGAGGATGCTCAGAGGAGGACCAGCCTGTGAGTCGCCATGCTCGCCGGCGGGAGCGAGGACCGCCAGGCAGGCGGAGGAGGAGGAGGTGTTGCTGGCTGGTTGGTGGAGGTAGAAGGAGCAGGTCACCACGAGGTCAGGTCTTAAATAGCGGGGGTTGGCGTGGCTTAGTAGTTGACCCCCGCTCCGTGGTGTATGGCGGCGCTGGTTGACCTAGACCACGAGGCATACACTGGGGAATTGGTGGGGTCGGCTAGGCAGCGACAAACAGCGTTTGTAGGGGAGAAATCCACTACAACACCACCTACAATAACAAATGATAGACTTCTGCAGGAAATCAAGGAAGGCACAATCAAATTCACCTACGAAGATGATAGGGTAGAAGAATCCTACATAGACCAGTTGATAAGTGCAGGACTTATAAACACCAAATACAACAAAATTGAAAGAGTAGATATAACTAAGTTTAAGAAAATCAGAACGGGACTAAAGGAGGAAAGGAATAGACATTCGCCAGGAGATACACGAGCCAGCAAACACCCTACACCGTACACCAAGTTCTCGGGATCCACGACTACTCAAAACAAATCATTAAAGATAGTTCAGCACAACGTCCTTGCCTGGACTCTGACGAGGAAATCAGAACTTACTAACATACACAGCACAATAGACCTAGACATCATCCTTATCAACGCACATGGTCGGATAAACAGTGACAAAATCAGGATCTTTAACTACCATGTACATCAAATGAACATACACGACGAACCACATGACGGAATAGCAATAGCTATAAAACACAACATACAATACAAAATCATTGACAACTTTCAAAGTAATTTTCTTGCAGCCGAAATAAATACAAGAGGCCCAATAACTATTGGAACTTCATATTTAACATTCAGGAGGCCAATATTCCCTACAGGGGACATCTTAAAACTAATGAGGCAAAACAATCCAGCATACTTCATAGGAGACCTCAATGCTAAACACACAACCTTAGGACACAATATTAGAAACCCAGGAGGAAAAATCCTCCATGCTCTCATCGAACACGGGACAATAACACACCTCGGGCCCGACTTCGCAACTTACGCATCAGCTGGTAACTCTGGGAAACCAGACATTGTTTTAACCAATAGGCATCACCATCTAAACGTACATCTAAAAGCTGGACCCACAACAACCAGTGATCACCTACCCATAATAGCAACTCTAGCCACATCCCCGATACAAATTCCATCAATCCCAAGATTTTCACTCAATAGAGCAAATTGGGAAAAATTTAAATCGGATCTTAGCAACAACGAACCAACACTACTACACAACAAAGACACAACAGAGATTGACAAAACACTGGATACATGGTACAATGAAGTAATAACAGCAATTAAAAACAACATCCCAAAAACAACATACCGTACATTACCACATGCACAATTAACATATGAAGAGAAAATGATCCAAGCCAGATTCACCAATCTAATTGAATACACAAAAACACACGGGTGGAGCAATGACAACAGAATATTATACAGGAATCTAAAAGAAGAACTGAAAGACATAAGCAAGAACAAACACAATGAAACATGGAACAAACTGATCCATGATACACAAGCAGACTACAGAAATCCAAAAGCATTCCGGAAAAAAATAAAAAACCTAATGGGAACTAATTCGGAAGAAACTAGCTACATAAAGGACAAAAACGGTAGAAAGACAACAGAACCACACGATAAAGAACCAATATTTAGAGAATTCTGGAAAGACATATTCAGAATCAACGACGAAGACAGTAGAAGCTTCTGCTAAGAAACAGAACAGGCAACTAGAACATATTTGAGCCAGAACACAGAGAAATGGAAACCTACTAGAAAAATCAACCTCAATTCATTAAACATCAATAACCCAATAATTGCTCCATTAACTCAAAATGATATTGAAAAAAACAATAGCAAGCTTCAAGAACAAAGCACCTGGCATAAGCCAAATTAATAAAATCGTACTTCAAAACATTCCTGAGTCTATGATCGAACAGCTTAAAAATATATACAATGCCTCACTTGCAACTGGCTTCTTCCCTACCAAATTTAAAATAGCCAAAATCAGACTCATCCCGAAAGCAGGAAAGAACCATACTCAAGCAGAGAACTACAGACCTATCTCACCACTGGAAACACCCGGTAAAATATTGGAAAAAATAGTCAACCACAGACTCAGAAATTTTCTAGACCAAGAAAACAAATATAACCCGAGACAGCGCGGCTTTCGGAAAAATCGAGGAACCAACACAGCAATAGCACGAATATACGAATCAATTGCAAATGCTGCAAGCAACAGAGACCAATGCAATATAATTATAAGAGATGTGTCAAAGCATTTGATAAAGTCTGGCATGAAGGATTGAAGTTGAAAATAATCAAATTGGACATGCCTACCAATATCACAACACTACTATGCAATTTCTTAGACAACAGAAAGGCCAAATTAATCATCGACAACCATCTAGGACAAACTTTTAACCTTCATAGTGGAGTTCCCCAAGGCAGTAATATATCGCCGCTATTATACACTGTATACACAGCAGACAAGCCGCAACCACGGCAATCAGAATATATAGCATACGCAGATGATGTCACACAGATAGTCAGGTACCCAGGAAAATCCAAACAAATGATGGCCATTAGAACAAGCAGAGAAATAGAGATAATAAACAACTATGAACGAAAATGGAAGATAAAAACCAATATCCAAAAACTCAAAATAATTCACATCACAAAAACAAACCCATACCCTATTATTGTCAACAACCAACAAATACCATATGCCGCCAACGGAAAAATCTTAGGACTCAAGATAACCAGAAACGGAATAATCCCCCACATCAATGAAAGAATAGCTATGGCAAAATCACAACTTACAAAGCTCAGAAGATTCCGCCAATTAAACACAAACACGCAATTGCACCTATACAAAGCACTGATCAGACCACACTTAGAATTCCCTCCGATACCTCTGAACACAATCGCAAGAACAAATCAACTTAAATTTCAAGCAGTGCAAAATATAGCCCTCAGAAGAGCGGCAAAACACCAACCACCATACACACAAACAGCACAAGACATACACACAGAACACGGCATAGACCCACTCAACACCAGAATACACACCCAAGCAAATGCAATATGGGAAAAAATCCAGCAAGAACAGGATCCCATACTAAACCAACTAATTGAGGAAAACAACAACACATCGCACAGATGGTGGCCTAGAAGCAGGAAAAATGATAACGAAGAACCAGAGCCTCTATATACACAATAAAAAAGAACCAAAAGATGGGCACAACTCTCCAGTCACACAAGGACCTGGAGGGACCCCACAAATAAACAAAGACCTAAATAGTTCACAAACACCCACAATAAAAAACGAAAACGAAAAAGATGGGGATCATCCCTCCAGTGCCACAAGGACCTGGAGGGACCCCCCCCCCATCATAATATGCCCCAAGGAAACATCAAATAGAACAACTTAGCTTAGCTTGGCTGAGACCGGCCTTCCCTAACCGCATGAGTCCTCTAAGGCAGCACTGTTGACGGAAGACAAAAAACCCCGTCTCCGCAAGGTGGATAGCCCACCTGCTGTTAACCTCCTCCTCTATTTCCCACTTCTGAACTTTACCTTGTACTGTACCCTTCTTACACCCTCAGAGCTAATGCTCTCTTCTCTCCGTATCACCGACCGACCTGAGATTCATTCTGCCTTAAGTTCCTGAACATGCAACACCTCCTTCGAGCAGGCTCCTCACTGTCCAGCTCTCATTCAACCTGGAGGCCAGCAACACGCAACATCTCCTCTAACGAAGCTCCAGCACGCTACTCACCCAACGTGTCCTCTGTGCAAGCTTCTCACCACACGGCATCTCCAGTACCAGACTGTCTTGTACATAATATATTTTATATAAGAAAACCACCACCTTAGAGTTTCCATCCATCCCATCCTGAGTGCGAGACAACACATAATAAAACGTAACCCTACAGTGTCTCTTATACTCGTATCTTATATAGAAACCGGTAATGGTGGTGGTGGTGGTGATGGTGGTGATGGCTGTAACATGGAAGAGGACGGTTAATACTTGGTGTTTTAATACCTCAGTTGTAGAATAACTAGGTCATTATTTTAACTTCTTGTTTTATCCTCGTCACCACTGATCGGCTCGTTAGCCGTTTGAGTGATCGGTCACGTCTCTGATACTTTTCCTTTTTTTTATCCTCTTCACCAGATGACCGACTCGTTAGCCGCTTGGGCGATCGGTCACGTCTCTGTTACGCACTGTTGGCAAGTAATGGGCATGCACCGGCTCCTCAATGTACCTAAACCCGCTCCAGTGTTGGTCAAGTCTTGTCTTGAAAGAGCTCACACTCGGTGCCGTCACAACACTTTCTGGTAGATTGTTTCAAGAGTTCACAACTCCCACCCCGAAAAAGTTTGCCCTCACAATTTTCTGGACTTGCAGCTTCTTCAATCTTGAGCTGTGACTCCGTGTGGGGCGAGCGTCCGCCAGCTCCAAGTAAGGACATTCGACTGAGTAGTGCCCCTTGAGATGCTTATACACCTCAACTAGGTCCCCCCTTGCCTGTCTGCAGTATAAGCTAGGCAAGTTCAGGCGCTCCAATCTCTCAGGGTAGCTGAGGTGCCGAAGTCCAGGCACCTGTCTGGTGGCCATCCTTTGAACATTTTCAACCAACTGACAGTCCCAAGCATATCTCGGGGACCAGACGGGGTGACAGTACTCCAGATGGGGAAGCACTTCACTCTTGAAGATCGTTACGAAAGATGGACCGTCTAGATATCTGAACGACCATCTTATAAGACCCAATAATTTATTTGCCTGATTTACCTTATTTTCGCAATGGCCCGAGAACTTCAGCTCATTGTCAACATACACAGCTAGGTCTCTCACATTCAGTCTCAAATAGTGCAGTTTCTTCATCCTGTTGGGACATATGATGCGCCTCCTTACCGTTGGTACGCCCCAGGTGCATCCTCTTACACTTCGTGACATTAAATCTCAGCAGCCATTTCTTCGACCATTCTTGGAGCCCACAGAGGTCCTTCCGCAGCTCTTCACAGTCTGCTTGGTTCTTGATTTCCCGAAATAATTTGGCGTCATTGGCAAACATTTGTATGGAGGAGTGTACAACGTCAGACATGTCATTTATGAAACAAGCAAACAACAGCGGGCCCAATACACTGCCCTGTGGTACCCCGCTTGTGACAGGTACAGATGATGATTTCGTGCCAATAATCACCACACACTGCTTGCGGTCATGTAGAAAGTCTTGAATCCACGCTAGGATATTTCCCGGAATTCCGTACCCTTCCAGTTTGATTTTCAACCTTTCGTGGGGTACACTGTCGAAAGCCTTGGCAAAATCTAGGTAAATATTGGCGATATTACCACCCCGTTCCAGAATATGGGTCCAAATATCCAATACCTTGAGCAATTGTGTTAAGCAGGAGCGCCCTGGCATAAAACCGTGTTGGCAATCCTTTACAAGGTTGTTTCGTGGTTGTTGTTGTTGTGGCGAGGGGAGGGGGGTGGGGGGTGCAGACTGTGTATTGATCTACACCTATTTAAAAAATAATGAGAAAAAAAGAACAGTACTCAGCTGCCCTCTGCAGAAAGTCTCATTTACGCTAGGACACTTTCCCGAATCCTGTACCCTTCGAGTTTAATTTTCAGCTTTTAATGAGGTACCCTTTCAAAAGCTTTGGCCAAATACAGGTATATATTGTCGATATTGCCACCCTTTTCCAAAATTTGGGTCCAAATATCCAGTACCTTGAGAAATTGTGTTAAGCAGGACTGTCCCTGTATAAAACCGTGTTGCCGGGACGAGTCTGCTTACAAGTTTCGTAGTGGAAAACATACTTAAGTAAAATTAAAGTACGAAAAAATTGAATACTTTTTAAAAAGTACATACACAAAATTATTACTTGAGTACAGTCATCAAGAAAATTTATTTAGTTACTTTGCAACTCTGGATAATCGTAATAATACCTGGTGTGGCATGGAGAAAGATACTTGTGTTTCCCGCCACCTGAGGTGTAAACAAAGCGCACGTGGGTGTTGTTGACATGGCCAGGTGCAGCCAACCACAATATTATTATTATTATTACTATTATTACTATTATTATTATTTTTATTATTATTATTATTATATTATTATTATTATTATATTGTTGTATTTGTTGTTATTTTTGACGTTGCTGATGTTATCATTGCCTTTGGTCATTATCTCTGTTGTGTGTATTATTATTAGCTGGTGCGAGGTGAGCGGTCCTGACAACAGTAGGTTTATTATATACATATATTATTATTTGTTCTTATTATTAATCTTTTCCATTGGGGTGGTCAAGGGTCAGTCTGTTCAAAATAGTTTTTATTGTTCAGTGATAGTAAAGTAAAGGGCTGACGTTTAGAGTATACTGAAATAGTCTCACCATTATCTCTCGCGTCCAGGCGAATTTTTGTGGTAACTTTAAATACTGTATGTGTACAGTAATAGCCTCAACTAATGTGGATATCCTACAGTGCTATACAGTGCAGTTTAACAGAGTACTGCAGTGTACAAGTTATATGTAGGAATTACAGTAATTGTGAAGATGGTAAGTACCTGAAGGACTTATATGAATGGAGGTTAATATTCATAAAGTGTCACCAGGGACTTGAATATTAAAAACAGGGTTTCCTAGTGTAATTCATCGTGTTAAATACAAATATAACATTGCCGTCAGAATTGAGGCAGGTAATTATATAGGACTAACCCTTGAGCGAAATTGATTGAAATATTTTTTTTAAAACGCCAGACTTTCATTGTAATATTGTAGTGGACGCTGCTGTAGTTTGTGGAAATATGTTAAAAAAATTGATATTTTTTAAATAAAAGCTACTTAACGTTTGTGGGTATGAACAGACCTAACCAACCAAAGCAAACAAACCTACCTAACCTTACCTAACTTCCCCTGGTATATGAAACAGAAAGAACTTAATATGATATGGTGAAATTTTAGGCATTTTCTGGACATGAGATAATACGGCCGCATCGGCGCTGTGCAGCCCTGCCGGGTTAGTACTGTATATTAGCCATGAGGCATAGTGAAGGTATAACTTACCTTAAGTGAGGCTTTGCTTGTGTCTGTCTCTTATTACACTACCATGTATAGCGTTCTGCACGATACTGACACTCGGATTTACATTTTGGACACTTAACAGATGATGCTGCATCATTCTTCAAAACACGGTGAATAACGTGCCAGTCAGCCAATGTACAGCCTTCACACACAGTATCCATCTTGAAACTGATCGGGAATCGAAGTTACGCTCATTGGAGCTTGAGTATTATGTCACAAAAACACTCACACTGATTCGCGTACACGACTACGATGTAAAAAAAATACTCCCACTGATTGGCTAAATATTATAAATAAAAATTTCAATTATCTCAAAAACTATAACTTTCCGTGTCGAAACGTTATAGAGGAAAAAATCTTTGTTCTCCATCTAACCATAGATGACTCAATATTGGGATCCCTGGTAACACTTTCTGAATATTGACCCTTATGAAGTTGCACCAAAATTTCTGTTATTTTCATGATATTAAACAAGAGGGCAAATATTCGTTTTAATGGCTGTAGCTCGTTTTTGTTCTGAGAATATTTTGTGTGTGCGTGTATTTAGATGTTTCACTCAAACCTGACTCACCTTTTGGGGCCAGTGAGCGAATTTTGTAAAAAATAAATAAAATTTTTTTTATTTTTTTCACAAAATTCAATCATATGCACAAGAAATGAAGGTCAGATTAAAAAAAACAACGCCTAAATAAAAAACTATTCTCAAAGAATAAATTTCCAAATCACTGTTGAAACCTAACCTAACCTAACAGCCATTAAGCAAATACAGTATTAACCAACAAGAAAATAAAAATGACAAGTTACAGAAACTAGCAGAACCTAATTTAAGCAACCTAATTTAAGCAACCTAACCTTACTTAACTTCGTAGCCAGGGGACTCCGCCCCTGGACTCCTTGGCATATGAAGCAGAAAGGGCTGACTTTAATATCTGGTATCAATAAAGGCAACTCTTGAAATAGCATTGAGTAATTTTATGATTTTATGGACATACGCTCGCCCCACAAGGGGTCACAGCTCAAGATTGAAGAAGCCGCAAGTCCAGAAAACTGTGAGGGCAAACTTTTTCGGAGTGAGGGTTGTAAACTCTTGGAACAATCTACCAGAGAGTGTTGTGATGGCACCGAGTGTGAGCTCTTTCAAGACAAGACTTGACCAACACTGGAGCGGGTTCAGGTACATTCAGGAGCCGGTGCAAGCCCAGTATTTGCCAACAGTGCGTGACAGAGAAGTGACCGATCACCCGGGCAGCTAACGAGCCGATCAGTGGCGAAGAGGATAAAAGTAAAAAGTAAAAGTATGAGAGGACGATCAGTTGTTGCACTGAAACACATATTTCTTCTTTTCACTGTCAGTTCTCTGCCACATTTTAAACACTTGCATGTCCTGCCATCTTGTACATGTTGACTGATGAACTCTTGGAGACGGTCTTCATCCTCCACAAGCACAGGTTACTTGTTAAACGGTACTGGATGACAGGGTAATTCTTGATTGAATATTTATGGTAAAAAAAAAATTCTTCATCTACAAACAGAATAAAGACATGAAAATACTGCCATAGGATCAGTGTTTGCAGTATTTTACCATGTAATTTCTCTGGTCTTTCATGCCCTGCCCACTACAAGTGATCTATAATCAAAGATAGAGAAAATTGGAAAAAAAAGAAAAATGTTGCCATGTCATCTTTTTTCCTCACTATCATTCAAGCAACATGTGTGGAAAATATGAATTTATTCTGTAAGTAATTTCTACAGCTAACCGTCTCCACCACTGTGACTCTGAGAACATAATGTTGTACTGTACAGGTACATAGTTAACACTTCTTTACAGACCAGGAATAATTTACTGAACTATTCCTCAAACACTGCCATATATGATTTAGGCTCATAAGCTGGTGTTTGTGGAATAGTAGTCAAAATTGATAATACTGTACTGTACTTACCATGAGGTTATATGTAAACTATTGTAGTGGACGTCTCCCCTACAAACTGCGTAGCTGCCACCACCTGCTACCGCCTCCCTAGCAACCAACCAGATGTTACCGTATCTTAGCAACGGAACTAGTCACCGGCGACTTCTCGGGTTTTCCCAACATGACTCATAGCGGCTGCTGCTGGGTATATAAGCTCTGTCTCTCCATTGAGATTCATTCTGACCATTCTTCTTGAACAAGCAACACCTCCTCCTCCGCCGCTGCCTGGCTGCCCTCGCTCCTCCTCGCCTGCCTGGCGGTCCTCGCTCCCGCCAGCGAGCATGGCGACCCACCAGCTGTCCTTCTCTGAGCTTCCTCACCAACCAACTCTCATTCTGCCCATCTTCCTGAACAAGCACCTCCAGCACCAGACTGTCTATCATATAACTTATATTAAGTATATAAGAAAACCACATTAGAGTTTCCTTCCATCCTGAGTGCTAGACAACATTAATATATCGACACCCCTACAATGGTGACTCCCGGAGATTAGCACTCACACAGGATGGAAGAGACACTGATCACGCTCCCAGTCTTCAAGCAGACACCGGCTCCTCTTCCTGCCCCAAGCACCACATCCTACGACCCCAGCACACCCGTCCTGCCTCAGACGCTGACCCAGGCCCACACACCCCAGCAGGCGCATCTGACGACTCAGTACCTGCCGTGAGGGAAGCACACAACATCCATCGCCTCCACACCCCCTCTTTTCTCCCTCAGGTACTCCCTGCTAATGTCCTGCACCCTGCTGCTGTCGTGGACCCAGCTGCTGTCACGAGCCCTAATCCGCTTCTGCTGACGCAGCCCCTGCTCCTGATCCAGGCCCACACACACCCCAGCAGGCGCATCTGACGACCCTGTACCTGTCGTGAGGGAAGCACACCAATCATCGCCTCCACACACCCTTTTTCTCCCTTCTCCCACAGATAGTGTGTATCTAGACAGTTGTATTTCAGCGTTCGGCTCATCACGCCATCGCCGTTGTCTCACATGAGGCATGCACCGCCCGGTCTGCCTCACATGTGCTAAGCAACTCTACAAACAACAAGTCTCCTACACCGCCTGGAGGGAAGGGGGAGTATTGTAGTGGACGTCTCCCCTACAAACTGCGTAGCTGCCACCACCTGCTACCGCCTCCCTAGCAACCAACCAGATGTTACCGTATCTTAGCAACGGAACTAGTCACCGGCGACTTCTCGGGTTTTCCCAACATGACTCATAGCGGCTGCTGCTGGGTATATAAGCTCTGTCTCTCCATTGAGATTCATTCTGACCATTCTTCTTGAACAAGCAACACCTCCTCCGCCGCTGCCTGGCTGCCCTCGCTCCTCCTCGCCTGCCTGGCGGTCCTCGCTCCCGCCAGCGAGCATGGCGACCCACCAGCTGTCCTTCTCTGAGCTTCCTCACCAACCAACTCTCATTCTGCCCATCTTCCTGAACAAGTACAGTCAACCCTCACATTACGCGGTCCCGCATTCCGCGGTTCACCGTTAACGCGGTGCCCTGCCGGAACCTAACATGCTCACATTCCGCGGTCGTGAACCCCATTACGCGGAGAGCGGCTGGCAAGCCGCGCCATTTTTGGATCCAAACCTCCCGCCATCCGCCATGTTGTGTAAGAGGCGCGAAAATGGTGCGCACAAGGTCGCCCAGTCATCAAAACATTACCAGTTCTTCACCCGCCACCCACTACAGCCGGCCCAAGTCAGTGATAGTGATAATTATAGTGAGGATATGGACTTATATGAACTTTGGGGGGTTTGACAAAGAGGCCCTGCAAGCCTCTGTGGTGGATAGTGATACAATTGATACAAGTGATACAGGTGAGGGCCAATAATCTGCCCTCTGCCTCGGAACCAACCGCCCATCCCCGTGTGTCCAGCCATCTTTTCTACTAATATAAGTGTTAAAAAACCTAATATTATTGATATTTCTCTTAATTATTAATTGTGTGTGCATGCCATCATAAAGTTAAGATAATATTTTTACTACAACATAGTTGTGTGTCGTCAAAAAGTGGAGTTTGGGGATTGGCCTGGACTCCATTTCAATTAATCCCATATGTTATGTTGTTCACTTTACGCGTTCCTCACTTTCCGCAGTACCCTCCGGGTTACATTAACCGCGTAATGTGAGACCCAACTGTACCTCCAGCACCAGACTGTCTATCATATAACTTATATTAAGTATATAAGAAAACCACATTAGAGTTTCCTTCCATCCTGAGTGCTAGACAACATTAATATCTCGATACCCCTACACTATGATTCTTATTTTTGTTTAGTCTTGTAGTGAAGACAACTTCTCCCTAACAGTAAGTCATTATGGAACAGGAATAGCAAATTTTGTACTTTAATTTTTTCACCAATTATATTTACTTAATAGTGATAAATGTCACCTGCCATATCTCACCAACATCATTTGTGGCAATTACTGGAAGAGCTTGTATGGAACAGTTGCTCAAGTCGTTCATTTATATGTAACGGACACTGCAACTGTTTGTACAGTACAGTGACCCCTCGTTTAACGAACACCTCGGTTAACGTAATTTCGATTAACGAACTGCCTTCCATAAGGATCTTCAATTCGTTTAACGAAAAAAATTTCGCTTAACGAACTTCTTACGAACCGACCTCAACATGTTTTCGCTTGCACTGACCGGGCAACCAGCTTTAGTATCAGTCCGCCAATACATTAATCGGTTCTAGGGCTTAAATTCCTTACTATTTTTGTAAATATCAAGAAGTTTATACTATTCAATTATTTTAAAAGTTTAATATTAACTTTTTTAGTCATTTTAACAATTATTGAACATAATTGAAGGTAAAGTGACTAGTTTAATGCGCGGCATCCAGCCTCTTAACACAGCAAACAGGCGTCAGTCTCTCTCTGTTTTCACTGGAGGTAACATCTTGCTTGAGACTCTCTTCAACTAAACGCTTTTTTTCTGTGTTTCCAAGCAAATTATTGGTCATTTTGAAAATTATTTTACATATTGACAATATATAGTGCAGTGCAGTGTTATTTTAAAGAAAATATTCTTTATTTACAGCTAGTTTAACTTTGAAAAATACGTGTTGCCATTGTTTGAATCCAGCATGGGGCCTAAGAGATCAAGAAAAGTGATTTCAATCCAAATGAAGCAGGAAATAATAAAAAAACACGAACAAGGTATTAAATCAAATGCGCTATGCAAAGAATATGGCATGTCGGCATCAACTGTGTCGACAATTCTTGCACAAAAAGACAAATTTAAGGAAGTGAACGTGAGAGACAAATCTACAAGAGTGTTTAAAAGTAGATCCCTAATCGTAGAAACTGAGAGGTTACTTATCATCTGGATTAGGGAAAAACAGATGAAAGGTGATTCAGTTTCTGGTGATTTCATTTGTGAAAGAGCCAGGGAGATTTATGAACATTTAAAGACAGATCAACCTAGTTCTTCAGGAACAGAATTTGAAGATTTTCGGGCTAGCAAAGGCTGGTTCGAAAAATTTAAGAAAAGAAGTGACATTTTAAGTGTTGTTAGGCATGGTGAAGCTGCTAGTGCTGATAAAGAAGGGGCAGCAAAGTTTTTAATTGAATTTAAAAAACTGATGGAAGAAGAAAATTATCTTCCACAGCAAGTTTTCAATGTTGACGAAACTGGGCTGTTCTGGAAAAAGATGCCCAAAAGAACATTCATCACCAAGGATGAAGCCTCTTTACCTGGGCATAAACCCATGAAAGACCGTCTCACTCTATTGCTTGGTGCCAATGCTTCAGGGGATTTCCGACTGAAGCCTATGCTTGTCTACCACTCTGAAAACCCCAGGGTGTTCAAGCAACAGAAAGTGGTAAGAACAATGCTTGGAGTTTATTGGAAGTCAAACCGTAAGGCATGGGTGACAAGACAGTTCTTTAATGAATGGGCTATTGATGTGTTTTGCCCCTCTGTCAAGAGCTACCTAACCACCAATAAACTTCCTTTAAAGGCTCTTCTCCTCATGGATAATGCTCCTGGTCATGACCCTGACCTTGCCAGAAATTTGGAGTATAAATTTGACTTTGTGAAAGTGTTGTTTTTGCCTCCAAACACTACATCACTCATACAGCCAATGGACCAGAATGTGATCAGCAACTTCAAGAAGTTGTACATGAAGAAAATGTTTAGGAGGTGTCATCAGGCAACTTCCATTGATCCTGAACTAACACTGAAACAGTTCTGGAAGACACAATTCAACGTCCTGGAGGCTGTAAAATTGATTGTGTCATCATGGCAAGAAGTCTCCAATAGAACCCTCAATTCTTCATGGAAAGCACTGTGGCCATCAGTAGTCCATGATTTTGAGGGATTTGAGGATGACACAGAGTTGGACCAGGAGATTGTGTCCATTGGTCAGTCATTGGGTCTTGAAGTGGAGGAGAAGGATGTGGAAGAGCTTGTGATGTCTCATGAGGAGGAACTTACTCCTACTGACTTGAAGGAACTGGATGAGATGTTACGGGTAGAGGCTGACAGTGGTGAGGAGGAAATTGAAAGTGATGACCATATGTCAGCTACACAGTTGAAAGATGTGATTTACCACTGGGAGAAGTTCAGGGAACTGGCTTCAAAGCACCCAGAAGTGGAAAAAACTGAACTAGCTTTGTGTCATGTTGAGGACTCAGTGGTCTCCTTCTTTAAACATAAGTTAATGGTGAGGAGGACAGATGCCCCACAGACCACAATTGACACTTTCTTCAGTAAAAGGCAGAGGGAACAAGATGCTAGCCCTCAGCCTTCCACTTCAAGAAGGAGAGAGGATGTTCATGGTGGAGAATCTGTCAGTCCAGAGGTTCCTGACATTTTCATGGAAGGTGACTCACCTTCCAAGAAGCAGTAAAATGCTTCTCCTCCACTTCCTTCTCTTCTCCCTTCTCCTCCTGCACCTCCCACTTCAAATGCACATCATCACCATCATCCAGGAGCCTTCTACATACACACCTCAAAGTAAGTAAATTTTTCCGCTATTTTTGTTGAAGTTAGGAAATTTTCGGTGAGCTGGAACCAATTACCCAAAAACCCATTGAAACAATGGTTTCGGTTAACGAACGTTTCGGTTAACGAACGACCTTCTGGAACGGATTGAGTTCGTTAACCGAGGGGCCACTGTATATGTATATGTATATATATATGTATATGTATATGTATATATATATGTATATGTATATATATATATATATATATATATATATATATATATATATATATATATATATATATATATATATATATATATATATATATATATATATATATATATATATATATATATATATATATATTGTCCCTCTAGAAACTTCTGTGGCGCCTCAGTGACGAGGTAAATAATGAAAAAGTTTTTTTTTAACGTCGAGCGCTCGCTGTCACTACGCACTTAGGGGTAATTTTTCCACTTGCCTTTGTGTCCGAGATGACCAATAATAATTCATATATTTACTGATCATAATACTTATTTCCTATAAATAATTCATTAAGAATTTATTTTATTTGCATTACTGTACTCTTCATAAAAAGTGCTCAGCGACATACACATGCAGTCTGTCGTCAGGCTTTATGTTGGGAGAGCATGTAGGTCATACAAATAATTATCGGAATAATAATTCCACAAATAAATACATTTATAACATAATTATAGCATTATCATCTATTAATACTAAACTAAAATAAAACTACACAACTTTTAGTAATACAGTGGTCCCTCGGTTAACGAGCACAATCCGTTCCAGCAGGTTGCTCGTTAACCGAAACCATTGTTTCAATGGGTTTTGGGTAATTGGTTCCAGCTCACCGAAAATTGCCTAAATTCAACAAAAATGGTAGAAAAGTTCACTTACTTTGAGGTGTGTATGTAGAAGGCTCCTGGATGATGATGATGTGCATTTGAAGTGGGAGGTGGAGGAGAAGAGAAGGAAGTGGAGGTGGAGGAGAAGCATTTCACTGCTTCTTGGAAGGTGAGTCACCTTCCATGAAAATGTCAGGAACCTCTGGACTGACAGATTCTCCACCATGAACATCCTCTCCCCTTCTTGAAGTGGAAGGCTGAGGGATAGCATCTTGTTCCCTCTGCCTTTTACTGAAGAAAGTGTCAATTGTGGTCTGTGGGGCATCTGTCCTCCTCACCATTAACTTATGTTTAAAGAAGGAGACCACCGAGTCCTCAACATGACACATAGTTAGTTCAGTTTTTTCCACTTCTGGGTGCTTTGAAGCTGGTTCCCTGAACTTCTCCCAGTAGTAAATCACATCTTTCAACTGTTTAGCCGACATATGGTCATCACTTTCAATTTCCTCCTCACCACTGTCAGCCTCTACCTGTAACATCTCATCCAGTTGCTTAAAGTCATCAGGAGTAAGTTCCTCCTCATGAGACATCACAAGCTCTTCCACATCCTCCTCCTCCACTTCAAGGCCCAATGACGACCAATGGACACAAACTCCTGGTCCAACTCTGTTTCTTCCTCAAATCCCTCAAAATCATGGGCTACTGATGGCCACAGAGCTTTCCATGAAGAATTGAGGGATCTAGTGGAGACTTCTTGCCATGATGACACAATCAATTTTACAGCCTCCAGGATGTTGAATTGTGTCTTCCAGAACTGTTTCAGTGTTAGTTCAGGATCATTGGAAGTTGCCTGATGACATCTCCTGAACATTTTCTTTATGTACAACTTCTTGAAGTTGCTGATCACATTCTGGTCCATTAGCTGTATGATTGATGTAGTGTTTGGAGGCAAAAACAACACTTTCACAAAGTCAAATTGATACTCCAAATTGCTGGCAAGGTCAGGATCATGACCAGGAGCATTATCCATGAGGAGAAGAGCCTTTAAAGGGAGTTTATTGGTGGTTAGGTAGCTCTTGACAGAAGGGCAAAACACATCAACAGCCCATTCATTAAAGAGCTGTCTTGTCACCCATGCCTTACGGTTGGACTTCCAATAAACTCCAAGCTTTGTTCTTACCACTTTCTGTTGCTTGAACACCCTGGGGTTTTCAGAGTGGTAGACAAGCATAGACTTCAGTCGGAAATCCCCTGAAGCATTGGCACCAAGCAATAGAGTGAGACGGTCTTTCATGGGTTTATGCCCAGGTAAAGAGGCTTCATCTTTGGTGATGAATGTTCTTTTGGGCATCTTTTTCCAGAACAGCCCAGTTTCGTCCACATTGAACACTTGCTGTGGAAGATAATTTTCTTCTTCCATCAGTTTTTTAAATTCATCTAAAAACTTTGCTGCCCCTTCCTTATCAGCACTAGCAGCCTCACCATGCCTAACAACACTGAAAATGTCACTTCTTTTCTTAAATTTTTTGAACCAGCCTTTGCTGGCCCAAAAATCTTCAAATTCTGTGCCTGAAGAACCAGGTTGATCTGTCTTTAAATGTTCGTAAATCTCCCTGGCTCTTTCACAAATGAATTCAGTAGAAACTGAATCACCTTTCATCTGTTTTTCCCTAATCCAGATGAGAAGTAACCTCTCAGTTTCTGCAATTAGGGATCTACTTTTAAACACTCTGGTAGATTTGTCTCTCACTTTCACTTCTTTAAATTTGTCTTTCTGTGCAAGAATTGTCGACACAGTTGATGTCGACATGCCATATTCTTTGCATAGCGCATTTGTTCTAATGCCTTGTTCATGTTTTTTTTATAATTTCCTGCTTGGTTTGGATTGAAATCGCTTTTCTTGATCTCTTAGGCCCCATGCTGGATTCAAACAATGTCAACACGTGATTTTGTAAGTTTAAACTATGTACTGTAGCTGTAAATAAAGATTATTTTCTTTAAATCAACACTGCACTGCACTATATATTGTCAATATGTAAAATAAATTTCAAAATGACCAATAATTTGCTTGGAAACACAGAAAAAAAGCATTTAGTTGAAGAGAGTCTCAAGCAAGATGTTACCTCAACTGAAAACAGAGAGAGACTAACGCTTGTTTGCTGTGTTAAGAGGCTGGATGGCGCGCATAAAACTAGTCACTTTACCTTCAATTATGTTCAATGATTGTTAAAATGACAAAAAGTTTAATATTAAACTTATAAAATTATTGAATCATATAAACTTCTTGATATTTACTAAAATAGTAAGGAATTTAAGCCCTAGAACCGATTACTGTATTGGCGGACTAATACTAAAGCTGGTTGACCGCCAAGTGCAAGCGAAAACTTGTTGAGGTCGGCTCGTAAGAAACTCGTTAATCGAGGGATTGCTCGTTAACCGAAGTTAAGAATCTTATGGGAGGAAACTTGTTAACCGAAATCTCGTTAACCGAGGGAACGCTGTATACATACAGTACAGTTAGCTCCACCCCATGGAGCTGGCATGGGCAACCTTTCCTTAGTCATGGTCTGTATTACAATTTAGGTATTTTTCTGTGGGCTAACCCACCAAAATTTATATCCTACCTAACCCAAAAGTAATGTTAATAGTATTAGCACGAACAGGGCAATAGTTATCGTCACATCTACCTCATGATATTTTCAGTTTACAATCACATTCTTTTTACCATTTATGAAACAAATCCATCTTAATAATTTTTTAAGTAAAATGTTAATGTTTCTTGGCATTTAACAGAAGATGAGTGAAGCAGTCTGTTAATACATTGATTTTTCCTAAAGTTAAAGCATTTTCTCCTTACATATGAGACACTCCCACCAGAATAATGTCAATGTTAATCTTGGTGCACGAGGAACTACAGTGAAACAACCTATAGGCCAAGGATGGCCAACCTCCGGCTCATGCACCAAACGTGGCGCATTGCAACCCTGTGATAATAATAAAGTAAGGCAGGAAGCCTACTCATTATTTTTAGCAATTTTATTATTTCGTGCTCATCCTTTTTAGCGAATGTTATCTTCTTTCACATTAATCTGTTATCAGTTAAAAATGTGCTTAATGAAGCGTCCGATGAAATTGCTTTAGCGTTGGCAAAAAAAAGGAAGTCTTTATCTGATGGAGAAGAAATTGTTAAGCCTTGTCTCCAAATATTTGCAAGACGTCTCGGTGATAAAAGTATTGAAAGGAAAGCAGACGAAATTGCTCTATCAAAGCAGACAGTTACGAGACGTACCGAGGAACTCTCATGATGTATCTCAGCAACTGAAAGACCTTGTCCATTCTTGTACTTTCTTTTTTTTAGCTTTGGACGAATCAACTGACGTATGTGATGTAGCCCAGTTAAGCATTTTTATAAGAGGAATTGATGATCATTTTAGTGTCTTTGAAGAACTTGTCAGTCTTGAGTCGCTTCATGGAAAAACAAGAGGATCAGACATATTTGACAAAGTAAAATCATGCCTAGAAAATCTACAATTAGATTCTAGTAAACTCATCACTGTGTGTACTGACAGAGCGCCGTCAATGATAGGTAAAGTCACCGGGACTACAACTTTGCTTGAAAACTTTTTAAATCGTCCTCTACTAAAATATCACTGCATTATACACCAAGAGTCACTGTGTGGAAAAACTTTAAATTTGCAGCATGTTATGTTACCGGTTGTGAAATATGTGAATAAAATTAGAGCAAGAGCATTAAACAGACGAGAATTCAGAGAATATTGTGAAATGTTAGATTTGGAATATGGCGATCTTGTCCTTCATTGTGAGGTGCGCTGGCTTTCTAGAGGACAGGTTACGAGTAGGTTTTGGAAACTGAAAAATACTGTTCATAATTTTCTAGAAGAGAAAAATGAGCTACCTGAGGGAAGAGCCCTTTTATGTGATAAAAACTGACTATTTGATTTGGCATTTTTAGTTGATGTTACCAGACATCTCAATGATCTAAATTTGAAACTGCAGGGCAAGAACAAATTGTTTCCTAGCTTAGTAAATGACATCACTGCATTCAAGGTGAAGTTAAAACTGTTCATCTCTCAGTTAGAAAATGAGGATTTGAGCCAGTTTCCGCACTTAAAAGATCAGAATGAATGTGCTGCTCATAATGGCAATTTGACAAAATATACTGAAAAAATCAAGTTATTGCAAGAGTCATTTGAAAGTCGTTTTTGTGATTTTGCTAAAGAAGAAGACTGCATACTCGCATTTATAAACCCATTTTCACTTAGTGAACAAAAAATAATGAAGATGCCTAGTGACATACAAATGGAACTTATTGACTTGAAAACAAATTCATTATTGAAAATGAAATTTGATGAGCTTTCCTCAGTCCCAAATGCTTCTGACATGATTAATTTCTGGCAATCATTACCCTGAGAAAATTTCCCAGAACTAAGAAAATTTGCCCAGAGTTATACAGTGAACCCTCACTTTACGCGGTTAATTCAACCCACGGCGGCCCGCGTAAAGTGAACAACATAACACATGGGATTAATTGAAATAGAGACTTGGCCGACCCCCAAACTCCACTTTTTCAGACACAATACCTACGTTGTAGTAAAAATAACTTCTTAATTTTATGATCGTATGCACACACAATTAATAATTAAGAGAAATAGCAATAATCTTAGGTTTTTTAACACTTACATTAGTAGAAAAGATGGCTGGGCACACGGGGATGGGGGGTTGGTTCCGAGGCAGAGGGCAGATTATTGGCCCTCACCTGTATCACTTGTATCACTATCCACCACAGAGGCTTGCAGGGCCTCTTTGTCAAACCCCTCAAAATCCATATAAGTCCATATCCTCACTATCATTATCACTATCACTGACTTGGGCTGGCTGTGGTGGGTGGCGGGTGAAGAACTTGGTAATGTTTTGATGACTGGGCGACCTTGTGCGCACCCTGCTCGCGCCGCTCTCCACGTAAAGGGTAAACACACCGCGGAAAGTGAGCATTCCGGTTTCGACAGGGTACCGCGTAAACGTGGAAACGCGTAAAGTGGGACCGCATAAAGCGAGGGTTGACTGTATATGTCGTTTCGGAACGACATATAGATGTGAACAAGCATTTTCATCCGTGAAATTTATTAAAAGCAAAACGAGGTCGCGACTGACTGATTCAAATTTGAAGAATTCTCTGCTGCTCTCAGTAACAAATTTAACTCCAAACATTGAAAGACTGGCGAAATGAAAACAGACTCAAAAGTCTCATTAAAGGTAAGTAATGTTTATCTGCTTTATCAGATATTGTTTTTATATTAGGGAGGGAGGGAGGAAAGACGACGCTTGACCTAGCCGCGGCAGTTTCATCCCTCAAGGCCACACCGTGTAAACGTGCATCCATTGTTCCGTAAAATGGCTTCCGCCGGACCACCACCACCCCCAGAGAGAAACCTTTCCTTACCTGGACCCAGCGGCACTAAGCCAAAGAAGACACGACGTTCCTTAAGCTACGAGGTGAAGTATACCATCATCCAAGAGTTGGAGAAAGGAACAAGGCAGGTTGATTTGGCGCGCCAGCATGGTGTGAAGGAATCTACGATTCGAACAATAAAGAAGAATGCAGCCAAGATAAAGGAGCACATGAAGATCACAAAGTCTACAGGTGCTTCTATGATCAAGTATTTTCACAACCAGGTGCTTCTCAAGACAGAAAAATTACTTGTGAGGTACTTGGTGCGTCAGGCGCGACGGAACATAATGGTCGACACGCGCTCTGTTAAGGACTACGCACGTGAACTGTACATGGCAGTGGCACGAAAGATGGGAATTACAAAGCCCAAACCCTTTAATGCTTCCTCTGGGTGGTTACAGAGGTTTAAGATCCGGAACAAGATCACCAATATAAACATTGGTGATGAAGAAGCGAGTGCTGACCGTGCTGCGGCTCGGGAATTTCCTCCGTTTTTACGTGAGATTATGGAGGAAGGACAGTACAGTGACGACCAGGTGTTTAACATGGACGAATCTGGTCTTTTCTGGAAAAAGCTACCTTCCAAGTCCTTCGTTGTGAAGAATGCCAGCAGGATTCGGGGCCGGAAAATGCAGAAGGAACGCATCACCGTCCTGTTTACCACCAATGCCTCCGGTACCTGTAAGCTCAAGTTATCGGTGATCCACACAGCACGCAAGCCGCACGCCTACAAAACCATGGACATGACCAAGCTAAATGTCCACTGGCTGACCGCACGTAAGGCGTGGATGTTCTCTACACTGTCCCTCTCCTGGTTTGATGACTGTTTTGTTCCCGATGTAAAAAAATTCTGTGAGCGACAGAATGTGCCATTCAATATTTTGTTGCTGCTGGACAACGCACCAGGACACTCGCCCCTACTGTTAGATCGTCACACCAACGTAAAAGTGGTCTTCCTTCCTCCCAACACTACGTCTATATTACAGCCCATGGACCAAGAGTTAATCTGTAATGTAAAAGCTGCATTCTCAACAAAAAAATTCAAACTCCTGAACGACTACACCAACACCAGGGAAGAGTTGCGTAACCTGAGTGACACCACCACCGATAGCAAGAGCGAAGAAGATGAGGATCAACAGTTGGCACAGCAAAAATTACTGTTCAAACAATTCTGGAGAGTATTTAACATCAAGAAAGCTGTGGACTTCTTGGTGGAGTCATGGGATCAGCTGTCTATTGCTACAGTTCGTCACGCATGGAGACATGTGTTGCATGGAATACCAGGTGAGAGGAGGAGTCAATCTGTGACTGGTGAGGTTCAGAATGTTGCAGTAGCAGTGGACCTTGCCATAGAAGCTGCGCAGACTGTTACAGTTCCAGGCTTCTCCGAGACCACCAACGACGACATCCTGGAGGTGATCAGAGATCCTGAAGTGACTTCCGACGAGATGTTCGAAGAAGATCACGTCAGTGAAGAGGAGGAAGAAGGTGCGTCATTCTCCGAAGAACACAGTTTAACTCATAGTGATATTAAGGGTGCCATGGAGTGTGCAGAGAAAATGAAGTCCTTCCTTTCCCGCGACAATGACGATGACCGCTATGAAGTCTTCCATACCCGGCTGGTGCAGGCTATGGAGCCGTACATCACGGTGTATCACGACAACATAAACACCAGCCGTCAAAAAAGCATAACCGAGTTCTTCGCCCGCAACCCACCACAGCCAGCCCAAGCCACTGATAGTGACAGTGAAGATGACTTTGAGGGATTTGTCAGGGAAGCCCTGACAACTGTAAGTGACAGTGATGGTGCTTCACCTAGTAATGGTGATTCACCTGAGGGCCAGTAATCTGCCCTCTGCCTCGGAACCAGCCTCCATCCCCGTATGCCGACCCATCTCTTCTACTACCCTAAGTGTTCCACCTGAGTTTTAGTTTTTCTAACCTAACCTTTATTTTTCCTAACCTAACCTCTTCTATATTACTTGTTTTTTCATACCATCATAAAGTTAAGATAAAATTTTTACTACAACATAGTTGTGTGTCGTCAAAAAGTGGAGTTTGGGGGTCGGCCCGGACTCCATTTCAATTAATCCCATATGTTATGTTATTCACTTTACGCGTTTCTCACTTTACGCGGGACCCTCCGGGTTACATTAACCACGTAAAGTGAGGGTTAACTGTACAGTAATACCCCGCTTAACACGGTTTCGCTTAGCGCGATTTCACGTATACGCGGTGCCTCGCCAGAGCCGAACTTTCACTTAACGCGGGTTTTTTCCACGTATACGCGCAGTGTCCAGCTCAGAGCTATGTTTAGATTCCCCCCACCCGCCACCCTGCCTGACTGCCTGTTTTAGCTCATAAAATTCATACAAATTACCTGGCCAGAATATAATTTACATTGCTGGAATTCTTACAATATGATGATCATTTTGAATATAAACATCATAGATTTTGCATTAGACATACAAATTTTAGATATAATGTTTACTCTGAGTAAATATGTTATCTTTTGTGCAAAATATATGACATTTATATTCAAAATATTCCTGGTCTTACAAGGAATCCAGCAATGTCAATTATATTATCCTAACTTTAGTTTGAGGTATTATTTATTACTAAAAAGGTAAATATTCTGGTTTTCCCACACATCTGGTAGGGAGGGTTGGTGGGGGATGGGGGGGAGGGAGGGACCGACCGACCATCTGTTACCGTGTGAAGAATATTATTTTTTTTTTTTATTAACTGAAGATATTTGTTTTAGCTCATAAAATTCATACAAATTACCCGGTCAGAATATAATTTACATTGCTGGAATTCTTACAATTTGGTGATCATTTTGAATATAAACATCATAGATTTTGCATTAGACACAAATTTTAGATATAATGTTTACTCTGAGTAAATATGTTATCTTTTGTGCAAAATATATGACATTTATATTCAAAATATTCCTGGTCTTACAAGGAATCCAGCAATGTCAATTGTATTATCCTAACTTTAGTTTGAGGTATTATTTATTAAAATTTAGTGGTTTTCCCCCCAAAATTTCTCAGAGGGAAGAGCCAGTGAGTGTAGTGTGAGAAGAGGGGGAGGGAGTTGAGTCCATTATTTGAATGGACATTAACTTGGCGACTGTATTTCTCTATTTCTCTTAAGTATTAATTGTGTGCATGTACCATCATAAAATTAAGATGTTATTTTTACTAGAACATAGGTATTGTGTCGGAAAAAGTGGAGTTTGGGGTCGGGCCAGTTTCTATTGGAATTAATCCCATATGTTCTGTTGTTCACTTAGCGCGGTTTTCACTTAACACGGTACCCTGTGGGTTTTATTGACCGCGTTAAGCGGGGTACTACTGTGTATATATATATATATATATATATATATATATATATATATATATATATATATATATATATATATATATATATATATACACACACACACACACACACACACACACACACACACACACACACACAGTCATGCGCCGGTTAACGTCCTAGATACGTTCTTGGAAACGTGACGTTAACCGAAATGGACGTTGTCCGATCATCACATAAACTTTTTATTTATACTTACGTGTATGTGGAATACTATATACGTACATATACACTTTTACTCTTAAATCATTACTGTAATGTGATACAGGTGATTAATTTTTATCTGTTGTGCAAAATACATGACGTTTACAGTTGGCCCTTAACATACGTGGGGGTTACGTAACAGAGATACCCGTGGATGTTAAAAATCCGCGTATATGTGCCCCCCAAAACAAAACCTGGTCCCCCCATGTCCTTATTTACCGTATATACCTGTGTGTAGTTCAAGTTTTTAAGACCAAATTATTTGGCAAAAAATTGGGGGTCGACATCTAAACTGGTAATAGTTTCGTTTGGTTGAAAAATATTTACCAGTAACTACCAGTAAACAATGGAAATGACACACCAACACACCACCAGCTGTGTCGGTACAGTTGCTAGGGCAGATCTCTTGCGTCATCATAGCAAGCCCAAAGTAGCCAGATGCATGGTATGGTATGCACAGGACGATGTAAAACGTAAAGTATTCATTTTTTAAAGTTTATTTATAGATACTGCACATAAATTTTTGTTCAGTACATTTGAAACATCAATCTTTGTTAATTAAATTTGAAACAAAAGAAAACTACGATACCGTATTTCTAAATACAGTCAACCCTCACTTTACACGGTCCCACATTCCGCGTTTCCACGTTTACACGGTGCCCTGCCAGAACCCAGGATGCTCACATTCCGCGGTGGGTGTACCCCTTTATACGGGTGAAGTATAATTTTTTTATTTAGCTCATAAAATTCATACAAATTATCCGGCCAGAATATAATTTACATTGCTGGAATTCTTACAATATGATGATCATTTTGAATATAAACATCATAGATTTTGCATTAGACATACAAATTTTAGATATAATGTTTACTCTGAGTAAATATGTTATCTTTTGTGCAAAATATATGACATTTATATTCAAAATATTCCTGGTCTTACAAGGAATCCAGCAATGTCAATTATATTATCCTAACTTTAGTCTGATTTATTATTTATTACTAAAAAGGTAAACAGTCTGGTATTCCCACACATTCATCTGGTAGGGAGGGTTGGTGGGGGGTGGGAGGGAGGGAGGGACCGGCGACCGACCACCTGGCACTTGGTCATGGTGTGAAGAATATTTTTTTTTTTATTAACTGAAGATATTTGTTTTAGCTCATAAAATTCATACAAATTACCCGGCCAGAATATAATTTACATTGCTGGAATTCTTACAATTTGATGATCATTTTGAATATAAACATCATATATTTTGCATTAGACATACAAATTTTAGATATAATGTTTACTCTGAGTAAATATGTTATCTTTTGTGCAAAATATATGACATTTATATTCAAAATATTCCTGGTTTTACAAGGAATCCAGCAATGTCAATTATATTATCCTAACTTTAATCTGAGGTATTATTTAATACTAAATGTTAAAATCTAGTTTTTTCACCCAACCTTTCTCTTGAAGGGAGGGTTGGTGGGGGTGGGGGGGAGGGTTGGGACGGACCGACCATCTGGCGGTTGGAAGAGGGGGGGAGGCAAGGTGGGGTACTTTGATTGACAGATAGTGTCGTGAAGAATATTTTTTTTTTTATTAACTGAAGATATTTGTTTTAGCTCATAAAATTCATACAAATTACCCGGCCAGAATATAATTTACATTGCTGGAATTCTTACAATTTGATGATCATTTTGAATATAAACATCATAGATTTTGCATTAGACATACAAATTTTAGATATAATGTTTACTCTGAGTAAATATGTTATCTTTTGTGCAAAATATATGACAATTATATTCAAAATATTCCTGGTCTTACAAGGAATCCAGCAATGTTAATTATATTATCCTAACTTTAGTTTGAGGTATTATTTATTACTATACCTGGTTTTCCCCCAAAAATTTCTCAGAGAGGGAAGAGCCAGCAAGTGTAGTGTGAGAAGAGGGGGAGGGAGTTGAGTCCATTATTTGAATGGACATTAACTTGGCGACTGTATTTCTCTATTTCTCTCAAGTATTAATTGTGTGCATGTACCATCATAAAATTAAGATGTTATTTTTACTAGAACATAGGTATTGTGTTGGAAAAAGTGGAATTTGGGGGTCAGCTGGTCTCTATTTCATTTAATCCCATATGTTATGTTATTCACTTTACCCGTTTCTCACTTTCCGCGGTACCCTGTGGGTTATATTAACCGCGTAAAGTGAGGGTTGACTGTAACTGGTATTTTCATTAAAATATTACATCACAAGTATATTTTACCTTAACTGTGACTGAATGAATATAGGTATTCTCAGAAATTAATATGGAAATATAATATTTTTGCTGGAATGACGTACATATTACAGTGGAAAGACGAAAACAATGACTTTCGCTTTCTTTCGTTATTCAAAAGACTTTACCGTAATCGCTTTTCGAATGGTTTTCAGTTAAAAAACTGATATACTCGTACTGTTTTACAATAATATTCTATCCTATCAATAGCCTTATAATCCCACAACTGAAAACCATTCGAAAAGCGCTTATGGTAACATCTTTTGAACGAAAGAAAGAGAAAGTCATTGCTTTCGTCACAATTTTATCCCACTTCCCACTATAATATGTACATCAATTCAGCAAAAATATTACATTTCCATGTTCTCAGAAATAAATGGTAGTTTTGTTGAAACGTAATGTACAATATTTAATCTTAAAATGCAAAAATAGCTATAAAAACAATTAATACACCCGTAATGTACTGGCTGGCATCTCCACTCGTCCCTGCTCCCACGTCCAAGGTCACCACTCCTCCCAACCTGCTCCCTACGCTCCCTCCTCTACCTCCTCCACCTCCTCCACCCCCTGTGCCTCCTCCTCCTCCTCACCGTCACTACTGCCGACAACGAACACAAATGTTTTGTGAATAACTGCACCTCCACTTCCTATGTACAGTACTGAACTGTACTGTGCTGTGCATTTTTACAAACAATAAACATGGCAAGAAAAGCTATTAAAAAAAAACCAGATAAAAATTTCACTTTACTGTACAGTACCTATCCTCGGTGACAGGACGGGGGTCATCGGGCTCATCGTCGCTCAATTCCATAACGGGTGGTGAAGTGGGGACGACGGTGGATTCAGCTGCTTCCTCACTGCCGCCAGTGATTGATGGTGTTAAATCTCTCCTTCGGTGATCAAAGAACATGGTGATGGGAGTTGTCCTCTCTTTCTTTCATTTCTTCCATGATGTTTTTGTATGGAGTGAAAACGTCATCCATCCCTCGCATGAATTTCAGGGCACGCACCATGGAGGGGTCCATACTATAGGCCAGGTTTTTCAGTGCCTCAATATTCCGGGTCATCTCCCCCAACTTCTCCAACGTTATTTCTTGGTGCTCTTCCTCATCCTCTTTCCCTTTCGCTTCCTCTTCCTTGCCTGAGTCTACTAACTCCTGTAGATCCTCCTCGGTCAGCTCAGTGTCGTGCTCTTCAATTAGCTCCCTAATCTCGTCCTCTGCCATGTCCCAGAATCCTTCAGCAGCCACTTTCCTAGACAGTGCCAGGGTCTTTCTGAATATTTTCATTAAAATCCATCAAAATCATTTTCCTAGTCATCGTCTTAAGCACCAAACAGCTCCTCCCAGTCTTATCCTTGAACAGGGCTAGAGGGTACGTGTTTTTCGAATCGTTTTCAATTAAAAAATGTCACAGCACATGTATATTTTACCTAAACTGTGCCTGAATGAATATATTCTCAGAAATACATAGTAGTTTTGCTGAAACGTGATGTATTTCAATGTAAAATAGGATAAAATACATGACGAAAACAAAAGACTTTACCTAACCTTCCAATGTTCAAGAGATGTTACTGGTTTTTTTAATAGTTTTTGGTTAAAATACTGTTATATTACAATGATATTATATTCATACTGTGCTTCATATACTACATTCACGGAAATGTAATATTTTTGCTGAAATGACGTACGTATTACAGTGGAAAGTGACGAAAACAGTGACTTTCGCTTTCTTTCGTTCAAAAGATGTTGCCGTAATCGCTTTTCGAATGGTTTTCAGTTAAAAAACTGTTGCATCACAAGTGAATTAGGATAGAATATTATTGTAATACAACAGTTTTTTTACTGAAAACCATGCGAAAAGCGATTACGGTAACATCTTTTGAACGAAAGAAAGCGAGTCATTGCTTTCGTCACTTTCCACTGTAATACGTACGTCATTTCAGCAAAATATTACATTTCCATATTCTCAAAAATAAATAGTAGTTTTGCTGAAACGTAATGCATTTCAATGTAAATTAGGATAAGCTACATGAAAACAAAAGACTTTACCTAGCCTTCTGATGTTCAAGATATGTTACTCGTTTTTTTAGTAGTTTTCGGTTAAAATACTCTTATATTAGTGATATTCTATTCATACTGTGCTTGATATAATACATTCACGGAAATGTAATATTTTTGCAACTACAATGCTGATGTCAACACAAGCGTGGTTACAGCGAGACTGACTGAGTGAGGGAGAACTATGTGTGTGTGTTTGAGGTTGCGGGAGCGGGCGGTGTCCCGTGTTCGGTGCCGCGCGCGAGTTGAATGGCGCATGATTTGAATGTACTTCAATTACTTCAATGTACAGAATATTCCTCCGGCGGGGCAATCCGCGTATTTGCAAAGCCGTGTATTATAAACCCGCGTATGTTAAGGGCCGACTGTATATTAAAATTATTCACTGTTTTACTAGGATTCCAGCAACGCCAGCAGATGGGGGAGAGAGAGGGTGCGAGGGGGCGTGGGGGGAGGGGAGGTAGTACGTTTGACAGTTGGCACAGGCCCAGGTCTTAAGCGTGTATATTTATCAGTTCTTAGGTGACTAAGCTTCTCTCTTATAAAAAGCCAGTGATATGACCTAGGTGAATATAATTAACATAGCTGGGATTCTTGTAAGATACTGATTAATTTGAATATAAACATGCTATAATTTGCACTAGACAAAACAATTTTAGTACCGTAATCAAATTTGTACAGTTGTACCCCACTTAACGCGATTTCTCATATACGCGGTGCCTCGCCAGGACCGAACTTTCACTTAACGCGGTTCATCTACTCATATACGCGGGAAGCGGCGCGGGCACGATGCGCACAAGGTCGCCCAGTCATCAAAACATTACCGAGTTCTTCACCCGCCACCCACCACAGCCGGCCCAAGTCAGTGATAGTGATAATTATAGTGAGGATATGGACTTATATGGACTTTGAGGGGTTTGACAAAGAGGCCCTGCAAGCCTCTGTGGTGGATAGTGATACAATTGATACAAGTGATACAGGTGAGGGCCAATAATCTGCCCTCTCCCTCGGAACCAACCCCCCATCCCCGTGTGCCCAGCCATCTTTTCTACAAATGTAAGTGTTAAAAAACCTAATATTATTGATATTTCTCTTAATTATTAATTGTGTGTGCATACCATCATAAAGTTAAGATAATATTTTTACTACAACATTAGTTGTGTGTCGTAAAAAAGTGGAGTTTGGGGATCGGGCCAGTCTCTATTGGAATTAATCCCATATGTTCTGTTGTTCACTTAACGCGGTACCCTGTGTGTTCAATTGACCGCGTTAAGCGGGGTACTACTGTACATGTGCACTCCAGCTTTGCACTAAGAAATCTATGTAAATCTACCCAAAAATACAGTTGAAAAACTTTTTTATAAAATGTACTACAGTACTGTACACTAATGTACAACAATTTTTATCTCTTGAGCAAAATATATGATGTTTATATTCAAATTATTGGCTGTCTTGCAAGGATTCCAGCAATGCAAATTATAATCTCATAACTTTAGTCTGAGATATTATATAAGACAAAAACTGTAAACCTAAAAGCCTGGCTGGTGGGGGGGAGGAAGGAAGGGAGGAAAGGGAGGGACTGACGGAACCAGCCACGCCACCCAGCGAGGGGTTGAGGGGGGGAGGTTGAGGTGATAAGTTTGAGGCGAAGGTCTCTGTGTGTTTATTTAACAGTCCTACTAAGCTTCTCTCATTTTAAAATGCCAGTGATATGACCTAGGAAAATATAATTAACATAGCTTGGATTCTTGTAAGATACTGATTTATTTGAATATAAACATGTTGTAATTCGCACTAGACATAACAATTTTAGTACCGTAATCAAATTAGTACTTGTGCACTCCATCTTTCCTTTAAGGTCATTTATTTATTTTACGTTTCTTTTAATATGGTGTGTGCATGTAAATGGATGAAAATAAATGAAGAAATTTATGTAAATCTACCCAAAAATACAGTTGAAAACTTTTTATAAAATGTACTACAGTACTGTACACTAATGTACTACATTTTTTATATCTGGAGCAAAATATATGACGCTTATATTCAAATTAATCTCTGTCTTGCAAGGATTTCAGCAACGCAAATTATATTATCGTAACTTTAGTCTGAGATATTATATAAAATAAACATAAAGAAATCACCAATCTTTTATCTTGAACACGAGGGTGGTGGGAAGACGGAGGGGGGGAGGGGGCGGGAGGTGAGGTGACAGAATGTCTGGCGTTTGTTTCTTTATTTATTTGAGATAAGATTTGACAGTTGGCGCTGAAGGCCTGCGTGTTTATTTCTCATTACTTAAGAGTGACTAAGCTCTTCTCATAATTTTCCACCCAAACGACCTGGGTGATTATAACTTACATTGGAGGGATTCTTGTAAGATAGTAATTTATTTGAATGTTTTTTTTTTCAATTTAAATTTTAATTGTTTATTCCTTGATAGAGGGAGGGGGATCCTAGTGCTGTCACTTGGTACTCCTGTACCATAACACCAGAAGCAACTGGCCAGTGTCACAAGTATATACAGTCATCCCTTGGTTATCGCGCCTAATTAGGACCCCGCCGATAACAAAAGTACAGAACCTATGGGATTTATTCTAATTGGTTCAGGCACCCATTTTATGACCATTTAGACCCATTAAATATACATATAATGTTATGGTAAATATCATAAACATACATAGGCATGGCTAGGTTTATTACAAAGTGATGAAAAGGGTACGCTTAATATTGTAGTCCACAAAACGTGTAGCTATGCTTTTTTTCATTTGGTCCCCCGACATTCGAATCTGTTTTCTCTCACATCAGGACGCCTGAGTCCTCCGTTTTCTCTCTTAATCTTAGAGTGCACCAGAAACTTTACAATTTTTAGTAATGCCACAGAATTTGAAATTGCAACTGGCAATTGTTGAGGCAACTAGATATGTCTGATTACAGCAAATATGTTATTGCCAATTTGTAGGTGAAAGATTTTATCCTCAATAGATGTAGGTTAACATTACACCTGGAGGCAAATGCTTAAAAAAGCCTAATCAAGGAAACATATTCCTTTAACACATAATATCTGACCAGTATGGGGAGGATCATCGTGTCTCCGTCAGGGGGTAGTGGAGTGGTGGTCCAGTAGGCGTCACGGAAGTGTTTTTTTGGGGGGGGGGCACAGACGATATGTCAGATCTAACCGGTGCATGACTTATATATATATATATATATATATATATATATATATATATATATATATATATATATATATATATATATATATATATATATATATATATATATATATATATATATATATATATATATATATATATATATATATATATGTTACTCATGCAAACCACAATGAAAAGTGGATAAGACAAATCTTGATAAACACACGTTTTCGTTGATATCTTCAGAGGCAAATCATGCCCCTGAAGATGTCTTGAATAAAGACTTAAAGCCAAGGCAATTTCAAGCCTATCTCCCGTGATTTTATCAAAAATATATATATATATATATATATATATATATATATATATATATATATATATATATATATATATATATATATATATATATATATATATATATATATATATATATATATATATATATATATATATATATATATATATATATATATATATATATATACATACATACATACATACATACATACATACATACATTGGTCCCTCGGCTAACGGACAGTTCAATTAACAAAATTTCGGTTGACGAATTAGCTCCCATAAGGATTTTCAATTCGATTAACGAACAAAACTTCGATTCACGAAATCCTTGTTACAAACACGTTTTGTTGTGAGCATCAGCTGATCGGCTAGTCCGCCAATACAGTACAGTTATACCCCGCTTTATGAGGTTTCACTTTCCGCGATTTCGCATTTACGCAATACCTCGCCAGAACCGGACTTTCACTTTACGCGATGCATCTACCCATATACGTAAAACAAAAAAATAATTTTTGTTTATCCTAGGAGATGGGCGGAGGTGCATCTGGGGAGACTGTCAGTCTTTTTAGTATTTTGTGTTTCTCTCAAGTGCCAAAGTAAATTATTCCATTGAAACAATGGAATAATTGGAATAAGCGACCACTCTTGGAATGTATCTCGTGTTATATCGACGTTCTACTGTAATAATAATATGATGTTTATAAAGTGGTCCCTCGGTTAACGAGCGCCTCGGTTAACGAGATTTCGGTTAATGAGTTGCCTTCCATAAGATTCTTAACTTCGTTATTCGGTTCACGAGCAATCCCTCAATTAACGAGCTTCTTACTAGCCGACCTCAACATGTTTTCGCTTGCATTGGGCGGTCCACCAGCTGTAGTATTAGTCCGCCAATACAGTAATCGGTTCTAGGGCTTAAATTCCTTACCATTTTAGTAAATATCAAGAAGTTTTTCCTATTCAATAATTTTAAAGGTTTAATATTAAATTTTTTGTCATTTTAACAATTATTGAACATAATTGAAGGTAAAGTGACTAGTTTTATGCACGCCATCCAGCCTCTCAACACACCAAACAGGTGCCAGTCTCTCTTTTCAGTGGAGGTAACATCTTGCTTGAGACTCTCTTCAACTAAACTCTTTTTTCTGTGTTTACAAGCAAATTATTGGTCATTTTTAAATTTATTTTACATATTGACAATCTATATTGCAGTTCAGTGTTGATTTAAAAAAAATAATCTTGAATTACACCAAGAGAACTAAAATTTTATGCGTGAAATGGCTCCATAGGGTGACTTCTCTTCCATCCCAATGCCTTCTCTTCTCCCTTCTCCTCCACCCCCATTCTAATTCCCATTATCATCCTCATCAACCAGGAGCCTTCTACATACACATCTTAAAGTAAGTGTACTTTTCTACCTTTTTTGTTGAATTTAGGCAATTTTTGGTGAGCTGGAACCAATTACCCAAAAACCCATTGAAACAATGGTTTCGGTTAACGAGTTATTCAGTTAACGAGCAACCTTCTAGAACGGATTGTGCTCGTTAACCGAGGGACCACTGTACTCAAATTAATCAATGTCTTACAAGGATTCCAGCAATGTAATTTATATTCTGCTAAGTCTAGTCAGCTAAATTTTTTAAGATAAAAAACTTAAAGCCTAAAATACCTTCACCCTGTTTTGGGAAGGCTTCTTAGGGACGCTTCTTACTCCAGAATCCCCAAAAATTGTGTCCACATCTTCCGAAATCTGCATTTACCAGGTCCTGATCTTCGAGGGTTTACTGTAATATATATACTGGTACTGTATTAACTTTTTAATTAATTACCCTGTCCTGTATTTTTAATACAGTATATTTCTTTTTACAGCTGTTATCATGTCCGAAAATCCTGTGTTGATATTTTTGTTCAGTGGCAAACGCAAATCAGGCAAGGACTACATCACTGATTTATTACAACAGAGGTATGTACAATTGTAAGGGGCCATTTTCTTTTCATTTACAGTATAGTCTCAATTTACGCAGATTTGGTTTCCGCGTTTGGTCATTTACGCGGCACCTTGCCAGACCGACAATTTTTATTTACGCGGTTCATTCCATCATTTACGCGGGAAGCGGCGCGGGCAAGGTGCGCACAATGTCGCCCAGTCAACAAAATATTACCGAGTTCTTCACCCGCCACCCACCGCAGCCAGCCCAAGTCAGTGATAGTGATAGTGAGGATATGGACTTTGAGGAGTTTGACAAAGAGGCCCTGCTGCAAACCTCTGTGGTGGATAGTGATACAAGTGATACAGGTGAGGGCCAATAATCTACCTTCTGCCTTGGAACCAATCCCCCATCCCTGTGTGCCCAGCCATCTTTTCTACTAACGTAAGTGTTAAAAAGCCTAATATTATTGATATTTCTCTTAAATATTAATTGTGGGTGCATACCATCATAAAATTAAGATGTTATTTTTACTACAACGTACGTATTGTATCGGAAAAAGTGAAGTTTGGGGGTCGGCCCAGTCTATTTCAATTAATCCCATATGTTCTGTTATTTCGTTTACATGTTTCTCGTTTTACGCGGACCTCCACGGGTTTAATTGACCGCATGAACCGAGACTATACTGTATTATTAATCCTTCTTACTTTATCCTTTCAGTTTTTTCAATTTATTATATTAGTGATCCCTCGGTTAACGAATGGTTCGATCAAAGAAATTTTGGTTTACAAATTAGCTCCCATAAGGATTTTCAGTTTGATTAACCAACAAAATTTTGATTTACGAAATCCTTACGACAAACATGTTTTGATGTGCCCATCAGCTGATCGGCTAGTCAGCCAATACTGTACCTGTACAGTAATTGGTTCTATGTTTACATTCGTTTCCAGTAGATTAAATATCAAGAAAGTTGATCTCTTGATATTTCTGCATTTTCCATATTAAAATTATTGGTTATTTTGAAATTTAGTTAACATATTGATAATATATACAGCATGGGGAACAGTTTTTGTTCGCCCATCGGCTGATTGAATCACCCAACAACGCTTCTCAGTTTAACTTTGTTTACAGTGGCGTGAACATTGACTTTGTTGGTCTCTGGAATATTTTTGCATTTTTACATCGACTACCTCTATACTCAGCTGTTTGATATTTAAACAAAGCTGCCGGGAATACGACATACACACCTCAAAGTACCTAAGTTAAAATACATTATTCTATTGTTTTTTATTTATTATTGTAAAGTACTGTATACTGTACAGTACAGTACTGTACAGGTATTTAGTTTATATTTAATGTTTGTTTTTAATTCTATTACCGGTATACAGTACTTTGTATGTATATTTTTCTGTGAGTTGGAGCCAATTACCCAATATCCCATTGAAATAATAGATTCGGTTAACAAAATTTTTGGTTAACGAACGACTCTGTGGAACGAATTGTGTTTGTTAAACGAGGGACCACTGTATTCTGTTCTGTGTCAGTATCTGGGAACCCACAATCTTTTCAGTAGTTAGGAAATTGTACTGTTACAACCACCCAGAATTTTAGTTAATATAGCATGAATAGCAGAGACATCAACCATGAAGCGTGCAAATCCGTGAGGTTATGTAGAAGAGTCCACTGCTACTGTAAAGTACAGTGCAGTACTACCATACAGCAGGAAGGCACTTTAAATGTTAGAGAATTATCATAAAAAATACATTATTCCTGTTATTTTGATATTTTTCTTACAAGTATACAGTTATTATCTGTTTTGAGGAGAGTCTTTTAACATTTGTTGTTGTGAGCTTGATTGTACTCCCTGGTTGCCTTCTTAGCTGCCATTAGAAGTTCCTTTGGAGGTTCGAATTTATAAGCTGGATTCTTCATTGGAAGAGCCATTTTAGTAATAACTGTGCTCCCAAGGGTTTCTTCTGGGTCTAGATTGGGGCAGAAGAATGTTTTATTTTTCCTGACCATTGAAAATCTCTTTCTTCAGCTGCATTTGAGTGTGGTATTGTAAGAATCAACTGCACCACTTGCCTGAGAAGCGAGAATTGGGTGCTGTCATCTGTATTGCTCCTGGTGGACAAGTGTTCCCAAACAACATCCATGGAATGTAGACTGGGTTTACCTGATTTAACAGTATCCTCAATGTTTGTTGCTGCCTTTTCCTACACTTCTGCTGGCACAGCCCTTTCTTCTAGCAACTGATAAGAAATTAATTCCTCCTTTATTAATTCCATTTTTGCTATATCACTGTTAAATGGACGGAGAGATGAATACCAGTCAATGAAGTATTCAAGTTGAGACAATTTTGCTGAATCTTTCTTTGCAATTTTGAGAAACCTAACATTCTTGAGCACAGGGTTATCTCGAGGCAAATGGCTTTTAGCGTAGTTAAATGCTTGTACTGTACTGTACATAAAGAGATCTAATGTCATGGTAGAACCTTATGATCACTGAACATTTTCTGGAGTGCACATTTATTGAGATTCCAATGTGCAGCTGCTCATCAGTCTTCATGGTCATGCCATCATCAAGGTTTATCATCTCTGCTCCAATGTCTTTCACCTTCTTGACATCTAGAAATCAGCAGTCAAGTTATTTAAGAAAATCATGCAAAACTGAGATGAGTGGGTCTCCAGTTGAATGAACTTATTCCCAATGATAAACAGTTGTAGTACCGACTAATGAACTTGTCATGGGATCCTCAAATTGTTACTGCAGACATTTATATCTTGCCTGGCTGTGAGATAGGGTGGACTCAAAGGTATTTTGTCTTATTAACTCTCCTCCTTTAGTTGACAATCTTTCTTCCATTTCTCTTTGCCACAATGTTGCTTCACTCTCTCTCTCTCTCTCTTTTACAGGTACTTTAACGGACAATGGTTGGTGGATTTGGCATCCTGTGTACCGCCGGCAAGGCCATGGGCTCGTAACACACGTCTTGCCCGCGGTGCCAACCGTTTCTGTGTGGATGTCGGTCACACTAGAATAACCCGTTATAGTACAACCTTCTTTCCTCACACAGCCAAACTGTGGAATGCTCTGTCTTCTTCTGTGTTTCCATACTCATACAATGTCTCACTTTAAAAAGCTGGTTTTCCGGCATCTTCTTGGTGTAGATTAACACAGTATAACCTTTTTCTTCTCTATTTTTAATATCTGGTTTTTTTCGCCCCCTAGGCTCTATTGTGGGTCGTTCGACCTGTGCCCTGGTGGGCTAATTCCCGTAAAAGAAAATAAAAAAAATCACTGCTCATGAAATATCTTTTGATTCTAACAAACTTCCGTAATGTTCTGGAAATAGCATTTTCCAGGTTCAACCAGTGGTTTGATACATGTTTGACCATGCTGGCATATTCTTTATCACAAAACATACAAAACAGTATTCTTGAAGAGACAAGTTCCTTTTTGTTGATTTGTCAAACCAGTAGTAAATGTCCACACAGAAATCTTCAACATCAAAGTCTGTTGTTTTTGTGTAAGCATCTCCAGCCTTGCAAGCAATGTTGTGAAAAGTGTGGCAAGGGCAGCCATTGAAGAAAACAGCTGGGTTTTTTTGTGGTTACCCGAGTCATGGTTAAGTTTCTCTCTCCTCGTTTTACAGAAGCATTAGCGGTTATCTCATGAAATGTTATCGTGCATTAAGGTTTCATCCATTTTCTTAAAAAAATGTCTTCAGCTGTAGATCCTTTGGTCATGCACATGTCAAACAGCTGAGTACACACTCCATCACGAGTGAAAATGTGTACCGTTAATGGGATCATTTTCAGCAGTCCTGTGTCGTTTGATCAGTTGCTAAAGAATATGACTTTGATTATATTTCTCCAACCAATTATGATTTAAAATGTTGTTTAAGTGCCCAGTTCATAATGCATGTAATTTTCATTTTCTTTGCTGCATATCCTGTGGCTCTAAAATTTTGCCAGTGAGCGGAAGGTGTAGAAATCGATGAATTTTGGGTTTATCCTTGAGACCACGAGATTGACTTGAAAATCCTTGAGACTCACGAAAAATCTGTGAGAGTTGACATGTCTGCAACAGTAAAACCTCTGAGTGAACTTGGTAGCTGACGCAGAGGTTGTATTTCATGACAACAAATATCAGAAAGTATGAAGGGTGATACTGTACAGTAGGGAGTGACAGTTTGGCAAAAGTTTTCAAAATCAAGTGGCTTGGGTTGGATTATTTGTCTATCGGCCACGCTGGTTCCGAATATGTTTGAATCTTTAACATCAGTGCATTAGAAGGTTTGTGGATACTTTTCGGTTCGACATAAAAAAAAACAAGAATAATGGTAGACATTCTTTATTATTGGCATGTATGCTTCAATTTATCAGCAGCACACTAGCACAGTTGGCACACTAACATTGGCTGTCCCCACAGTGTCCCCTCAGTCCCAGTGTCCCCACAGTCTAGCACTGGTAGTCCTCTTTCTTAGCCCTCCGCTTGTTTCTCTTCCTGGCCTCCAGCTTGTTCCAGGTGACCTGGTCCTGCTGCCAGGCAGAGCTGGCCACGTCTGCCGCCTCCGTGGTGAGCTTCACTCCTCTTTCCACTGCGGTGGTGGTGCAGGGCAGACCTGGCTCACTGTACGGTTCCTCCAGAAATTGCTCCAGTTCCTGGTCACTGTGCTGGAACAGGATGGGAGGGGAGGAGCTGGCCTTCTGCAGATCAACCAACTCTGACAGCTTGGTGGCTGCCAGATTCAGTTGAGGGTTCCTCACTTTCCTCACTGTCTTTCTCTTGTGCCTTTTTTCCTTCTTCCTCAGCTGCTTGATGATGTTTAGGGCCAACTCCCTCTCACTCTTGTCCATGGAGGCCAGCAGTGAGACCAGCACCACCTCGTGCTGGCCGAAGTAGCCGTTGAACTGGAGGTATGGAGTAAGCAGCTCCACTTCCTCCAGGGTGCAGTACGTCCTCACCCGGTTGATGATGGCGAGGAGGTGGCGTGGGCCCTCCAGTAGCAGATTCCTCTGCCTGATCTCCAGGAAGGAGGGCACGTAGATAAGGATGATGAAGGAGGTCATCCGTCTCTGTGACTCGCTGGGGGAGGTGGTGCTCATGTAGGCCCTCAGCTCCCTGCTCTCCGTGTTTTGCCATCTGGCGTTGGTCATGGCTCCGGCCCGTGCCCTGGCCCATCTCTCCTCAATGTGGCGGACTCCACCGTCTTGGCCATCTCCAACAGATACCGGGTGTCCCAGCTGAACTCCTCCCAGACGACGGAGGGGATGGCATCCAGGAGAGACCTGAGGTAGGTGTTGGTGACGGCCTCGAATTCAACCACCGGAAGGTCCCACACGTTGCCGGTCAGCTTCCGAGCCTCCTCACCACTCCAGGAGGCGGGACCAGTGGTTGGGCCAGCGTAATGGTTGAATAGATGGCCGAAGAGCTTCTCCAGACTGTGGATCAGGCAGTGGATGTGGAGGAGAGGCCGTCCCAACAGCCTTTCAAACTCGGCGATGAAACCGTGATTATAGCCACTCAGTTTGTTGCAACCGTCGCTAAGGACAACCAGGAGGTCGGTGGTGTCAATACCGCGCTCCTCCAGGAAGGCCAGCAGGCTGGTGGCCAGGTCTACCCCCTTTCCCCCCACCGGGACCAGGTGACCAAGGAACTCCTCACCAGGGAAGCCGATCACTGCACAGTCTTCCCTCTTTTCCATGGCGAATCTCTTGTGGTTCTTCTCACCTACACCAGTCACTATCTTGTTCTCATTGATCCTCTCATCTACCATGAGACCTCTGACCTTGAATCCCCTGAACTTTTCTTTTTTCTGTTCTCGTGACCTCTTCCTGACTCTCTCCACTTTCTTCCAGTTAGTCACTTTAGACTTGTCCCCTTCAGTTATGATGTTGTCTGCAGCTCTGATGGTGTTTGCGATGTGAGCCACTGCATCATTGGATACCTTGAACCTGTCAGCAGTTTCTCCGATCCTGTCCTCGGCTTCTTTCTCCCTTTTCCTTTTCTCTGATCTTGCTCTCCTGTCGACCATAGCCTTGAACTCATTGTCATTGACATCCTTATAATCACTATCTTCTTCCTGAGCACTGTCATCCACTGCCGACACTTTACACGACATCCTCTCCATCTCCTCCTTACTCTTTGACCTCATCTTCTCAGTTTTCCTCTCTTCCTCAGCCCTTTTCTTTGCCCTCTTCGCTTCCTTCTCCCTCTCTTCTTTCAGCTTGGCAGTCACAATTTTGTCAACGCCATCAATGCAGCCCTCCCTTCCCGGTTTCCTCTGGGCTGCCAGGAAGCTTTTCTCTCGTTCGTGCACTTTGCTGTCGTCTGCCACATCAAACAACTTCTCAGCTATATCCTCGAACCTCATCTTCAGCTTCCCGTTCTTCGTTTTCTTCCTTTTCTGTTTCTGTCCATTTCCCTTCATCATCATCGTCTCCCTCCGCATCCTCCACAGGTCGTGGACTCTCATTTTCACCCTGATTTCAGAGATAGTGGGGACAGTGGCCTTCCTATACACATCCAGTACCTTCTCAGTCACCTTGTTGGTGGCATCCATATAATCAAAAGCATTTGTTCTTCTCCTTAACCTCTCGTTTTCTGCTTCATAAGCCAGGGCACTTCCAACTTCCTTGTTCAGAGGCAACTTGTTAGATGGCAGAGGCATCCGAACCCCGAACACCTTATCGTTACCCTGGCGCAGCTGAGTGTTGCTAATCTTAGGACGACCCATCTTGGTGGCGGCCCTTTGAACTAACTGCAAAACAACACAGAAAAAACAACTTTCAGCACTTCAATATCACCACCTATTGAACAATATTTTATTCAAAAGTACGGACTGAGATTTTGTCCTTAACTGTCCAAGTCAAGCTACTTGGGCTGAATTCGTTGATCAGTCCTGGGACGAATATTACCAACGGCGTGAATAGATTCCGTGGAATAAATTCAGGGCATTCCCGTCCAGGGAGCCTCAACAAACTCTGTAAATATTGCCATTGGCCTGCCATTGGCACATATACGGAGTTTGGTAATGTTCCATGAGCGGGAATGTCCTGAATTCATTCCACGGAATCTATCCACGCCGTTGGTAATATTGGGCCCTGGTTTTCGAAATATACGTATGTGGTGACTTGCAGCAAAAATATCGGCATAATTTGTAGCGCATTGAGTTGTAAAACAATAGCATATTATGAACCAGTGTACACAGTAGTCAAATAATCCAATTCAATAACTTGATTTTAACAGGTTGTGCCACATTGCCAGTCCCTTTATTATTTACAGTTTTTTCGCGTTTTTCATGCCAAACCCAAAAGTATCCACAAACCTTCTAATGCAATGATGTAAAAAACTCAAACATATTCGGAATTAGCGTGGCCGATAGACAAATAATCCAACCCAAGCAATTAGATTTTGAAAACTTTTGCCAAACTGTCACTCCCTACTGTACAGGCAACCTCCAGGTTACGGAAGGATTCCATTCCTGAAAATTTTTCCGTAATGTGAAACCATTTTTCCCATATACAGTACAGTAATTCCATATAAAAGTTGAGATGCATTCCTAAGACAATTTTTTAAGGCCAAAAAGTTTGACACACACACACACACTCCACCGATTTTCCGGCACCTTTGGTTCCTGAGCCTTGCCGGGCCATCCATTTGGCCGGATTAACAGAGGTCATATACAGTCAACCCTCGCTTTACGCGGTCCCACATTCCACGTTTCCACGTTTACGCGGTACCCTGCCGAAACAGGAATGCTCACATTCCGCGGTGCATGTACCCCTTTACGCGGAGAGCGGCTGGCGAGCCGCGTCATTTTTTTATTCAAACCTCCCGCCATCTCTCCCACCATCCGCCATGTTGTGTAAGCTGCGCGAGCATGGTGCGCACAAGGTCGCCCAGTCATCAAAACATTACCGAGTTCTTCACCCGCCACCCACCACAGCCGGCCCAAGTCAGTGATAGTGATAATTATAGTGAAGATACTAACTTATATGGACTTTGAGGGGTTTGACAAAGAGGCCCTGCAAGCCTCTATGGTGGATAGTGATACAATTGATACAAGTGATACAGGTGAGGGCCAATAATCTGCCCTCTGCCTCGGAACCAACCGCCCATCCCCGTGTGCCCAGCCATCTTTTCTACTAATGTAAGTGTCAGAAAACCTAATATTATTGATATTTCTCTTAATTATTAATTGTTTGTGCATACCATCATCAAGTTAAGATAATATTTTTACTACAACATAGTTGTGTGTCGTCAAAAAGTGGAGTTTGGGAGTCGGCCCAGACTCTATTTCAATTAATCCCATATGTTATGTTATTCATTTTACGCGTTCCTCACTTTCCACGGCACCCTGTGGGTTACATTAACCGCGTAAAGTGAGGGTTGACTGTATAATAATTAAGCAATATGCCTCTGACCCACTAGCTATATATCTTCTGGTATATTTAAAGCACCATGGCTGCTAGAAACTTAAATTAAACAAATATGTTCAGTACTCTTACCATTTTTCAAATGTTTTTCTAATGGTCATTTGCTTCTTGGAATCACTGTATGCATAGAATCTCATTACATTTTCTCTGCTTCTTTCTATCATACACAGTTGACGAACCAATACCATGCTGATGACACACCTGTCGCACTGAAACACCACGGTCAAGTTTTCTCCAGAGTTCCACCTTATCTTGTATCAATATGGACTGGAGTTTATGCTTTACACCACCATTGACACTTGTACTTGCCTTTGAAGCCATAGCTGGGGTTAAATACAGTAGACTTTCAACTTACGCGAGGGTTACGTTCCTGGGACCTCGCGTAAAGCCCAAAAACGCGTAAAGTCAGACACACTCATAAATCGCCCTTAACCCTTTCAGCGTGGTAATTAAAAATTTTGATGGTTCTCCATATGCTTTGTTAATTTGAGAAATTAGTATAAAAACAACATTAGCCAAATTATGTCAGATAATTTTTCCCAATTTTTCTAATTCTCCAAGAAGCCACAAAAATGTTTTATGCCATGTATGAACTTGACTACAGAGCTTAAAAGTTCTGAAAATGTCTACCAAGTGCCGTGCGCTGCGCTGCCAGACGTATGATAAATACACCAAGTGCTGTGCACCGCGCTGCCAGACGTATGATACGCACGCTTACATCTTGCAATTTATTTCTTATACAGATTATCACAGAATTAAATTTTCAGTGTCATTGCTCTGAGAACACACAAAAAATGTACTATTAGCCAGACATAAATTGTCAGAATCTTACTTTCCAGCATACTGTAATCCAATACGTTAGTAGAAGAGATGGGTCGGCATACGAGGATGGGGGCTGGTTCCGAGGCAGAGGGCAGATTAGTGGCCCTCAGGTGAATCACTATCACTATCCACCACAGATGTCAGGGCCTCCCTGACATAACCCTCAAAGTCACCATCACTGTCACTATAACTGACTTGGGCTGGCTGTGGTAGTGGTGGGTTACGGGCGAAGAAGTCGGTGATGTTACGCTAACGGCTAGCGTTGATTTGGTTGTGATACATCTGGATATACGACTCCATAGTTTGGTCTAGATGGTTATTGGAGACTTCATATCGGTGATTGACAGGGTCTTTGGAAAGGATGAGAGTGAGTTTCTTAGCAAACTCGATGGCATCCTTTATATCATCATGTGCTAACTTATGTTCTGGGGCTGCCTCCTCACTGACGTCATCGTCTTCCAACATCTCGTCGGCAGTCACCTCAGGATCCCTGATTACCTCCATGATGTCGTCGTTGGTGGTCTCGGAGAAGCCTGCAGCTGTAACACTCTGTGCAGCTTCTCTGGTAAGGTCCACTGCCACAGCAACAGACTGAGCCTCTCCAGCCACCGCTTGACTCTGCCTCCCACCTGGGATACCCTGCAACACATGCCGCCACGCGTGACAAATCGTTGCCACACACAGCTGCCCCCATGCCTCCACCAAGAAATCAACAGCTTTCTTGACGTTAAACATTTTCCAAAACTGTTTAACTCGCACTTCATGCTCCGCCAACTCTTGTTCTGGATCCTCGTCTTCTCTCTCGCTATCTGTGCCACTCAGAAGGTTCCACAACTCATCCTTGGTGTTGGTGTAGTCGTTCAGGAGCTTAAACTTCTTTGCGGAGAATGCAGCCTTCACGTTGCATGTCAACTCCTGGTCCATGGGCTTGATTAACGACGTAGTGTTGGGAGGAAGGAAGACCACTTTTACACTGGGGTGACGATCCAACAGTAAGGGCGAGTGTCCTGGTGTTTTGTCAAGCAGCAACAAAATGTTAAATGGAACATTATGTTGCTCGCAGAATTTCTTGACGTCGGGGATGAAACAGTCGTCAAACCAGGAGAGGGACAGGCCAGTGAACATCCACGCCTTACGTGCGGTTAGCCAGTGGACATTTAGCTTGGTCATGTCCATGTTCTTGTAGGCGTGCGGCTTGCGGGCTGTGTGGATCACCGACAACTTGAGCTTACAGGTGCCGGAGGCATTGGTGGTAAACAAGACGGTGATGCGCTCCTTCTGCAACTTCCGGCCCCGACACTCTGGCACACTGGACAACGAAGGTCTTGGAATATAATTTTTTCCAAAACAGCCAGGATTCATCCATGTTGAACACCTGGTAGTCGGTGTACTGTCCTTCCTCCATAATGTCTCGTAAGAATGGAGGAAAATCCATGGCAGCAGCACGGTTAGCACTGGCTCCTTCACCAACAATGTTAATGTTGGTTATCTTGTTGCGTTTCTTAAAACCCTTGCAGCCCCAGAGGAAGCAGTGAAGGGTTTGGGCTCTGCAATTCCCATCTTGCGCGCCACTGATTCATAGAGTTCAGGGGCGTAGTCCTGCACTGCCCGCATGTCGACCACCATGTTACGTCTTGCCTGACGAATTAAGTAGCTCACCAGTAAATTCTCAGTCTTGAGCAGCACCTTATCCTGACAATACTTCACCATTGAAGCACCTGCAGACTTTGTGATGCTCATGTGTTCTTTAATCTTGGCGGCATCCTTCTTGATTGTACGTATCGTAGATTCGTTAACTCCATGCTGACGCTCGAGATCAACTTGTCGGGTTCCCTTTTCTAAGTCCTGGACGATTTTGTACTTTACTTCGTAACTTAGGGCGCGTCGTATCTTCTTGGGCTTGGGGTGGCTTGGTCCAGGTAATTCAAGGTTTTTCTGGGGTGGTGGGGGGTCCAGTGGAAGCCTTTGTTGAACAGATTAGCGGGCACAAGAGAGAACAGTATACGCGGAGACTGAGAACAATGAGACTGGCCCGGCTAGGTCAGCGACTTCTTCCCTCCCGTGGCTGGGCACGTCATATTACATTAGACCAATCACAGGTAGCAGGGGAGGAAGGTATGGATGCATGGCCCAATCAGAGTTCAATACTAAATATAACGTCAGCAATAACGCAACAGCGACATACTGTCACCCCTCCCTGCTTCCCGCGTATGGTCAAGAATGGACCGCGTGAATAATAATTGGCGCGGCGCTTCTGGACCTCTCGCTCCACTCGCCGCGTAAATGATGCAGTGAACCGCGTAATTAAAAATTTTCATTCTGGCAAGGTGCCGCGTAAATGACCAAACGCGTAAACCAAATCCGCGTAAATCAAGACTACACTGTATACCCATATACAGTGGTCCTTCGGTTAACGAACACAATTCGTTCAGAGTCATTCGTTAACCGAAAATTTCATTAACCAAATCCATTATTTCAATGGGATATTGCGTAATTGGTTCCAGCTCACAGAAAAGTACATACAAAGTAAAGCCAAAACGCATAAACTCAGAAACACTTCTAAAATTCCCTTAAATCATTATATATATACAGCTCCTCCCCGATTTACGACGGGGTTAGGGACCCAAATCCAGGTCGTAAGTCGAAAATGCTTAAATAATACATAGAAAATCGAAAATGGGTGTCTCTTTTTCTTCTCAGCACCACAAAACTCTCACTTTTAAGCTTGCCAGCCATTTTAATGTGAATTTCAAACGAAAATTTTCTCTGTGTACTGACGTTGGGACTCGAAAATACGTAATTTAACAAAATTTTGGTACGACTGAGGCAGGTCGTAAGGCAAGTAGGTCGTAAGCCGGGGAGGAGCTGTACGTACATATACACTAGAACTCTTAATTCACTACTGTAATGTGATACAGGTGATTAATTTTTATCTCTTTGTGCAAAATATATGACGTTTAAATTCAAATTATTTGCTGTCTTGTAAGAATTCCAGCAATGCAAATTATATTCTCCTAACTTTAGTCTGTGATATTATATAGTATAAAAACTTGAAGCCTACAGATTGTATAACCACCAAACCCTAGCTGGGAGGGAGGGGTGACAGTGACATGTTTGACAGTTGACGCTGAAGGTCTAGTGAAGTATTTATTTGTTTATTTATGTCCTTTAGATTGAGTTTTTGTTTTTTGCTTATAAAATGTCATAGAAGTGACCTGGGAGAATATAATTTACATTGCTGGAATTCTTATAAGATAGTAAACATGCTATAGTTTGCACTAGACAATAATTTTAGTAATCATTTTGTACATTATTTTGATTACATGTACAGTTCAGCTTTGCCAAAAATATTAGTTGAAAAACTTTATGTAGACAGAGCTTGAATGGCTAAATTTTAGAATGACCAATAATTTTAATATAGAAAATGCAAAAATATTCAAGAACACAACCTTCTTGATATTTACTCCACTGGAAATGAATGTCAACATAGAACAGATTACATACTGTATTGGCAGACTAGCCGATCAGCTGATGCTCACAACAAAACGTGTTTGTCGTAAGGATTTTTGTTAATCGAAGTTTTGTTCGTTAACCGAATTGAAGATCTTTGTGGTAGGTAATTCGTTAACCAAAATTTCATTAATCGAACCGTTCGTTAACCGAGGGACCACTGTACATAATAATAATATTAATAATGGCAAGAAGAAATAAATATAGGATTGTAATATCAGGAAGGGAGGAGGAGGTATGGTAATTTATGGTAGGAAAGAGTAGGTTAGTGTAGTACAGTATATGAGGAAGTGGGAAGGAAAGAAAGAAATGATGGAGAAGACGGAAGGGTGTGTGTGTGTGTGTGGGGGGTGGGTGTGGGTGTGTGTGTGTGGGGGTGTGTGTGTGTGTGTGTGGGGGTGTGGGTGTGTGTGTGTGTGATGTTTGCAAAAGTAAATTCCACTGAAAGAAATGCATAAAAAATAAATATTTTTCATCTAAAATTCAAATTCCGTTGAAAGACAAATGGATAAAAAAAATTAATACAGTATCATATTTTTCTTCTCAATTCCTACACTCTTACCCCTTTGATTTTTTCTTTCATTCTTCAAAAGTTGACATTTGTATGTTACTCTCTGAAACAATCTGGGAGGCAGAGACCAACATCACACTCAGCGCACATCCAACGAGTGATTTGGCGTCGTCTGTTACGCCTTACAGTGTGTGCACATACATGACACCTGCGTGGCTTGAAGCCGACACCTGTTGCAGGGACTTCTGCTGGGAAGTGCCATGAAGTTAGTCTTATGGGGTTAGAAAACACAATCAAAATCACAGATCCAAACAAAAACAAACTATACAACCTCTTATGGTCAATGCATTGAATGTTAGGCCCCTCTTGGATACTGGCTTATATGAGTGTCCTGAAAGAAGAACTGACCTTGTGGCAAAAGAACTGGCTAGATATAACATAGACATAGCAGCCATTAGTGAGTCCCGGCTTCCAGACAAGGGTCGACTCACAGAACAGGGGTATGGCTACACCTTCTTCTGGAAGGGTAACCCTGCTGCGGAGAGAACCCGCAGCTATGGAGTTGGCTTTGCCCTCTGCCAACGCATCCTACTTAGGCTAACTGAAATGCCTGTTGGGATCAACGAGCGCCTCATGACGCTTCGACTCCCGCTGAATGACTCACGTTGTGTCTTCTTTATCAGTGCATACACATCAACACTGGATGCAGAGGATGACATCAAGGAGGCCTTTATGCTGACCTTGACAGAATGCTAACCTCTATCCCCAGAGAAAACAAGGTTGGGCTCCTTGGTGACTTCAGTGCCAGAGTTGGCAGAGATTCTGACATTTAGCAGGGAACCATAGGGAGAACTGGACTTGGCAAGTGTAATCCCAACAACCTACTCCTCCTCAGCAAGTGTGCTGCACACAACTTCACTATCACCAATACCTTGTTTAGGTTTTTGGCAACACCCACGATCCAAACACTGGCATCTCATTGACTACATCATTGTCAGAGAAAGAGTTAACCGACATGTCCTCATCACCCGAGCAATGTGTGGCTCAGACCACTGCGACACTTATCATCAACTTATCAGGGCCAAATGCTCACTTCATGTCACCCCAAAACAGTGAAGGCAGTAAGCCTCCAGAAGAGGTTTTAACAGGAAGCGGGTGGAAGATCCAGCGGGGGCACATGATTTCAGAGAGCATCTCAAACATGGGCTAATAAACAACCCAAATCCCAGTGCTGAATCGAGTATTCTCGACACTGTCATGACAAAACCTACAGAGAGACCCTCGGCCAGGACAAAAGAATACACCAGGAATGGTTTGATGAAAATGACCCAGCAATCAATGTACTGTACTCATTGATGTTAAACGTGCTGCTTTAATTGACTGGCAGAACAACCCTCAGTCTAGGACCAAAGCTGATACCTTCCACAGTGGGAACTTGGCAAACTAAAGGACGACTGGTTTAAAAATAATGCATGTGAAATGCAAAAACTTGCGGATCAGCACAAGATGTGCAAATTTTTCAACTACACTAAAACATTTTATGGGCCAATCACTCATGGCAAAGCGCCCCCTCTGCTCATCCGATGGTAACTCCCTAATTAAAGACAAAGAAGGCATTCTTCAGCGCTGGAAAGAGCACTACCATTCCCTGATCAACCGAAACACCGATGTGGATGCCCTAACTACCTAGCAGGTCCCTCAGCATCCAGAGATGACCCATCTCAGTTATCCTCCATCCCTGGATGAGGTAACTGCTGCCATCAAACAGATGAAAAATAACAAAGCCTCAGGGCCTGATGGAATCGCAGCCGAGGTGTATAAAGCAGGAGGAACTCTGCTTACCTGCTGTCTCCACTCTCTCCTGGAGAACATATGGGAAAAGGAGGAAATCCCCCATGCTCTTAAAGATGCCTCCTTTGTCAATATTTATAAGAACAAGGGAGACCAGTCAGACTGTGTCAACCACCGTGGGATCTCGCTGCTCTCCGTAGCTGGCAAGATTATCGCCCGAGTCCTCCTAAACAGATTTCTTCCTGAGGGGGAAAACTCCTCCCAGAATCTCAATGTGGCTTTAGTCCATCACGTGGCACCATTGATATGATCTTTGCTGCCCGCCAGATGCAGGAAAAGTGCAGAGAACAGCGTCGTGACCTGTACATGGCATTTATTGACATAACCAAGGTCTTCGACTCGGTCAACAGGGCAGCCCTCTGGCGGACTCAAAGCCGGTTTGGCTGCCCACCAAAATTCATCGCCATTGTGAGGCAACTCCACGACGGCATGATTGGCACTGTCCTGCACAATGGAACCCAGTCTGAGTTCTTCCCCATCCTAACAGGGATAAAACTAGGATGTGTACTGGCACCAACTCTCTCTCCTCTTTCTTGGCTGCCTTCCTTAATCATGTTAGTGCCAATTTAGCCCGTTCAGGTGGACATAGAGTACCGGATGAGGGATCTTTTCAAAATAAGACGACTCCAGGCAGGAACAAAGGTGTCGGCAGCTTCCATTACTGAACTTCAGTATGCAGAGGACCTCACCCTTGTCACTCACACTGAACTCGACCTACAGGAGATCCTGAACACCTATGCAGATGCGTATGCGCACTTCGGCCTTGAGGTGAATGTGCGTAAGACTCAGGTTCTCTTTCAACCTGTTGAGACACACCTCCACCATTCATCCAGCTTAATGGTACTACACTCTCTAATGTTACCCAATTTCAATATCTCGGCTCCCACCTGTCCACCACCGCGAACATCGATGAAGAGATTCAGCATCTGATCAGATGTACGTCTCAAGCCTTTGGCAGACTCTGTACCTGTGTCTTCAACTATAGAGAACTGTAATTATATACCAAGTCTCACGTATATCGAGCAGTGGTCCTCCCCACCTCGTTATATGGCAATGTGACATGGGTTACATGCAGGAGGCACCTCAAGGTACTTGAAAACTTTCACCAACGTAGTCTACGTTCCATCCTCCGAGTTCGCTGGGAAGACAAGGGAACAAATGCCAGTATTCTTGATGATACCAACTGTAGGAGCATCGAGGCTACCATTATCTATGAACAACTACTCTGGACTGGCCATGTTACCCGCAGGCAATTGAAAAGGTATAAGGATAGTCTTAAGACAAACCTGAAAAAGTGCCAAATCGACCCTCTAACCTAGGAGACAATCACTCCACACTGTAACGCTTGGAGGAGAACCACACAAGAAGGTGTCAATGCTTTCGAGTTAACCCGACTGCAAACCGAGGCAGACAAGCGCCAGCGCCAGAAAGACGCTGCCACCGCCCCTCCTGCAGTAGATTTAGCCCTCCACATGTGCAACATCTGTGGATGACCCTACCAGTCCTGTATCGGCCTCTGTAGTCACCTCACTACTCACCAACGAAGGTGATGTCCCTAATAACTCCTATCATTATATCATAGCTGGATGATTGTCATACTCAATTCCGAGTGGCAGCAAAGTAGTAGTGTAGTGTAGTGTGGTGTGTGAGGGAGTACAGTGTGGTGTGTGAGGGAATGTAGTGTGGTGTGTGAGGGAGTGTAGTGTAGTGTAATGGTCAGTATGCTCGTTTCGCATGCAAGTGGACCCTGGTTTTATCCCGGGCAGGGTGAAACTATGGGCAAGTTTCTTAATGCCATTTGTCTCTGTCTACCCAGCAGCAATTGGGGAACCTGGATGTTAATCGATTTGTGGATCATTTTCCGGGGTAATGGTTAGCCAGTGCAGTTGGCGAGTTGTCTGGTCTTCTCTGATTATTCCTTGACACTGGGTTATGCATCTCGTTAACTTAGGGTGTGGTTGTTGTGTTGGCGACAGCTTCTACACCTTAAATAAATTCACTCCTAGGTGTCCCTTGGGCCGCCCATCCTCGTTACGTGAGGGGCAACCATTATTATTGTTATTACACTATTATTAGTGTAGTGTATCCCACCATTAAGCATGTATATCATACTCTCATATACACTATACATTAAGATGCACTGTAATGGTGAGATTGATGTGCAGTACATTTGTTTCTTCCCCTTGGTAAGTCAGTAGTGTGATTAGTTCTTATTTAATTGTCTGGTCTCTTATCCCACAGACTGGATGATGCCCAATGTCAAACCATACGATTATCTGGCCCTATCAAGCAACAGTTTGCAAAAACCAACTGCTTGGATTACTCCCAGCTGTTAACAGCCTCAGAATATAAGGAAAAATACCGTCTTGAAATGATCGCTTGGAGTGAATCAAAACGTGCCGAAGATATTGGGTTTTTCATCAGAGCGGCCATAGACATGTATGAAGGTTAGATGACTTAATTTATCATAAGTTAGTTTACATGGTAAAATGTGGAAAGCAAGTTGATGATAAATACTGATTTATTTGAACTTCTTCAGTGCAAAATCATTATGCAGGTTTATCAAGTATTTTTGGGGGACATTGACATTTAAGATGACCCATGACAAAAAGTGGATTTGATGGGTGGGAGGGAAACACAGGGTAGAGCTAACTCTTTAATTCTCTAAGGTTTCAGACTACACAGAACGTATTTTCCCTGAAGATGTGTTCTGTGTAGCCCGAAACATTAGAAAAATAAAGAGAGTTAGCTCAACCTTGTGTTTCCCTCCCACCCATCAAATCCACTTTTTCCATTTATCTGCAAAACCTGTAAGAGGCCAAGTAGAGTGAGACAGGGTGGTGATCTTTGTAATGTTTTACATTTTGGTGTAAATAATAAATGTTCTAGCTTGGATCAGAAACTTTCTCCATGACCACAGGCAGTGTTTGGTGATTAATGGCAGGAAATCATCATGTGTGCCCATCACAAGTGGGGTACCAAAGGGCAGTGTATAGGGCCCACTGTTGTTTGTTTGCTTCATAAATGATGTGCCTGACACTGTACACTCCTCCATACAATGTTTGCCAATGATGCCAAATTATTTCGAGAAATTAAGAATCAAGTGGACTGTGAAGAGCTGCAGAAGGATCTCTGTGAGCTCCAAGAATGGTTGAAGAAATAGCTGCTAACATTCAGTGTCTCTAAGTGTAAGAGGATGCACCTGGAACGTACTAACGGTAAGGAGGCGTATCACATGTTCCAATGGGACAATGAATCTGCATTAAGTGAAACCGAGTGTGAAAAGGACCTAGGTGTGTATGTTGACAATGAGCTGAAGTTCTCGGGCTATTACGAGAAGAAGGTAAATCAGGCAACTAAATTATTGGGTCCGGACGGTCCATCCTGGAGATGTTCGGGGTACTTGGTTCTAACTACAGGAGCGAACATAAACACCTGTAGAGTTCTGTAGGTTCTATTCAACGGAAATATACAAGGGTGTGCTTACAAGCACGGGTAGTCCTTACCCTCCTATAGGGGTCAACTGACCTCTCTCTGACCTCTCAGGCGACATGTGGTAAGTGGTACATTAGCAGCTTCCAGATGTCGCCAGACACATTTATCTAAGCATGTGGTAACATGAAACAGGGGCATTGCCACACGCTACTGACTAGAGAAGTAATGTATATAAATAGAGTACATACATGGTATACATACAACATACATAATATACAGTACATACACGTCCCACGTAACGATCTTCAAGAGTGAAATGCTTCCTCATCTGGAGTAGTCACCCAGTCTGGTCCCCGTGATATACTAGGGACTGTCAGTTGATTGAAAATGTCCAAAGGAGGGCCACCAAATTGGTGCCTGTGTAAACTTCTCCTGAAGACTCACAGTTATGAATGGAAGTTATACAGAATCATTCACAAAAGTCTATCTTGGTTCACTGAGATGGGTGGACGGATACTAGTCACGCTATATATATATATATATATATTTATATATATATATATACAGTTAACCCTCACTTTACGCGGTTAATGTAACCCGGAGGGTCCCGCGTAAAGTGAGAAACGCGTAAAGTGAATAACATAACATATGGGATTAATTGAAATGGAGACCGGGCCGATCCCCAAACTCCACTTTTTGACGACACACAACTATGTTGTAGTAATAATTTTATCTTAACTTTATGATGGTATGAAAAAACAAGTAATATAGAAGAGGTTAGGTTAGGAAAGATAAAGGTTAACATAGGAAAAATAAAT
>NW_024719328.1:2971845-3058414 GCF_018991925.1 Homarus americanus
GTATTGTGACAACACCATACGTATTGTGACAAGGAAACACTATAGTATTGTAGAAACACATACAGTATTAGATGAAGGAAACACTCATACAGTATTGTGACAAGGAAACACTATACAGTATTGTGAACAAGGAAACACTCATACAGTATTGTGAACAAGGAAACACCTATACAGTATTGGAACAAGGAAACACTCATACAGTATTGTGAACAAGGAAACACTCATAGTATTGAGAAACACAGTATTGGAAGAAAACTACAATTGTAAAGACCATACAGTATTGTGGACAAGGAAACACTCATACAGTATTGTGAACAAGGAAACACTCATACAGAAGAACAAGGAAACACTCATAGTATTGGATAAGGAAACACTCATACAGTATTGGAAGAAAACCATACAGATTGTGAAAAAACACTCATACAGTATTGTGACAAGGAAACACTCATACACAGTATTGTGAACAAGGAAACACTATAGTATTGTGATAAGGAAACACTCTATACAGTATTGTGAAGGAAACACTCATACAGTATTGTGAACAAGGAAACACCATACAGTTGTGGACAAGAAACACTATACAGTATTGTGAACAAGGAAACACTCATACAGTATTGTGAACAAGGAAACACTCATAGTATTGTGACAAGGAAACACTCATACAGTATTGTGGACAAGGAAACACTCATAGACAGTATTGTGAACAAGGAAACACTCATACAGTATTGTGAACAAGGAAACACTCATACAGTTGGACAAGGAAACACTATACAGTATTGCGTATTGTGACAAGGAAACACTCATACAGTTAGGGACAAGGAAACACTCATGTATTGTGGACAAGGAAACACTCATACAGTATTGTGAACAAGGAAACACTCATACAGTATTGTGGACAAGGAAACACTACAGTATTGTGGAACAAAACACCTATAGTATTGTGGAAAAACACTCATACAGTATTGTGGATAGAAACACCATACAGTATTGTGGACAAGGAAACACTCATACAGTATTGTGGACAGAACAGAAACACTCATACAGTATTGTGGACAAGGAAACACTCATACAGTATTGGACAAGGAAACACTCATACAGTATTGACTAACAGTATTGTAAAAACAGTAGGAAACACTCATAGTATTGTGAAAACCTCACAGATTGTGACAAAACACTCATACAGTATTGTGAACAAGGAAACACTCATACAGTATTGTGAACAAGGAAACACTCATACAGTATTTGGAAAGAACACCATGTTGTGGACAAGAACACTCATATTGTGTATTGTGGAGAACACCATACAGTTGAGGAAACACTATACAGTATTGTGGACAAGGAAACACTCATAGTATTGTGGACAAGGAAACACTTACAGTATTGTGGACAAGGAAACACTCATACAGTATTGTGGACAAGGAAACACTCATACAGTATTGTGGACAAGGAAACACTCATACAGTATTGTGGATGAACAAGGAAACACTCATACAGTATTGTGGACAAGGAAACACTCATACAGTATTGTGACAAGGAAACACTCATACTATTGTGACATATAGGAAAAGGAAACACCATACAGTATTGTGGACAAGGAAACACTCATACAGTATTGTGGAACTAGTATTGTGAACAAGGAAACACTCATAGTATTGTGAACAAGGAAACACTATACAGTGTTGTGAAAAGAAACACTCATAGTATTGTGAACAAGGAAACACTATACAGTATTGTGAACAAGGAAACACTCATACAGTATTGTGGACAAGGAACACTCATAGTATTGTTTGACAAACCTTGTACAGTATTGGAACAAAAACACTACAGTAGAACAAGCCTAAGTATTGTGGACAGAACACTATACAGTTGTGGACAAGGAAACACTTTATTGAAACACCTAATATTGTGGACAAGAAACACTCAAACAGTATTGTGAAAAGAAACACTCATACAGTATTGTGACAGGAAACACTACAGTATGGACAAGGAAACACTCATACAGTATTGTGGACAAGGAAACACCTATACAGTATTGTGGACAAGGAAACACTCAACAGTTTGAGAAAAAACAGTATTGGAAAGGAAACACTCAACGTGAAAAGGAAACACTAAGTATTGAACAAACACTCACAGTATTAGAACACAGTATTGAGAAACACTCATACAGTATTGTGGAAGAAACACTCATACAGTATTGTGAACAAAACACTCATACAGTATTGTGGACAAGGAAACACTCATACAGTATTGTGGACAGGAAACACTCATACAGTATTGTGGACAAGGAAACACTCATACAGTATTGTGAACAAGGAAACACTCATACAGTATTGTGAACAAGGAAACACTCATATTAACTACAGTATTGTGAACAAGGAAACACTTATACAGTATTGTGAACAAGGAACACTATAGTATTGTGAACAAGGAAACACTCAACAGTATTGTGAACAAGGAAACACTCATACAGTATTGTGAACAAAGAAACACTCACAGTATTGTGAACAAAGAAACACTCATACAGTATTGTGAACAAGGAAACACTCATAGTATTGTGGACAAGGAAACACTCATAAAACACGTATTGTGAAAAACCATACAGTATTGTGAACAAGAAACACTCAAACGTTTGGAACCATACAGTATTGTGAACAAGGAAACACTCATACAGTATGTGAACAAGGAAACACTCATACAGTATTGTGACAAGGAAACACTCACAGTATTGTGAACAAGCACTCATACAGTATTGTACAAGGAAACACTCATACAGTATTGTGAAAAAACCTACAGGTGTGTGACAAGGAAACACTCATACAGTATGAACAAACACCATGAGAAACTGAAAGGAAACACTCATACAGTATTGTGAACAAGGAAACACTCATACAGTATTGTGAACAAGGAAACACTCAAACAGTATTGTGGACAAGGAAACACTCATACAGTATTGTGAACAAGGAAACACTCATACAGTATTGTGGACAAAGAAACACTCATACAGTATTGTGAACAAGGAAACACTCATACAGTATTGTGAACAAGGAAACACTCATACAGTATTGTGGACAAAGAAACACTCATACAGTATTGTGAACAAGGAAACACTCATACAGTATTGTGAACAAGGAAACACTCATACAGTATTGTGGACAAAGAAACACTCATACAGTATTGTGAACAAGGAAACACTCATACAGTATTGTGAACAAGGAAACACTCATACAGTATTGTGGACAAAGAAACACTCATACAGTATTGTGAACAAGGAAACACTCATACAGTATTGTGAACAAGGAAACACTCATACAGTATTGTGGACAAAGAAACACTCATACAGTATTGTGAACAAGGAAACACTCATACAGTATTGTGAACAAGGAAACACTCAAACAGTATTGTGAACAAGGAAACACTCATACAGTATTGTGGACAAAGAAACACTCATACAGTATTGTGGACAAGGAAGAAGTCTTGACAACTGTTATCATTACACATATAGTGGGTAGACGTCTGAAGTATGACTTGTTGTTGCAGTTGGACACGTGATACCAGAGATACTGTACCAAGATTATGAGATGCAGTCATCCCTTGGTTATCACGCCTAATTGGGACCGCGCCGAGTGCGTGATAACAAAAAACACGATAACGAAAGTACAGAATCTATGGAATTTAATCTAATTGGTTCCAGGCTTCCAAGACCCAACACCAATTTTCTCATTTTATGACCATTTAGACCCACTAAACATATAGATACGGGTGTAATGTTATGGTAAGTATCAGAAACACACATAGGCATGGTTAGGTTTATTACAAAGTGATGAAAATGGTACAATAAGGTCTTGAGGCAAGCCTATTTTTATTATTATGTTCTGTAATATTGATATATGATTATGGTCATCTGTGTGTCCATGACAAGTATTGCTTTGTTAATTTCATTTACTCATGTCTGGAAGTTTTGTAACTTTATTTCTTTGATGTGCAAATTTTCATGTATGGGAAGATTTTGTAATATGTATGTTGGCTGTATTGTTGACAATTAACCAAGTATTTCAGTATGTTTTGTTTTGAAAGATTATGTAATTACTGTGAATGTTTTGTTGACTAAACCGCATAATATGAATCTTTGGGAGGTGAAAGCTTTGTAGTGACCACGGTCGTACTCGTCAGTTAACGTAAAATCAGACGATTCATATTTCGCTCAATAGTCCACAAATTATGTAGCTATGCTTTCTTTATTTGAGTCTCCCGTCTGAGGAGTCCATTTTCTCATCGCTTCAGGACTTCGTTATTCCTTAGTAATGACACAGAATTTGAAATTGCAACTGGGGTTGCAATTGTTGAGGCAACTTAGATATGTCTGATTACAGTTGGACATTCAAGATCCATTGTGAGTGATGTTGAAAGCTTCAACTGTCTTTATGGTTGGTAAAACTTGTCAAGTAAGTGAGTGTCAAGTATGTCAGTATGAGTGGCATGTGTGAGTGCTTGTAATTTTACAACCGCTTTCAAGTTTTGTTACCTCCACCCATTTTCATCCAGCAAATGTGTTATTGTCAATTTGTAGGTGAAAGATTTTATCCTCAATAAATGTAGGTGAAGCAAGGGGGTAATACATTACACCTGGAGGCAAATGCGTGATAACCAAATTCTCGGCCTGAAAAATGCGCTGTAACGGCAGGTGTGCAGATTTTGATAAAGGCGTGATAACGAAAATCGCGATAACCAAGAGCGCTATAACCAAGGGATGACTGACCAGACTCCACACGATCTATCTCAGCAACACTATATACACAGTACAGTACATATTTAGATGCCATTACTGTACACATATTTAATGTAGCACAGTACAGAATAACTAAAGTGAGGCATAAACATATATACACTGAAAGATTTACCAAATGCATGGGACATTTGCATCAACAGTAGCCTCTTTAACAGGTGGCGTAGAGAATAACTCAACACTCTTTTATTTGCCAAATATGTTATATAGAGAGCTAGAGTACTGTACTGAATAGTACAGTATTTAACTTAACCAGTTCCAAAAAACAACAATACTGTACAAGGAGGCAAAAGCATTTATACTGTATATACTGTACTGTACTGTATACAGTATATATAATTGTAATTGTTAACTAAAGGACTTCAGTACAGTACAGTCACTTTAAGGATACCAAGTAAGAACAATACTAAGAGCAATTACATAATGATTGTTGATGGAAACACCATAAACAAACATGCACTGGACATAAATTCACCCAAGTACTGCACTTAACTGGTTAACTAAACTTAAGGAGGTATTTAGTGAGTCTCAAAGTACTTGGCATCATTTATAAATTTTTGTTGCCTACTAGGTGTGAGATATGCTGTACAGTAATCAGATCAGTTACAAACAATATATTTTACAAATGTTTCCAAAAAACAGTCCATGTCCTGTCCCCTCATAAAATACACAGTACTGTACTGACCTCCAATCATAGCAGAGAATGCGATCAAGTACAGTGATCCCTCGGTTAACGAGATTCCGGTTAACGATTTACCTTCCATAAGATTCTTAACTTCGGTTAACGAGCAATCCCTCGATTAACAAGTTTTTAACGAGAGCCCCTCCACATCTTTTCGCTTGCATTTGGCGGTCCACCAGCTGTAGTGTTAGTCCGCCAATACAGTAATCGGTTCTAGGGCATAAATTCCTTAATATTTTCGTAAGTATCAAGAAGTTTGTACTATTCAATAATTTTAAGTTTTATATTAAATTTTTTAGTCATTTTAACAATTATTGAACATAACTGAAGTATAGGAAGCTAGATTTTTGTGCGCCATACAGCCTGTCAACACACCATACAGGCGTCAGACTCTGTGTCTTTTCAGTGGAGGTAACATCTTGCTTCAGACTCTCTTCAACTAAATGCTTTTTTTCTGTGTTTCCGAGCAAATTATTGGTCAATTTGAAATTTATTTTACATATTGACAATATATAATGCAGTGCAGTGTTGATTTAAAGAAAATAATCTTGAATTACACCAAGAAAACTAAAATTTTTTGGGTGAAATGGCGCCATGGGGTGACTTCTCTTCCACCACAATGCCTTCTCTTCTCCCTTCTCCTCCACCACCATTATAATTCCCATCATCATCCTCATCAACCAGGAGCCTTTTACATACACACCTCAAAGTAAGTGTACTTTTCTACCTTTTTTGTTGATTTCAGGCAATTTTCGGTGAGCTGGAACCAATAACCAAAAAAACCCATTGAAACAATGGTTTCGGCTAACGAGTTTTTCGGTTAACGAGCAACTTTCCAGAACGAATTGCGCTCGTTAACCGAGGGACCACTGTATTATCTTTATTGTCCTGGTACGGTACAAGTGACATCACAAAGCTTTATAACAGATGGGCAAAAGTTGACAGTAGGCTCTGCTAGAGTGTGTCCACATTTGGTGTGCTCATCAAATAGCTGATCATTAATAACTTTAAGTATATACATAACGACCCCCTATCAGACACACCAGTAACTATCCTTTGAACTGTTCCTCAACAATCTTGTGGGAGAGAACACAAGTTAAACATAAGTTAATTTGTGGAAGATAACTGCACAAGCATAGTACAGTAGTCATAGTTTAAGTTGTATAATACTGCACAGTACAGGACTGTAGTTTTCATTAGTGTACAGATCCTTGATGATTCCTTAACTTGCCAGACACATGTTATGATACAGATCCCTGATGATTCCTTAACTTGCCAGACACATGTTATGGTACAAATCCCTGATGATTCCTTAACTTGCCAGACACATGTTATGGTACAGATCCCTGATGATTCCTTAACTTGCCAGACACATGTTATGGTACAGATCCCTGATGATTCCTTAACTTGCCAGACACATGTTATGGTACAGATCCCTGATGATTCCTTAACTTGCCAGACACATGTTATGGTACAGATCCCTGATGATTCCTTAACTTGCCAGACACATGTTATGGTACAGATCCCGATGATTCCTTAACTTGCCAGACACATGTTATGATACAGATCCCTGATGATTCCTTAACTTGCCAGACACATGTTATGGTACAGATCCCTGATGATTCCTTAACTTGCCAGACACATGTTATGGTACAGATCCCTGATGATTCCTTAACTTGCCAGACACATGTTATGGTACAGATCCCTGATGATTCCTTAACTTGCCAGACACATGTTATGGTACAGATCCCTGATGATTCCTTAACTTGAAAGACACATGTTATGGTACAGATCCCTGATGATTCCTTAACTTGAAAGACACATGTTATGGTACAGATCCCTGACGATTCCTTAACTTGCCAGACATATGTCAGTCCCTTCAAATTAGCATGAAACGAGGCAAATGGTGGAACAAATTTTAATGTGTTACTGAACAAGATAGGCGACCTTGTGCACACCCGGCCCGCGCCGCTTCCCGTGTAAATGATGGAATGAACCGTGCAAATAAAAATTGTCGGTCTGGCAAGGTGCCGTGTAAATGACCAAACGCGTAAACCAAATCCACGTAAATCGAGACTATACTGAATGCATTAAAATCTTGAAACAATTGAGGAGCAAATTACGGAAAATACAATGAATAGAAGATAATTTAAAAAGGAATTAAATACAGTCAACCCTCACTTTACGCGGTTAATGTAACCCACAGGGTACCGCGGAAAGTGAGAAACGCGTAAAGTGAATAACATAACATATGGGATTAAATGAAATAGAGACCAGCTGACCCCCAAACTCCACTTTTTCCAACACAATACCTATGTTCTAGTAAAAATAACATCTTAATTTTATGATGGTACATGCACACAATTAACACTTAAGAGAAATAGAGAAATACAGTCGCCAAGTTAATGTCCATTCAAATAATGGACTCAACTCCCTCCCCCTCTTCTCACACTACACTCGCTGGCTCTTCCCTCTCTGAGAAATTTTGGGGGGAAAACCAGGTATAGTAATAAATAATACCTCAAACTAAAGTTAGGATAATATAATTGACATTGCTGGATTCCTTGTAAGACCAGGAATATTTTGAATACAAATGTCATATATTTTGCACAAAAAATAACATATTTACTCAGAGTAAACATTATATCTAAAATTTGTAGGTCTAATGCAAAATCTATGATGTTTATATTCAAAATGATCATCAAATTGTAAGAATTCCAGCAATGTAAATTATATTCTGGCCGGATAATTTGTATGAATTTTATGAGCTAAATAAAAAAATTATACTTCACCCGCGTAAAGGGGTACACCCACCGCGGAATGTGAGCATCCTGGGTTCTGGCAGGGCACCGTGTAAACGTGGAAACGCGGAATGTGGTACCGCGTAAAGTGAGGGTTGACTGTACAGTTGTACCCCACTTAACGCGGTCAATAGAACCCAGAGGGTCCCGCGTTAAGTGAACAACAGAACATATGGGATTAATTCCAATAGAAACCGGCCCGACCCCCAAACTCCACTTTTTGAAGACACATAACTATGTTGTAGTAAAAATAACATCTTAATTTTATGATGGTACATGCACACAATTAACACTTAAGAGAAATAGAGAAATACAGTCGCCAAGTTAATGTCCATTCAAATAATGGACTCAACTCCCTCCCCCTCTTCTCACACAACACTGCTGGCTCTTCCCTCTCTGAGAAATTTTGGGGGGAAAACCACTAAATTTTAATAAATAATACCTCAAACTAAAGTTAGGATAATACAATTGACATTGCTGGATTCCTTGTAAGACCAGGAATATTTTGAATTTAAATGTCATATATTTTGCACAAAAGATAACATAGTTTCTCAGAGAAAACATTTTATCTAAAATTTGTATGTCTAATGCAAAATATATGATATTTATATTCAAAATGATCATCAAATTATAAGAATTCCAGCAATGTAAATTATATTCTGACCGGGTAATTTGTATGAATTTTATGAGCTAAAACAAATATCTTCAGTTAATAAAAAAAAAAATATTCTTCACGACACTATCTGTCAATCAAAGTACCCCACCTTGCCTCCCCCCCTCTTCCAACCGCGCGGTCAGTCCCAACCCTCCCCCCCACCCCCCACCAATCCTCCCTTCAAGAGATGTGGGGTGAAAAAAATAAATTTTAACATTTTGTATTAAATAATACCTCAGATTAAAGTTAGGATAATATAATTGACATTGCTGGATTCCTTGTAAGACCAGGAATATTTTGAATATAAATGTCATATATTTTGCACAAAAGATAACATATTTACTCAGAAAACATTTTATCTAAAATTTGTATGTCTAATGCAAAATATATGATGTTTATATTCAAAATGATCATCAAATTATAAGAATTCCAGCAATGTAAATTATATTCTGACCGGGTAATTTGTATGAATTTTATGAGCTAAAACAAATATCTTCAGTTAATAAAAAAAAAATATTCTTCACAGGGTAACAGATGGTCGGTCGGTCGGTCCCTCCCTCCCCCCCACCCCCAACCAACCATCCCAAGGAGATGTGTGGGAAAACCAGAATATTAACTTTTTTGTAATAAATAATACCTCAAACTAAAGTTAGGATAATATAATTGACATTGCTGGATTCCTTGTAAGACCAGGAATATTTTGAATACAAATGTCATATATTTTGCACAAAATATAACATATTTACTCAGAGAAAAAATTTTATCTAAAATTTGTATGTCTAATGCAAAATATATGATGTTTATATTCAAAATGATCACCAAATTATAAGAATTCCAGCAATGTAAATTATATTCTGGCCGGGTAATTTGTATGAATTTTATGAGCTAAAACAGGCAGTCAGGCAGGGTGGCGGGTGGGGCAAATCTAAAAATAGCGTCTGGAGCCGGACACTCACCGCATATATGTGGAAAAAATCCGTGTTAAGTGAAAGTTCAGCTCTGGCGAGGCACCGCGTATATGAAAAAACGCGTTAAGTGAAACCGCGTTAGGCGGGGTAATACTGTATATGAGAAATATGAAAGAATGAAACATTACCATCATGTTCTCGTGAACACAAATTTTACATATGGGAAAGATAGGAGCAGGTGGAAATATTGAGTGTACAGTGATCCCTCGGTTAACGAGATTTCGGTTAACAAGCTACCTCCCATAAGATTCTTAAATTTGGTTAACGAGCAATCCCTCGGTTAACGAGTTTCTTAACAGCCGACCTCAACATGCTTTCGCTTGCACTTGGCGGTCAACCAGCTGTAGTATTAGTCCGCCAATACAGTAATCGGTTCTAGGGCTTAAATTCCTTACTAATTTAGTAAATATCAAGAAGTTTATACTATTCAATAATTTTAAAAGTTTAATATTAAATTTTTTAGTCATTTTAACAATCATTGAACATAATTGAAGGTAAAGTCACTAGTTTTATGCACGCCATCCAGCCTCTTAACACAGCAAACAAGCGTTAGTCTCTCTCTGTTTTCACTGGAGGTAACATCTTGCTTGAGACGCTCTTCAACTAAATGCTTTTTTTTCTGTGTTATCAAGCAAATTATTGGTCATTTTGAAATTTATTTTACATATTGATAATACAGTAGTACCCCGATTTTACGTGGTCAATTGAACCCACCGGGTACCCGCGGAAAGTGAAAACCGTGTAAAGTGAACAACAGAACATATGGGATTAATTCCAATAGAGACTGGCCCGATCCCCAAACTCCACTTTTTCCGACACAATACCTATGTTGTAGTAAAAATAACATCTTAATTTTATGATGGTATGCACACACAATTAATATTTAAGAGAAATACAGTCACCAGGTTAATGTCCATTCAAATAATGGACTCAACTCCCGCCCCCGCCCCCCCCTCTCTTCCCAGCTCACTGGCTCCTACCTCTCTGAGAAATGTTTGGGTGAAAACACTAGATTTTAATGTATAGTAATAAATAATACCTCAGACTAAAGTTAGGATAATATAATTGACATTTCTGGATTCCTTGCAGGTCAGGGAATATTTTGAATGTAAACTTCATATATTTTGCACAAAAGATAAAATATTTGCTTTGTGTAAACCAAATTATTACATTAGATCAAAAATTTGTACGTCTAATGCAAAATCCATGATGTTTATATTCAAAATGATCATCATATTGTAAGAATTCCAGCAATGAAAATTATATTCTGGCCGGGTAATTTGTATGAATTTTATGAGCTAAATAAAAAATTATACTTCACCTGCGTATATGAGTAGCGGAAAGTGAAAGTCCGGTTCTGGCGACGTGTAAATGAGAAGTAAATGAGAAATCGCGGAAAGTGAAACCAGGTAATAGCACAGTGCTATTTTAAAGAAAATATTCTTTATTTACAGCTACAGTACATAGTTTAAACTTACAAAATCACGTGTTGACATTGTTTGAATCCAGAATGGGGCCTAAGAGATCAAGAAAAGCAATTTCAATCCAAACGAAGCAGGAAATTATAACAAATGCGCTATGCAAAGAATATGGCATGTCGACATCAACTGTGTCGACAATTCTTGCACAGAAAGACAAATTTAAAGAAGTGAAAGTGAGAGACAAATCTACCAGAGTGTTTAAAAGTAGATCCCTAATTGCAGAAACTGAGAGGTTACTTCTCATTTGGATTAGGGTAAAACAGATGAAAGGTGATTCAGTTTCTACTGAATTCATTTGTGAAAGAGCCAGGGAGATTTATGAACATTTAAAGACAGATCAACCAGGTTCTTCAGGCACAGAATTTGAAGAATTTCGGGCCAGCAAAGGCTGGTTCAAAAAATTTAATTAAAGAAGTGACATTTTCAGTGTTGTTAGGCATGGTGAAGCTGCTAGTGCTGATAAGGAAGGGGCAGCAAAGTTTTTAGTGGAATTTAAAGAACTGATGGAAGAAGAAAATTATCTTCCACAGCAAGTGTTCAATGTGGACGAAACTGGGCTGTTCTGGAAAAAGATGCCCAAAAGAACATTCATCACCAGAGATGAAGCCTCTTTACCTGGGCATAAACCCATGAAAGACCGTCTCACTCTATTGCTTGGTGCCAATGCTTCAAGGGATTTCCGACTGAAGCCTATGCTTGTCTACCACTCTGAAAACCCCAGGGTGTTCAAGCAACAGAAAGTGGTAAGAACAAAGCTTGGAGTTTATTGGAAGTCCAACCATAAGGCATGGGTGATAAGACAGCTCTTTAATGAATGGGCAGTTGAGGTGTTTTGCCCTTCTGTCAAGAGCTACCTAACCACCAATAAACTCCCTTTAAAGGCTCTTCTCCTCATGGATAATGCTCCTGGTCATGACTCTGAACTTGCCATAACTTTGGAGTATCAATATAACTTTGTGAAAGTGTTGTTTTTGCCTCCCAACACTACACCAATCATACAGCCAATGGACCAGAATGTCATCAGCAACTTCAAGAAGTTGTACATGAAGAAAATGCTTAGGAGGTGTCATCAGGTAACTTCCAATGATCCTGAACTAACACTGAAACAGTTCTGGAAGACACAATTCAACATCCTGGAGGCTGTAAAATTGATTGTGTCATCATGGCAAGAAGTCTCCACTAGATCCCTCAATTCTTCATGGAAAGCACTGTGGCCATCAGTAGTCCATGATATTGAGGGATTTCAGGATGACACAGAGTTGGACCAGGAGATTGTGTCCATTGGTCAGTTATTGGGCCTTGAAGTGGAAGAGGATGATGTCGAAGAGCTTGTGATGTCTCATGAGGAGGTACTTACTCCTGATGACTTGAAGCAACTGGATGAGATGTTACAGGTAGAGGCTGACAGTGGTGAGGAGGAAATTGAAAGTGGTGACCATATGTCAACTTAAGAGTTGAAAGATGAGATTTACCACTGGGAGAAGTTCAGGGAACTGGCTTCAAAGAACCCAGATGTGGAAAAAACTGAACTAACTTTGTGTCATGTTGAGGACTCAATGGTCTCCTTCTTTAAACATAAGTTAATGGTGAGGAGGAGAGATGCCCCACAGACCACAAATGACACTTTCTTCAGTAAAAGGCAGAGGTAACAAGATGCTATCTCTCTGCCTTCCACTTCAAGAAGGAGAGAGGATGATGCTAGCCCTCAGCCTTCCACTTCAAGAAGGATAGAGGATGTTCATGGTGGAGAATCTGTCAGTCCAGAGGTTCCTGACATTTTCATGGAAGGTGACTCACCTTCCAAGAAGCAGTAAAATGCTTCTCTTCCACCTCCACTTCCTTCTCTTCTCCCTTCTCCTCCTCCACCTCCCACTTCAAATTCACATCAGCATCATCATCCAGGAGCCTTCTGCATACACACCGCAAGGTAAGTGTCAATTTCTAAAAATTTTGTTGAATTTAGTCAGTTCTGCTATAACGCGATAGTTGTGTTCTTGTAAAACATCGTGTTATAGAAATTCGCGTAATAGAAATAACAGGGCTTATGGAGAAAATAGGGTTAGGTGCAGATTACTACTCGAAATCGAAAAAAAATTTAGTAGTTAGCCTAACACAAAGGATAGCAGTCTAAATAAATGTTACATTCATATCTAATAATGAAATCATACAGTAAATGTAACACTTTACCTTGAAAAAATATGAATATAACTTGATGGGGGAGAAGGGTGATTTTGAGGTTGATAACATCGAGCTTCTCTTCAAGGGTTATAGCCTTTCTTTTACGATCATCACCGGGAATGCGATCACCAGAACGCTTCTTGGGGATATTCTTCTTTACCATATTCACAATTAATACCACAAAATTGGAGAAATAGTAAGCAAAAATCGCGTTACAGCAAACAAGCGTTCGCGTGATACAAATATCGTTCCTCTATTCATAAATCGCGTTAGAGCCAATTCGAGTTGTCAAAACACGCGTTATAGCAGAACTCACTGTACCCAAAAACCCATTGAAACAATGGTTTCGGTTAACGAGTTTTTCGGTTAACGAGCAACCTTCTAGAACAGATTGTGCTCGTTAACCGAGGGACCACTGTAATACTGTACAATGTTACGGTACTTTTAATTTACAAGTACAGTTGTACCCCACTTATCGCGGTCAATTGAACCCATAGGGTCCCGCGTTAAGTGAAATCCGCGTTAAGTGAACAACAGAACATATGGGATTAATTCCAATAGAAACAGGCCCGACCCCCAAACTCCACTTTTTGAAGGCACATACCTATGTTGTAGTAAAAATAACATCTTAATTTTATGATGGTACATGCACACAATTAATACTTAAGAGAAATAGAGAAATACAGTCGCCAAGTTAATGTCCATTCAAATAATGGACTCAACTCCCTCCCCCTCTTCTCACACTACACTCACTGGCTCTTCCCTCTCAGAGAAATTTTTGGGGGAAAACCACTAAATTTTAATAAATAATACCTCAAACTAAAGTTAGGATAATACAATTGACATTGCTGGATTCCTTGTAAGACCAGGAATATTTTGAATATAAATGTCATATATTTTGCACAAAAGATAACATAGTTACCTAGAGAAAAAATTTTATCTAAAAATTGTATGTTTAATGCAAAATATATGATGTTTATATTCAAAATGATCACCAAATTATAAGAATTCCAGCAATGTAAATTATATTCTGACCGGGTAATTTGTATGAATTTTATGAGCTAAAACAAATATCTTCAGTTAATAAAAAAAAAATAATCTTCACGACACTATCTGTCAATCAAAGTACCCCACCTTGCCTCCCCCCCTCTTCCAACCGCGCGGTCAGTCCCAACCCTCCCCCCCACCCCCCACCAATCCTCCCTTCCAGAGTTTTTAACATTTAGTATTAAATAATACCTCAGATTAAAGTTAGGATAATATAATTGACATTGCTGGATTCCTTGTAAGACCAGGAATATTTTGAATATAAATGTCATATATTTTGCACAAAAGATAACATAGTTACCTAGAGAAAAATTTTTATCTAAAAATTGTATGTTTAATGCAAAATATATGATGTTTATATTCAAAATGATCACCAAATTATAAGAATTCCAGCAATGTAAATTATATTCTGACCGGGTAATTTGTATGAATTTTATGAGCTAAAACAAATATCTTCAGTTAATAAAAAAAAAAATAATTCTTCACTGGGTAACAGATGGTCGGTCGGTCCCTCCCTCCCCCCCACCCCCCACCAACTGTCCCAAGGAGATGTGTGGGATAACCACTAAATTTTAATAAATAATACCTCAAACTAAAGTTAGGATAATATAATTGACATTGCTGGATTCCTTGTAAGACCAGGAATATTTTGAATATAAATGTCATATATTTTGCACAAAAGATAACATAGTTACCTAGAGAAAAATTTTTATCTAAAAATTGTATGTTTAATGCAAAATATATGATGTTTATATTCAAAATGATCACCAAATTATAAGAATTCCAGCAATGTAAATTATATTCTGGCCGGGTAATTTGTATGAATTTTATGAGCTAAAACAGGCAGTCAGGCAGGGTGGCGGGTGGGGCAAATCTAAAAATAGCGTCTCGAGCCGGACACTCACCGCGTATATGTGGAAAAAATCCGTGTTAAGTGAAAGTTCAGCTCTGGCGAAGCACCGCGTATATGATAAAACGTGTTAAGTGAAACCGCGTTAGGCGGGGTAATACTGTATTAATTTTTAAAAATACAGAAGACACCAAACAAATACCAGTACAGATATTTGTGTAACTCTCCTGCCAAAAAAGACCAAACAGCCGGTACTCTTTCCCTCAGCCCTACCAAAAATAGCCCAACGACATCTTTCTTGTTTATTCTCTTCCAATTTCTCACTTTAACTGGTATTTTCTACTTCATATTGCCTACATCAGATAAACTACAGTAATTGAGGTTAGACACTGTTATAAATTTGATTACCGGGTCCTGGCAGGTGCCGTTAGAACCACCTGACCCTACCAACAGTGTTGCAATTCAGACACAGCATTTTTTTTTTACATTTTTGGTGTCTCCATTTCTGTTAATTTTTTTTCTGTCGGGTTTGCACAATAATAAACTGTTTTACCTACAGTATTGTAAAACGATTTGGGAAAAGAAATACTCTGTAACTTAAAACTTTAAACGGAAAATCTTGAAACTGGCAACTGTGTGTAGATGACCTGACACATCATATTATGTTATCACGAGTAGCCCACGTGTATATTTCAAATTGTGTCTTGTTATAGTGTAAACGTGCTTGACCCATATTCTCTTCAGCGTGGATTCAAGAAGAAACAAGTTCACCGCAAAATTCAAGCTCCGAGTGATTGAATATGCAGAACAGACTGACAACTGTGCAGCAGCAAGGGAATTTAAGGTTTCCGAAAAAAATTTTAAGAGACTGGAAAAAGCTCTCTGCACAACTTAAGCTTATGCCGAAAAACAAATGTGCTAACAGGGGAAAGTGTAACAAGTGGCCACAGTTGGAAGTTGAAGTGGCAAAGTATGTCAGTGAAAACTGACAGAATGGATACTGGCATGGTGTTTCCCGAGAATCAATTCGAATCTTTGCTTTGAAACTAGCAAGGAAATTAGGCATCACAGATTTTAAGGCGAGTCATGGTTGGTGCACAAGATTCATGAAAAGAAATTATTTTGTACTGAGACGAAGAACGAAAATATCACAGCGTCTTCCACAAGAACTTGATGACAAGGTTATTGAATTTCATAGGTTCATAATCAAACACCGAAAGAAGAACTCATATAGACTTTCGTGTATTGGAAACATGGATGAAACGCCCATGAATTTTGATATGCCAGTCAGTCAAACGGTGAATAAAGTTGGTGAAAAAACAGTTTTAGTTAAAACTACTGGACATGAAAAATCATGATTCACTGTTGTGCTAACATGTATGGCTGACGGCACAAAGCTGACGCCTATGGTAACATTGAAAAGGAAAACAATTCCAAAGCAAAATTTTCCAAAAGGTATAATCATCCATGTGCATGAGAAAGGATGGATGGATGAAGGCAGCATAAAAATATGGCTTAAAAAAGTCTGGAACTTTAGACCAGGGGGACTGGGCAAAGAAAAAAGTCTTCTTGTGTGGGATATGTTTCGGTCACATCTTGTTGACAGTGTTACTGCTGGGATTAGGAAGGAAAACACTGATACAGCTGTGATTCCTGGTGGATTAACAAGTCTTGTCCAACCACTGGATGTTTCCATAAACAAACCATTTAAAGATGCGGTGAGAGTGAAGTGGAACAACTGGATGATAGAAGGCGATAAAACATACACAAAGGGAGGCAACATCCAAGCTCCATCACTAGCAACATTATGTGAATGGATTGTAGAGGCCTGGGATACAATTAGATCAGAAATTGTGGTGAAATCTTTTAAGAAATGTGGGATTTTGAATGCTCTTGATGGAACAGAAGACGACTTGTGGTGGGATTATGAGGGTAATGAGAGCATGATTGAGGATGAAGATATTGATGATCCTATGGCTGATGATGGTGTTGATCCATATGACGATACTGTTCAAGGAGAGGACTGGGAGTAGCTGTTTGGTGCTGATGACAAGGAAAATGATTTTGATGGATTTTAATGAAAATATTCAGAAATATGGTATCGTAGTATTTATTCAAGTCAATTAGGAGAGAATATTATTGTAATACAACGGTTTTTTAACCGAAAACCAATCGAAAAGCGATTACGGAAACATATTTTGAACGAATAAAGCGAAAGTCATTGTTTTCGTCACGATTTTATCCCACTTTCTACTGTAATACGTACGTCATTTCAGCAAAAATATTTCATTTCCGTGAATGCATTATATCAAGCACAGTATGAATAGAATACCATTGTAATATAACAGTATTTTAACCAAAAACTATTAAAAAAAACGAGTAACTTCTCTTGAACATCGGAAGGTTAGGTAAAATCTTTTGTTTTCGTCATGTATTTTATTCTATTTTACATTAAAATACATCACGTTTCAGCAAAACTACTATTTAATTCCGAGTATATATTCATTCAGGCACAGTTAAGGTAAAATATACATGTGATGTAACAGTTTTTTAACTGAAAACGATTCGCAAAACACGTGTGCCGTCTAGCTGATACTCAACAGCTGGTGATGCGTCATGCATCGTTGTAAACAATAGGAGGTTGAAGTAGATTACCGGGTATTATATTAAGTGTGAAATATCAAAAAGGTTTTTATTACCAGTATTTTTTGTAGATCAATGAGAACTGTTATACCGTATATGATATGATAGGTTAGCCTGTGCTAAGAATTTCAACATAGACTACTGAAAACACGTTGTAAGGTAATTTAGCCTATTTGGTAGTAGGCAGCTACCAAACAGGGAGGTACTACTGCCTGGGAAGATATTGGAAGCATAATGTGTTGTCTAATGGTAGACCCTGCTGCCATATGGCATCACGAAAATTGTGACCAAGTCCCAGGTTGCTGATCTGACTTTCTGCCTCATTTACACACAATTGCAGGGTCTCAATTGTTTCTCTTACCATTGACAACACAACATACATACATCGTTTCTCACTTTTGATCTTTTTTTTCTTTTTTGTATTTATAGTTCTTTATTATTAAAATTATTATTATTATTACAGTTACTGTATTATTATCATCATTATTTTATTATTATATTTTTTTTTGTTTTATCATAAATTTTATTTATTATGAATTATGACAATTATTATTATTATTATTATTATTATTATTAATTATTATTATTATTAATAATTATTAATTATTATTTGTATTATTATTTTTATTATTAATAAATTAATTATTATTATTATTATTAATAATTATTAATTATTATTATTATTATTAATTATTAATTATTATTTTTATTATTATTTTTATTATTAATAAATTAATTATTATTATTATTATTATTTATTACATTTTCGCCCCCCAGGCCTCGATGTGGGTCAGGGACCTGTGTCCGGGTGGGCTAATCTCCATAAAAAAAAAAACGACTTTTCATTACTAATTGGTACATATTTTACGTTTCCATTGTTTACTGGCAGTAAATGGTAAATATTTTTCATGTCTGAAGCTAAAAGTTGCATCCCCTCCCCACACTAGTGGTGGAGATGTTACATTTAACCAAAAAGACGCTGGTGTTTTATCCCAGCAGTGGGTGGACCAGCATTTTAGCTTAAGGTCCGCGTAGGTAATATTCCTACAAAAAAAAAAAAAAAAGTTCGTTCAGATTTTGTCCGAATTATCCGAAATCCGGATTAAAGGGGTCCGAATTAACGAGGGTCGACTGTACGTACCTCATTTCGGCAAAAATATTACATTTCCATATTTATTTCTGAGAATATATTCATTCAGGCACAGTTAAGGTTAAATATATTTGTGATGTAATATTTTAATGAAAATATTCAGAAATACGGTATCATAGTTTTCTTTTGTTCCAAATTTAATTAACAAAGATTGAGGTTTCAAATGTAATGAACAAAAATTGATGTATCTATAAATAAATTTTAAAATTGAATACTTTATGTTTTACATCGTTCTGTTCTACCATACCATGCATTTGGTTACTTTGGGCTTGCTATGATGACGCAAGAGATCTGGCCTGGCAACTGAACCAACACTCACAGCTGGTGGTGCGTCGTTTCCATTGTTTACTGGCAGCAACTGGTAAATATTTTTCAACCTAACAAAACTATTATCCGTGTAGAGGTCGACCCCCAATTTTTTGCCAAAAAATTTGGTCTTAAAAACTCGAACTACACATAGGTATATACGGTAAGTATTCCCTTAAAGCTTGTGTCCCTCAGAAACTCACGGATTGACATTTAAAAAAAAAAAAAAAAATCTCAGTCCTAAAGAACACAACTTATCTTATTCAGCCTCTTGACCAAGGAATAATTGCTGACTTTAAGTCAGATTATTGTACCTCAGTCACAGTTTTTCTAAGGTCCACAAAGCACTGGAAGAAGATAGCCAGGTGGGGGTGAAGGAGATGTGGAAAAATTACACCAGAGCCGACTGCATAGCAAATGTTAAACTGAGCCAAAGTGAAAGCAGTAGCATGTGTGTGAACTCCTGTTGGAACGCCCTATGGCCTTAAGCAGGAAGGCAGCCAAGAAAATAGAAAAAGAGTTGGTGCCAGTACACACCCTTGTTTAACCCCTGTCTGGATGGGGAAGAACTCAGACCGAGTAAAAATAAATGAAGAAAATTACGTACAGGTGCTCCCCGACTTATGACTGCTTGGACTTATGTCCATCGGTACTTACAACCTGCAGTCGTGACCAAAAATATTTTCAAATGACGCGCGCATTTTCTATACCGAAACGTTTCTGTCCTGGGCGAGAGCGTGGCGGACTTGGGTCGCCGCGTGGGTACACTCACTCAGTGGAGCGCTTAGTTGGTGCTTGGCTATCGTATCCTATACTGATCGCGCTGTAAACTTTCGTTATTATCGTATTTAATTGACTTTATAATGACTGGAAAGCGTACAAGTGAGAGTGCTGGTGATGCTCCAAAGAAAAGGAGATGGGCAATTAGAAAATGAAGATAATAATGCTGCATGAGAATGGTAAAACAGTAGCAACAATCTCACGCGACCTAGGTTTCTCACACTCGACCATATCCACTATTCTGAAGGACAAGGAACGTATTCGTGATGTAGTGAAAGGAACAACACCTATAAAGGGAACTATAATATCAAAGAGAAGACAAGATCCTATTCACGAGATGGAAAAATTATTGGTGATATGGATAGAAGACCAGATACAGAAGCGTGTACCCTTAAGCCTTCTAACCATACAGGCTAAAGCAAGAAGCCTGTTCCAAAGCCTGAAGGAGCAGGCAGGAGATGAATGTGATCAAACCTTTACAGGAAGTCATGGGTGGTTTGATAGATTTAAAAAACGCTACAGTCTACACAATGTTAAGGTGAGTGGAGAGGCAGCTAGTGCCGATGTTGGTGCTGCCGAAACATTTAAGGAGGAATTAGATGAAGTGATTGTGGAAGGGAATTATTTGCCTGAGCAAATATTCAATGTGGATGAGACTGGATTATTGTGGAAGCGCATGCCTGAGTGGACATACATCCACAAAGAGGCGAAAACAATGCCCGGATTCAAGGCATTCAAGGACAGAATTACACTTCTGTTGGGGAGAATGTTGCTGGTTTCAAGCTAAAGCCCTTCATGATCTATCATTCAGAGAACCCCAGGGCTTTTAAACATGTCAGTAAGCACACACTGCCAGTGTTTTATCACAGTAATAAGACAGCCTGGATGACCCTAGTACTGTTTGAGGATTGGTTCATAACTTGTTTCATTCCACGAGCCAAGGAGTATTGTCTGCAACAACAGATTCCATTCAAGATTTTACTGATTTTGGATAATGCTCCGGGACACCCACCACACCTGGACGACATGCACCCTGTTGTTAAGGTAGTCTACATTCCACCTAACACTACCTCTATCAACCAACCCATGGATCAAGGTGCTATTGCTGCCTTTAAAGCGTATTATTTACGCACGACCTTCGCTCAGGCTGTTGCTGCTACTGAAGGTGAGAAAACGCTCAGAGAGTTTTGGAAGGAGTACAACGTTTTTTCATGTATAAAGAACATTAGTGCAGCATGGGATTAGGTTACAAAACATTGCATGAATGGAATATGGAAGAAAATCCTGAAAAGATATGTGAACAGTTTCAAAGGATTTAATGAAAATGAAGTTATTTTGGATATTAGTACAAGATAGTGGAGTTAGGCAAACAGCTGGAGTTAGAAATTTATAATGAAGATGTCGGACAGTTGGTTGAAAGTGTTGCAGAAGAGCTCAATAACGAGGATCTTATTGAACTAGATGCACAGAAAATTGCAGAGGAAGAAGAGAGACAAAATGTAGAAGAGGAACCTGCACCCCCCCAAAAAGTTTTCAGTGAAACAAATGGCAGAGGCATTTGCTACAATTAATAAAGGAATGCAAATGTTTGATGCCATGGATCAAAATTATGAGAGTTATGCCAAAGTTGACAGAATGGTCCAAGAGTCACTAGCTTGCTACAGAGAAATTTATAATGAAAAGAAAAAACAAATTGTGCAGTCTAAATTGGACATCTATTTTAAGAAGTCCCCCAGTGCTGTCTCCTCACGGCCCACCAGTGCTGCCTCTTCACTCCCTCAAGATGATCCAATACCTTCAACCAGCAAGTTTCCACAGTACATAAACCTGTCTGAAGAAAGCGACAATGATGACCCACCCAGCCCTGTCTCCTCCTCTGCTTCATCCAATTAAAATAGTCTCCAATATATCCTGTAAACAGAAAATTATGGGGGCCCCATGTGCATTCAGCTGACTACATTAAAGGTAAGTGCTTAGTCACACTGTATCCATTCCTCATTATTTATTACTTTTACTGAACTGTATTTCATTGTAGATTTTTTATTTTACTTTTTTTTATTTATTTTTTATCTATGTCGGACTTACGACCAATCGGAGTTACGACCTGGATTTGGGTCCCTAACCCCATCGTAAGTCGGTGAGCACCAGCATATCTACCCGAAAATATGAGTTGAAAAACAACCATAACACCTCACAGCTTGGCCCATTAGCTTGGTGATTACAGTGACAAGTCTAACCTGGCTACAATGCCATCAGCAATGTTGAAAAATAAATGTGGCAAGTATGGCATTAATAGATTGTAACGCTTGTAAGAATTCAAACTGGTTACTGCTTGACTACCTATGAATAGTTAATTGTCACAGTTTATCATCATCAGTACAGTAGTTATAAATCAAGCTATAATATTTACAATAATTATTTTTTAATTAATTAAAAATAATAATGTGTTTAAGTAAGCATTAACATATTTTCAATTCTGGAGACAGCAACTGGGGGATTCAGTAGCTTGAGGGAGACCACAGTTTCACAAGCTGATTTTTTTGCCATTTAAAAAAAAAATGCGTTTATTATGCGGTAAAATGCTGTACAGTGATCCCTCGGTTAACGAGATTTCGGTTAACGATTTACCTTCCATAAGATTCTTAACTTCGGTTAATGAGCAATCCCTCGATTAACGAGTATTTTACGAGCCGACTTCAACATGTTTTCGCTTGCATTTGGTGGTCCACCAGCTGTAGTATTAGTCCGCCAATACAGTAATCGGTTTCAGGGCTTAAATTCCTTACTATTTTAGTAAATATCAAGAAGTTTATACTATTCAATAATTTTAAAAGTTTAATATTAACTTTTTTAGTCATTTTAACAATTATTGAACATAGTTTCTGGCGTGCCATCCAGCCTGTTAACACACCAGACAGGCGTTAGTCTCTCTCTGTTTTCAGTGGAGGTAACATCTTGCTTGAGACTCTTCAACTAATCGCTTTTTTTCTGTTTCCAAGCAAATTATTGGTCATTTTGAAATTTATTTTACATATTGACAATATATAATGCAGTGCAGTGTTGATTTAAAGAAAATAATCTTGAATTACACCAAGAGAACTAAAATTTTATGGGTGAAATGGTGCCATGGGGTGACTTCTCTTCCATCCCAAGGCCTTCTCTTCTCCCTTTTCCTCCACCCCCATTCTAATTCCCATCATCATCATCCAGGAGCCTTCTACATACACACCTCAAAGTAAGTGTACTTTTCTACCTTTTTTGTTGAATTTAGGCAATTTTCGGTGAGCTGGAACCAATTACCCAAAAACCCATTGAAACAATGGTTTCGGTTAACGAGCAACCTGCTGGAACGGATTGTGCTCGTTAACCGAGGGACCACTGTACTAAATTTACGGTACCTACTGGGGTGAAGGAAAATGAAGCCCCTTAACTAAAATATGATGCAACTGCAAGAAATGGTCACCACCTGTGTACAGAGAAGAAAAAACTGCCAGTGTTTACTATATAGCTACAGCACACTATTAGCTCAGTCCCTTCACTAACGAGCTACCTGTTAATATTCCACAACCACTGGCAAATGACCCTAAATCATATGCCAATGTTTGCAGAATAATGACTCAGTAGGCGAATACAATGACCAAATTAAGTAAGGCTAAGTTCTTTTAGTCATGTTTTTAACCCCACATTTCCCCTCGGCTACAAAGTCATATCTTCTTCGTGCCTAAATCATTTGCCTGTATTTATGGAATAATTAGTTAGTGGTTATCAATTTCACAAATACTGTAGTATACTGTGCTGTAGTAAAGTACAATACTGTAATGTACTTCAAACAGTAAAGGTGTAGGAGACGGTTATCACCAAAAATAATTTATGGAAATGAATCAAAATTTCTGGAGATACTATTGCCATGCTCCTGAAAACTAAAATGGAAACAGGAATGCACAGAACATAGCAGAACTCAACCTAACCTTACCTAACTTCCTAGCCGGGGGCTCCGGCCCTGGACCCCTCGCATAATCGCATATTAAGCAGAAAGAACTCGACTTTAATATCTGGTATCAATGGAAGCAACTATATTGAAGCAGCACGGTGTAATTTATATTTTTATGGACATGAGAGGACGATCAGTTGTTGCACTGAAACACATATTTCTTCTTTTCACTGTCAATTCTCTGCCACATTTTAAACACTTGCATGTCCTGCCATCCTGTACATGTTGACCGATGAACTCTTGGTAACTTGTGATAAAATACCAAACACAATGCGATAAGTACACCATGAAAGGCTGAGAATTAAACTGGAAGGCTACAGAATTCAGGGAAGTGTTCTAGCATGGATTGGAGACTTTCTGTATGATTGCAAGCAGTGTAAGGTGATTAATGGTACGAAATTGTCATGTGTACCTGTGACAAGTGGGGTACCACAGGGAAGTGTATTGGGCAGGTTGTTGTTTGTTTTATAAATGACATGCCGGAAGCTATTCAATCATCCACACAAATGTTTGCGAACAATGCTAAATTATTCAGGGAAATTAAGAACTAGATAGACTGTGAAGAGCTGCAGAAGGATCTCTGTGAACTTCAAGAATAGTCGAAGAAATGGCTGCTAAGATTCAATGTCACGAAGTGTAAGAGGATGCACCTGGAACGTACCAACGGTAAGGAGGGGTATCATATGTCCCAATGGGATGAAGAAACTGCACTATTTGAGACAATGTGAGAAGGACCTAGGTGTGCATGTTGACAATGAACTGAAGTTTTTGGGCCATTGTGAGAAGAAAGTGAATTAAACAACTATGCTAGTAGGTCTTGTAAGAAGGTCATTCATATAAATAGAGGGTCCGTCCCTCATAATGATCTTCAAGAGTGAGGTGCTTCCCCGCCTGGAGATATGCTAGGGACTGTCAGTTGATTGAAAATATTCAAAGGAGGGCCACCAGACCTGTGCATGCACTTCAGCACCTTAGTTATCCAGAGAGATTAGAGTGGCTGCAACTGCCTGACTTCTACTACAGATGGGCAAGGGGTGACCAAATTGAGGTGCATACACATCTCAGTCAAGTGTCCTTACCTGGAGCTGGCATCCAAGGGGTCACAGCTCAAGGTTGAAGAAGCCACAAGACCAGAAAACTGTGAGGGTAAATTTTATCGTAGTGAGAGTTGTGAACTCTCGGAACAACCTGCCGGAGTGTGTTGTGACAGAACCGAGTGTGAGCCCAATGCTTGCTAACAGTGCATAACAGAGATGTGACCAACCGCCCAAGTGGCCAACGAGCCGATCAGTGGTGAAGAGCATAAAAAAAAGTAATATGGCTTCTCTTTCAGTCCTCCTCGTTGAGTAAGAACAATAAGTATACGAACATAGTTCACTTTTTAACAAAATGCTACTCGTAAGGTGTTGGAAATTACTGTAATCAATGATAATTATTGACGACATACCCGTCGCCGATTTTTCATAGAAAATTAATTTAAAAACACTGCAATTTCACTGTGTTTTGCAATGGACAATGTCATAATTTCTAAATTATATCTGACCCAACCTTAGATGATAAGCCACACCAATCTCACCAAAGAACTCACCAATCTCACCAACCCTACAATAACTGACCCCCGCAATAACCAACCCACAAATTTCCACAAAGTGCTCTGTCCACAGCTCACTGTCCTTCAAATCTCTTTACCACATCTAATTTAACTTCTAGTGTTACACTTTTCCTCTTCTTTCTGTGACCTTAAGCTGTAGTGGTGCTTAATGCATGTTTAGCATTCATTGTTCTAGGGTTCAAATAAATTTAGTGATATCTTCATTAGCTGGAACAACTGGTGCAGAGCACTTCTGGGAATGAGAGATTTCCAGTTAACGAGAAGAATCTCTCAAAGCCAGAAAAAAAATTCCCCATCCCCGAAATTTTCTGGGTAAAGAAAAAATTTTCTCTGAATTTCTGGAAAATGCGCCCGATAATCATCTCTAAAACCTGGAAAACCTCCCTATCTCCGAAATTTTCTGGGTGCTGTAGAAAAATTATTTTCTGAGAAAATTTCAATTCCGGCTTACACAGCTGAGCGCCTTTGTACCAAATTTTTTAAATTGTCGCACATTTATCCTTTTCATACATATTTTAAACTTTTGGTACAGCACCTCGATTATCTAACATACAGTATTGGCTTTTTCAACCCACCCCTCCCCCCATATAGGTCGCTTAAACGAAGGCTTGCTGTACTTTGATAAGGTATAATTTTAGGTTTTTTGTGGACGTGAGAGAAGCTGCTCAAACCGAGCGGCTCACAAACAAACAATGAGCGGATGACAACAACAAGCGTGGATCAGACCGCCATACCGTTTTAACACCGTGAAAGATGAAGTGCCATTAGTGCAAGCCTAGGGGCCTAATTGTCTACCAAACGAAGCTTTTCCTCAAGGAATGAATATCATATCATATCCAAACACTGCGACTGGTCAATTATCAATATTAATCTAATGTAATTAGATTTCAATAATATGATCCTCATCATTTATAAATTGAATAGGTTTAAGAACCTATTGCACAGAAAGAAAAGTATATGAGATTTGTGCAGATCATAGACTCAACTCTGGATAGAGAAGGCTAAAAACAAAGAAACAGACAAACAAGCCTGTTTCCAAGGCAATAAAACCCCCGGTATGATGCTATGTCCTTTATTGACAATTTAAATGAGACCGGAATCAGAATTTAGGTTAATATAGACGACTGGCCCGTGGGCGAGTTATTTGTTTTACTGTTTATTTTCTTATTTTATTTTCATCTGTGATTTTGATATGATAATCATTTCTTATGCAAATGCTTCATTTGGTAGATAATTAGGTGCCTAGACACACGCACTACTTTGACTTCTTGGCATGTAAACAGCCAATCATATTGACGTATTTCATAACACTCTGCCGCCCGGGTTTGATCAATGTATGTTCAGTGTATGCTTAAGAACCGTTCGGTACGGATTGCTGCTGTCACGTCCACAAAAAACGTTTAATACATCGGGGGTCCGACTGGGGAAGTTAGGTAGGTTTGTTTGGTTATGTTCGCGAGGTCTTCTAACAACACTTCTTGTTTTTCATATCAACTAAGGTTAGGTTAGGTTTAATGTAGAAATAACCACTTTTTAACACATTTGCACAAACTATGACAGTGTCCACTATAAAACACAGTGAAATTGTGGTATTTTTATAATCGTTTTTTATGAAATATCAGCCACAGGTCAGTCATCAATAATTACCAGCATTTATTTGTTTACGATTGGAGAACAACACGTACCAACAGGCCCGAATTGTTGGTGGAATATTTATAGCAAATATTAAATTTCTTCATGTACAAAGAATATGGTCAGTTCTTCACCATGTGTTTACCCCACAATTTCCCTCATCACTCAAGCTCTGCCTACTACAGACAATTTATGATGGTAGAAAAAAATGGAAAAAAATTATAATTAAAATAAAAAGTTGTTGTATTGATTTTGTTAAGTAAATATGATCCAAAGAACAACTGTGGAAAATATGAACAAAATATATAAATGTATTCAGCTGCTAAATGTCACCTAAACCTGTATCCTTAAAACTGTTACTGGCAGGGTGATGGTAGTGCAGGGTGATGGTGGTAGTGCAGGGTGATGGTGGTAGTGCAGGGTGGTGGTAGTGCAGGGTGGTGGTAGTGCAGGGTGGTGGTGGTAGTGCAGGGTGGTGGTGTAGTGGGTGGTGGTGGTGCAGGGTGGTGGTGGCAGGGTGGTGCAGGGGTGGTGGTGGAAGTGGGGTGGGCAGGGTGGTGGTGGTAGTAGAGTGGTGGTGGTAGTGCAGGGTGGTGGTGCAGAGGGTGGTGGTAGGTGGTAGAGAGGGTGGTGGTGGGAGGTGGGCAGGGTGGTGGTAGTGTAGGGAGGGTGGTAGTAGGGTGGTGGTGGTAGTAGAGGGTGGTGGTAGTGCAGGGTGGTGGTGTAGTAGGGTGGTGGTGGTAGGTGCAGGTGGTGGTGGTGGTGAGGCAGGTGGTGGTGGTAGTGCAGGTGGTGGTGGTGAGAGGGTGGTGGTGGTAGTAGGGTGGTGGTGGTGAGGCAGGGTGGTGGTGGTAGCAGGTGGTGGTGGTAGTGCAGGTGGTGGTGCAGGGTGGTGGTAGTGCAGGGTGGTGGTGTAGGCAGGGGTGGTGGTGGTAGCAGGGGTGGTGCAGGGTGGTGGTGCAGAGTGGTAGGGTGGTGGTGTAGAAGAGGGTGGTGGTGGTAGTGTGGTGTGGTGGTAGCAGGGGTGTGGTGGTGGTAGTGCAGGGTGTGGTGGTGAGTAGGTGGTGGTGCAGGTAGTGGTGGGTGGTGGTAGTAAGTGTGTGGTGGTAGTGCAGGGTGGTGGTGCAGAGTGGCAGTGGTGGTGCAGAGTGGTGGCAGGGTGGTGGTGGTAGTGCAGAGTTGGTGGTGGTAGTGCAGAGGTGGTGGTGGTAGTGCAGGGTTGGTGGGTGGTGAGTGCAGGAGGTGGTGGTGGTAGTGCAGGGTGGTGGGTGGTGGTGCAGAGTGGTGGTGGTAGTGCAGAGTTGGTGGTGGTAGTGCAGGGTGGTGGTGCAGAGTTGGTGGTGGTAGTGCAGGGTGGTGGTGGTAGTGCAGGTGGTGGTGGTAGTGCAGGGTGGTGGTGGTGAGGTGCAGAGTGGTGGTGGTGAGTGCAGGGGTGGTGGGTGGTAGTGCAGAGTGGTGGTGGAGTGCAGAGTGGTGGTGGTAGTGCAGATTGGTGGTGGTGAGTGCAGGGTGGTGGTGGTAGTGCAGAGTGTGGTGGTGTGGTAGTGCAAGGTGGTGGTGGTAGTGCAGGGTGGTGGTGGTAGTGCAGGGGTGGTGGTGGTAGTGCAGGGTGGTGGTGGTAGTGCAGGGTGGTGGTGGTAGTGCAGGGGTGGTGGTGGTAGTGCAGGGTGGTGGTGGTGGTGCAGATTGGTGGTGGTGGTGCAGGTGGTGGTGGTGCAGGTGGTGGTGTGGTAGTGCAGGTGGTGTGGTGGTGGTGCAGGGTGGTGGTGGTGGTGCAGGTGGTGGTGGTGGTGCAGAGTTGGTGAAGTTGGTGGTGCAGAGTTGGTGTGGTGGTGCAGAGTTGGTGGTGTGGTAGTGTGCAGAGTTGGTGGTGGTGGTGCAGAGTGGTGGTGGTGGTGCAGAGATTGGTGGTGGTGGTGCAGAGTTGAGTGGTGGTAGTGCAGAGTTGGTGGTGGTAGTGCAGAGTTGGTGGTGGTAGTGCAGAGTTGGTGGTGGTAGTGCAGGGGTGGTGGTGGTGGTGCAGGATTGGTGGTGGTGCAGAGATTGGTGGTGGTGAATGCAGGGTGGTGGTGGTAGTGCAGGTTGGTGGTGGTGGTGGTGCAGATTGGTGGGTGGTGGTGCAGGGTGGTGGTGGTAGTGCAGGTTGTTAGTGCAGAGTTGGTGGTGGTAGTGCAGGGGTGTGGTGGTGCAGAGTGGTGGTGGTGGTGCAGGTGGTGGTGGTGGTGCAGAGTGGTGGTGGTGGTGCAGAGTGGTGGTGGTGAGTGCAGGGGTGGTGGTGGTAGTGCAGAGTTGGTGGTGGTAGTGCAGGTTGGTGGTGGTAGTGCAGGGTGGTGGTGGTGGTGCAGGGTGGTGGTGGTGGTGCAGAGTTGGTGGTGGTAGTGCAGAGTGGTGGTGGTAGTGCAAGTGGTGGTGGTGGAGTGCAGGGTGGTGGTGGTAGTGCAGGGTGGTGGTGGTAGTGCAGGGGTGGTGGTGGTAGTGCAGGGGGGTGGGTGGTAGTGCAGGTGGTGGTAGTGCAGGAGTTGGTGGTGGTTGAGGGGTGGTGGTAGTGCAGAGTTGGTGGTGGTGCAGAGTGGTGGTGGTGCAGGGGTTGGTGGTAGTGCAGGGTGGTGGTGGTAGTGCAGGGTGGTGGTGGTGAGGTGCAGAGTGGTGGTGGTAGTGCAGGGGTGGTGGGGTGGTGGTGCAGAGTTGGTGGTGGTAGTGCAGGTGGTGGTGGTAGTGCAGGTGGTGGTGGTGGTGCAGGTGGTGGTGGTAGTGCAGGGTGATGGTAGTTAATAGATCGAGTACCTAACCTAACCTAACCTAACCTAACCTCGACTAGTATTTGGTGTCACGAAGTAAAAAAAAAAAACTGGTAAACTTAATTTAATATGAGTTGTGTTAGGTTAGGTACATGCACACGATCTATTAACTCAGATTAAATTAAGTTTACCAATTTTTTTTTACTTTGTGACACCAAATACTAGTCGAGAAGTGATTAGCAGTCCGATTTACTCTTGTAGGACCATTATTTGACTTCATTGTAGCTACATTTGGGTACATTTGGGTAATTAGTGGGACCCGTAGTCAGGTGTTATTGGTAGTGGGAGGTGAGGTTGGAGCCACTACCACAGCTCTTAACAATACAATAAGCAGCTACCACAGCTCTTAACAATACAATATGCAGCTAACACAGCTCTTAATAATAAAATAAGCCACTGATAATAAAGCCAATCAATAAAAAATGTAGTGACCTGCGCCACCACTGCCTCTTAAAACATCGATTTCTCCAAGAGACTCACCAATAGAATGCCACTTGGTCCCCCTTGCCAGCCAGGATGTGGTGGTCGAGGCAGTTGTAGCAGATGTTAGTCTTGGCTCCTTCCATCCACCTTGTAAATATCTTTCCTTTAGATATATCAAAATTGTAGTCCATAAATTTGCCTGTAATATTCTCTTCAAAGTGGAAATTTTTGGCTATATCTCCCCAAAATGTTTCTGGTTCTTTGAGAGATTTTTCATGTAATTGTTTATACTGTTCCATTGAGGAGCAGTGAGATATTTTGGCCACTTTCTGGGCTGGGTTAAAGACCTGGTCGGACATTTTACTAAGCTTGAGTTCACTCCGCCGCCGCCACAGACAGACTCCCGTCAGCCGCCTCCTGTCTTCTGTCTACACTGCCACTCACTGTTACCAACTCGCTTCACCCACGCTAGTTATGCTATAGATCGACTCACTGTTACCAATTCGCTTCATCCATGCTAAATTTGATAATACTAATATGATGGTCGTCTGTTCCCCCATCTGTACTGTCACTCAATGTTAATAAATCGTTTCACTCATTAAAGTTCTGCTAACATTAACAGGGTTTGTCCCCCCAGTCTCGTAGGTACTCTCACCCAGTATTACCAACTTGAGGCACCCAGATTAGCTTCGCTAGTATTAGCTAACATAAAGACACTACAAGCTTTACCCCCTGTATATCAAGGATTTCTATGTTTTGTATGTTCATTGACAAGAATAATTTAGGAAATCACACCTATATTAAATGAGAGAACGATAGTTGCGACATCCACAGCATGTCCTTCAGTAACATGGGCAGAGCCATACTTTTGTGAAAAGTCACAGCAAAATAGACAACTGGATTATTGAGAAAACACCCCAGAGAAAGTTCGTGGGACATTGTAGCGTAGTGTACGTGGCCAATAGTCAAATTTCTCTTTGCTAAGTGTCAACTCCCTCTTTCTTAGGATCACATATACATGCACTGTACAGTCACTCATAAAAGAAACAGGCCTTCCTTGGGTGGGAGGTCTTGTAACTGGAAGTAGTTCATAGTGCTAAGACAGTGGTTCTCAACCTTTTTCTCTCCATTCCCCCCTTGAGGAATTTTCAACATCCTTGTGGCCTCCTTCATGTTTCTCCCTCCCCCCCCCCCAACCCCCCCACAAATAATGTTGAAAAATAAAATGCAGATGAAGAGAATACCGTTATTTTATTTCAAGGTTGACAATCATCATTATCTTGTATTTTGATAGACTTACATGATTTACATAACTGACGTCATTAGACTAGAGTGACTACTAGACAAGCCTCACAGCAAACTTGAATTTGGTTGGGAAAAAGTTCATATGACCTTTAGTGGATTCCTCCCCTACAAACGCTTGTCGCTGAGTAGCTGACCCGCGAATTCCCCAGTGTATGCCTCGTGGTCTAGGTCAACCAGCGCCGCCATACATCACGGAGGTCAACTATTAAGCCACGCCTACCTCCGCTATATAAGACCTGACCTCGTGGCGACCTATCTCTCTTTCTACCTACACCAACCAGCAAGCAACACCTCCTCCTCCTCCTACCTGGCGGCCCTCGCTCCCGCCGGCGAGCATGGCGACCCACAAGCTGGTCCTCCTCTGAGCATCCTCACCAACCAGCTCTCTCTACTTAACGCTCTTAACCATGCTGCCTTCCCAGCCACCAAGCTGCATTGTACATTCAATACAACATGTATACAGAGAGCACATTGTGAGTTTCCTTTCTCCATCCCATCCTGAGTGCGAACCCAAACAACCCGTACCCCACAAATGGTGACCCCGGAGTGACCACTCACACAGGATGGAGGAGGAACCAAACATTTTATACCCCACAAATGGTGACCCCCGTAGATTCGCACTCGCACAGGAGGGAGGAGAAACATCACGTACTCCACAACCTCTGCATATTTTGTCACAGCTCAATGGGAAGGCTGAGTGTAGAAGGGCTGAAAAGGAGTTCCAGAGGCTGGTTGCAAGAGAGGTCAAGTCAAACCCAAAGGCGTTTTACCGCTATGCAAAGTTGAAATTGAAAACGCGAGTAGGAGTATCAGACCTGAGGCTTGTGGATGGTAGTTACGCAGATTCTGACCAGGATAAAGCCGAGGCATCGAACAGCTTCTTTTCCTCGGTGTTCACAAGAGAGGATGCAACTAACCTTCCTGCGTTTGAGGACAGACGGTTCGACACAGCACTGACACACATTGTGTTCACAGAAGAGGGTATTAGAAATAAACTGTCCAGGCTAAAGGCCCATTAGAGTCCCGGTCCTGACATGGTGCATCCTAGAGTGCTAAGAGAGTTGTGCAACGAGCTTGCAGAACCCCTGAAGATCTTGTTTTGTAAATGCCTGGATGAAGAAATGGTCCCCAGTGAATGGAAAGTGGCTTATGTGAGTCCTATCTTCAAGAAGGGCGATCAGCACTCCACGAATATAGACCAGTGAGCCTGACCAGCATAATATGTAAGGTACTTGAGAGTATTATCAGAGATGCTGCAATGGAACATCTAATTTGAAACAATCTTGTAAAGGATTGCCAACACGGTTTTATGCCGGGGCTCTCCTGCTTAACATAATTGCTCAAGGTATTGGATATTTGGACAACATATTCTGGAACGGGGTGGTAATATCGACAATATTTACCTAGATTTTGCCAAGGCTTTCGACAGTGTACCCCATGAAAGGCTGAAAATCAAATTGGAAGGGTACGGAATTCGGGGAAATGTCCTTGCATGGATAGAAGACTTTCTACATGACCGCAAGCAGTGTGTGATGATTAATGGCACGAAATCGTCATCCGTACCTGTCACAAGTGGGGTACCACAGGGCAGTGTATTGGACCCGCTGTTGTTTGTTTGTTTCATAAATGACATGCCTCACGTTGTACACTCCTCCATACAGCTCAAGATTGAAGAAGCCGCAAGTCCAGAAAACTGTGAGGGTTGTAAACTTGTAGTGGATTTCTCCCCTACAAACGCTGTTTGTCGCTGAGTAGCCGACCCCACCAATTCCCCAGTGTATGCCTCGTGGTCTAGGTCAACCAGCGCCGCCATACATCACGGAGCGGGGGTCAACTACTAAGCCACGCCTACCCCCGCTATTTAAGACCTGACCTCGTGGTGATCTCTCTCTTTTCTACCTTCACCAACCAGCCAGCAACACCTCCTCCGCCTGCCTGGTGGTCCTCGCTCCCGCTGGCGAGCATGGCGACCCACAAGCTGGTCCTCCTCTGAGCATCCTCACCAACCAGCTCTCTCTACATCACGCTTGTAACCATGCTGCCTTCCCAGCACCAAGCTGCATTGTACAACCAATACAACATGTATATAGAGAGCACATTGTGAGTTTCCTTTCTCCAACCCATCCTGAGTGTGAACCAAATATCCTGAACCCCACAAATGGTGACTCCCGGAGATTCGCACTCACACAGGATGGAGGAGAAACTGATCACTCTCCCAGTCTTCAAGCAACATGGAAGACTGGCTAATCCACCCAGAAGCAGCACTCATCGGCTCTACAGCTACTGTCTCTACACCGCAGGTTAGACACCCTAGAGCAGCTCTGCTACTCTAAGCAGACAGTCGCTCCTCTTCCGACCCCAGCACACCCGTCCTGCCTCAGACGCCGACCCCGGCCCAGCATTAACCCCTGCCGCCCCTGATGCGGCCTCTGTTCCTGAGTGCGGACCTACACACCCCTCTTTTCTCCCTCAGGTACTCCCTGCTACTGTCCTGCACCCTGCTGCTGTCGTGGACCGAGCTGCTGTCACGAGCTCTCATCCGCTTCTGCTGACGCAGCCCCTGCTCCTGACCCAGGCCCACACACCCCAGCAGGCGCATCTGGCGACTCTGTACCTGCTGTGAGGGAAGAACAAAATTCATCGCCTCCACACACCCTTTTTCTCCCTCTCTTCTCCCACAGATAGTGTGTACATAGACAGTTGTATCCAGCGACCGGCTCATCCACGCCATCGCCGTTGTCTCACATGAGGCATGCACCGCCCGTTCTGCCTCACATGTGCTATGCAACCCCGCAGACAACAAGTCTCCTACACCGCCTGGAGGGAAGGGGGAGTATTGTAGTGGATTTCTCCCCTACAAACGCTGTTTGTCGCTGAGTAGCCGACCCCACCAATTCCCCAGTGTATGCCTCGTGGTCTAGGTCAACCAGCGCCGCCATACACCACGGAGCGGGGGTCAACTACTAAGCCACGCCTACCCCCGCTATTTAAGACCTGACCTCGTGGTGATCTCTCTCTTTTCTACCTTCACCAACCAGCCAGCAACACCTCCTCCGCCTGCCTGGTGGTCCTCGCTCCCGCCGGCGAGCATGGCGACCCACAAGCTGGTCCTCCTCTGAGCATCCTCACCAACCAGCTCTCTCTACATCATGCTTGTAACCATGCTGCCTTCCCAGCACCAAGCTGCATTGTACATCCAATACAACATGTATATAGAGAGCACATTGTGAGTTTCCTTTCTCCAACCCATCCTGAGTGTGAACCAAATATCCTGAACCCCACAAACTCTTGGAACAATCTACCAGCGAGTGTTGTGACGGTACCGAGTGTGAGCTCTTTCAAGACAAGACTTGACCAACACTGGAGCGGGTTCAGGTATATTGAGGAGCCGGTGCATGCCCAGTATTTACCAACAGTACGTGACAGAGACGTGACCAATCGCCCGGGTGGCTAGCGAGCCGATCCTTTGGTGAAGAGGATAAATGAAAAGGAAAAGTAATCAGAGACGTGACCGATCACCCAAGTGGCTAACGAGCCGATCAGTGGCGAAGAGGATAAAAGTAAAAAAAAAGTAAAAAAGACATTGTTTCCTTTCAGTCAGGTGACTGATCCGAGGTTGTGTCACTGATAATGCACATCTCATGTCCGGGTCCACATCCAGTATTTTCCGGCTTTTACTCTTTATATGTACTGTAGAAGGGTGGAGAAACCAGATTCGCATAAATAGGTAGTTGAAAAAGACAAGAGGACTCGAAGTGCAATCTCGCTAACTTTTGGATATGACTGATACATTGAACACCAGAATACAGTCAGAGATCTTTCTTCATAGAGATCTTTGGCAGCAGAATCATTCTTGAGACAAAAAAATTCGCCCTGAACATCATTGGGAATGGTAGCAATATCAAGAGTGCCAGAGAAAGGATTCCTCACCAATTTCCCATCTTCTTCCTCGAATTCTGGGAAATACTTTTTGAGCTCACTTTCCAAGGATTTCAGGTGCTGAGTTATTTCAATTTTGAGTGATGGGTCAAGCAGATGATCTTCATTCTCATCAAGAACAGTTAAAAGATTCTCAAACATGGCAACATTTCCTGCATTGACTTTCCCTTGCCAATTCTGGAGCTTGGCAAAAAATGCACGAAGATAATCCATGAGGTGAAACACATTTCTGTCCTTGCCCTACAGCTTGAGATTCAGCCAGTTTAGCTGCACAAATATATCTGCTAAATATGCAAGACGTGGCTCCAACAACACCTCATTGAAATGACTTAATAGATCATCTTTCCCTTGCACTTCCAGGAACAACTTAAGCTCTCCCCGAAGTTCAAACACTCAATTCACAACATTGCCCTTGGAAAGCCAGTGCACTTTGGAGTAAAAGAGGAGAGCTTCATGCTCTGAATCCATGTCTCTACAAAGGTTCTGGAAAAAGCGAGAGTTCAGATCTCCAGCTTTCACAAAGTTGACCCATTTGACCACTGCCTCCAGGATCTTGCAAAGTTCACCAGGGAGGGTTTTCGACGCCAGTGCAAAACGATGGATCATAAAATGGATCCCCTTGGCATTCGTAGCTACTTCCTTGACACGCTTCTGGAACCCCGATTTTGATCCCAGCATCGCCGGAGCCCCATCCGTACAGACTCCACAACAACTTTCCCAGCTGATCCTGTTAGCTGTGAACAAAGAATACAGCTTTCCATCACATCTACAGCTGTTGTGGTGGTCTCAAGCTGTGTACAGAACAGATATTCCTCCTTGATGTCACACAAGAAAACATACCTAACAAACACGAGTAGCTGTGCACAAGAACTCACGTCCGTTGACTCATCCAGCTGTATTGCAAACATACCAGTTGGAGATAAAGTGATCTCCTGTATCACTTTTCCTTTATGTCATCTGACAATTCATTAATTCTCTGTTTCACTGTATCGTTTGACAAGGAAATTTGTTGAATTTTACGTTCACTTGCCTCTTCAAGAACCCGTTTGACCATTTTTAAAGCACATGGCTTAATTAAAGTTTCACCAATTGTATGGGACTTCTTTTGCTTTGCTATTAGGGTGTGTCATACAGAGGCGAATTTTTTTTTTTGAGTTTGAAAAATCGGCCCATGGTATTAATGATGTAGTTCTATGTGCAGAATCATGTGACATCTTCAGATTTGAAAAGTTTTCATTTTTTGCTAGGTAAATTTTAACTTGAAATCTTATGAAAATTCAGTATTCCCACCCTTTTACCAACACCACTAAATAGCTTATTTAAAGTAAAGTAAATGTATCAGGTTAATTTATTAGGATGAAAATGATCCAGAATAGTGAAACGAATGATCTTGACACATTTATTAAATTTAATATTCCTTTAAAAAACAAAATCATCAAATGCAAAAGCCGGTTTTACTACTACGACCCGGTGTTGCTGCACACCATAGAGAACATGTCTTTCTTGCTTCTGTTTCTACTCATCACCTCCCTGCTGACCACCTGACCTCGGATGTAGCCTTCCCTCCTCTCCTGGCTGTACACGTGACTGCTGGCCTCGCTCACTTGCTGCACACAACGCTCTATACTCTGGGTGTGCGAGGGCCAAGCAGGGACATGCATGGGGTTGTCCAGGAAAGCTTTGACTTGAACATTGGTGAGGCTGCAGGTAAGAGGGGGCTCACTGCCAGCCTGGATGTTATCCAGATCTATGAGATCAGTGAGGGTCTTGGCACCTAGATTGACTTCAGGAGTCTTCCTGACCCTGAAGGAATCGTCACCAACTGATTCGTCATGCCCAGATCCTCTCATAAGTCTCATATCCAAGATCTTTTTGACTGCCACTCTTCTCTCCTCCTCATCCTTACTGCAGAGCATTGTCTGCAGAACTGCCTCGGGATGAGCATACCAGGAAGATCTCCTCACAGTCTGCTCCACAATCTGAACAACCTTCCTTGGCTGACTCCTCAGGAGCTCAAGCTGGAAGAGAACATGCCTCGACCTTCGGAGAACGATGACTTGACCTTGGTGTTGAACCAATTTGGCAAGTAGACACTCACGATGAATTGGACAATAAGTCTCAGGTTGTGAAGCTGGTTCCCTTTCAGTTTATGATGAGCGACCCAAATTCTGCAGAACCTGAGAGCCGTTGTGAGCCACCTAGAATGTGAGACTGGACCTATCTGCAGGTAAGCAAGTCTATCAGGCATGACCCTAGTTTTGATGGCACTGCAAATCATGTAACCATAGTACTGGTCAGTACTCAGGTCGTCAATGACAGTATGTGCAAGCTCAACGAGTGGAGGGCCAACTGTGATTTTTTCAAAGCTCGGATTTATTTCTAACTCAGTGGCAGAGTCCAGCATCTTGCCAAGAGGACCAGACCATCTGTTGTTTGAAAGAGTCTTGCCATCCAGCTCCTGGATCAGATGTCTGAGTGGCAACTCGTTGGTGTGGAGGTCACAAACAATCCAGACCAGCTTCCTCCCAATCTTCCGCTCTATCCACTGTATGACCCCCCCTTGCCACCCTGTGTTCGTGTTGGTGCTGTCCCCTCCAATGGCCTGCAGGGTCTGGTCTACGTTCCTCTCTCTGAGCCAGTTCACAATGTTATCTGCCACTATCTCAGCTGGTTTCCTGATGTCATCTTTCTCTGGAGTGAAATGCCACAAATACTTCCCTCCTGGTTCACTGCAGCAGGAGTAGTGTTCCTCCTTCACCATGGCAGGGAACAACTTGTCAGAATCTCCAACTTTCATGAACACTTTAGTGTCATCCCTTCTCCCATCAAAGAACAAACAATTGATTCCATTTCCTCTTATCCCCTTATCAAACTCTTCTTTTAGGTTACTGACAAGTTTCTCCTGAGCTCTCCTTACTTTGTTATGATCTATCACCAGGTGAACATCATCAGGTGTTATCAAACCACCGTCAATCCAGGCAGCTGTTGCTATCTCTGCAGTTTCTCTGAGACCAGTGTGGTGTCGCATGCTGGCCAGAGCTATGCTCGGGATATCTTTCCTATTTCGAATCTTATGCCTGGAAGGTTTGGGATCATTATTTTCTGGGTTAGGGACAAAGTCACCATTCTCCTGGTCAGCACTCGGATCAGCCATGGGGAAGTCATTAAACTCTGAATCAGCTTGACTCCAATCATCGGCCTTTTTTACCTCACCCTGGGCCTTCTCAAGTCTCTTTTCCTCGGCAACTCTTCTCCTCTTCTGTCTCTCTGTGGCAGCCTCCTGTCTCTTGGACTCCGGAATATCTTGGCTAGAAATCATGAGAGCCCCTATACTGCCAGTCTTCTCTCTCTGTGCTTTGACAAATGCCAGTTCGATCACAGGAATCTTCAGTTCACGCTTGCAAATACAGGAGATGTGGGCCTCGGATTTACAGTCACGATCGCATCCAAACTCAGGACAGAGAACAATTGGGCACTTGCAAGTAATTATTTCAAATAACTGGTCCAGTTGCTTGGCAAAGCTGTCCTTAACTGCAAGTTTTCCTCTCCCAAGAGAGATATCTCTTGCCTTTTCCCAACTGGCTAGCAGTCTCTCACTAATCTTCTTCTGACTTGTTATGACTGGAGGCTTGAACTGAGCGTTAGCCAGAGTGTACTGTGCCAAGACAGCTTTGGTCATATCACTGGCAATGTCTTTGTTTGTGTAAGTTCTTTGGTTCTTTTCACTGATTTGCCTGATTAAAACACCGTATCTCAAAGCATCTCTCAATGTAGGCAACTCCGACTTCAGGAGCTCTCTCCCAGACCCAAGATAGTGACTGAGATGGCTGGATTTTTGGTTCCTCGTCCTGACACAAGCAGCCATCGCAAATATTATCAACTTATAAATGCATCAGAATCTGAAACAGAAAAAAATATTGTTAGTTGGGTTGTTAAAGAATGAAGTCAGAAAGCAATGTTCACTATTTAATTGTAATGCACTAATGCAGCTGTACGTTAGATTTTCGATAAATTTCACGCTAAAATTTACCTAGCAAAAGGTTGCAAAATATTGAAACTGAAATTATTTTCTGTTTATATACACTAAAATCTACCAAAAAAGTGATGGGCCATTAGTTTTAGCTGATCTTCCCTCCTATGACACACCCTACTTTGCTATTTCGAGGGAAACCTCGTATGATGCTTCAACTACACTTACGGTCTGTTGTTGGAAAGCACCACTCTCGTCCAGTTTCTGTTTTCCCAAACTCCGTTCATGGTGCCTGAAGAAATCGGTGTCTCTCTCCGCATACTATGTATGGATCGTCATCAGATGATGCTTCAACTTACTAAGCCTTATGGAATCGTTCCCCAGCACTTTGAAGTACAGCACACACTAAGGTTTCTCAATACCATCAGCGAGGATTGATGTTGTAGGGTTACGTTATGTTGTCTCGCACTCAGGATGGGATGGATGGAAACTGTAGGTGGTGGTTTTCTTATATAAAATATATTATATACAACACAGTCTGGTGCTGGAGATGCCGTGTGGTGAGAAGCTTGCTCAGAAGACACGTTCGGTGAGTAGCATGCTGAAGGAGGTAGCTGTGCAGGAGCTTCGTTAGAGGAGATGTTGCGTGTTGCTGGCCTCCAGGTTGAATGAGAGCTGGACAGCGAGGAGCTTGCTCGAAGGAGGTGTTGCGTGTTCAGGAACGTAGGGTAGAATGAATCTCAATGACGAGACTGAGAGCTTTTATACACAGCTGCCGGAAGTAAATCCGGATGCAAGCGTCGCAGGTGGTGACCCCCCACCCTGAGAAACTCGCCGGTTGCTTGGATACTGTCGCACTGGAATGCGGCTAGGCTTGTCAGATGTAAGGAAGAGTATCGCAGGTGGCGAACCCCGTGAGAACCTCGCCGGTGGTTGAATTCCGTTGCTATGGGATACTGCTACGCTGTTGTAGGGTAGAGATCCACTATACAATGTAAATCCGTAGTTAGTGTATCCATCGATGCACTTCCGCTTCTTAGCAACACTAGTAGCCATCACAAATCTAGAGAAAATAAAGAAGACAGAATGTCAGAACAGACAAACAGACAAGTGATAAAGACTAAAAAATGATAAAGATGGACAGATAAATAGGACAAGAGTTAAAATGGCAAACACACACACACATTCACATACATAACACGCCCATGCACTCACACATAAAGCACACATACAGTCATACACAAAGATGCACACAGGTAAACATACACACTCAAGCTAGCAAGCTGAAGTGTACTTCCTGTAAGCAAGAACACGCCTCCTTTGACAAGCACTGCCCAATTTGGAAGAACGAGAAGAATACTGAGTCATACTAATTTAGAAATAAAAATGGTAGGATTATATAAGTAAAGAATGAGTATGAACAACAATGGCACCAATAAATAAGGAAATAATTAATAAAGGAAGTGTACAAATATTTCACCCACATAAAGCAGCGATCACATGAATTATGAAACAAAATAAGTAATACCAATTATGGAGTATATTATGCTTGAGTCAAGCTCAAACACAATATATGGCTCAGAGGTTCAGAGACAATACACTCCACTGTTTTCGTGATGTATCTCAGGCCAGACTGAGATCATTCGGTCCTATCACTACTTGCAAAGGGATGACACACGGACATGTACTGAACAAGTCAGTTCAGCAGCTCGGTCCAGCGCCTGTCACACAGACGGACTGGACCTGAGAAATCTTAAATAATCCGTAAAAAAAAAAAAAATTAGTACCAGAGTATGTAAATATTAAAATTGTATTGTCGTTATGATTATACAAAATGACAAAAAAAGAATGAAAATTCTCTTCTGCCAAGTCAAAATAAGTAATACAAGTTTTGTTAATTCAGATTCCCAACATTATTTGGAAACGTAAAATTTATAACAGCTCGCCGAGGCTCCCCTAAATTCTTGCCGTGGCTCCCCTGGGGGCCATGGCCCCCAGGTTGAGAACCACTGTGCTAAAAGATTTGTACAATGAGCTTGCCGAGCCCCTGAAGATCCTGTTTTGTAAATGCCTGGATGAACAAAAGGTCCCCAGTGATTGGAAATTCGCTTATGTAAGTCCATGCTAGAGTGCTAAGAGAGTTGAGAGTATTATCAGAGATGGCGCGATGGAACATCTACCACCAAACAACCTTGTAAAGGATTGCCGACACGGTTTTATGCCGGGGCGCTCCTGCTTAACACAATTGCTTAATGTATTGGATATTTGGACCCATATTCTGGAACGGGATGGTAATATCGACAATATTTACCTAAATTTTGCCAAGGCTTTCAACAGTGTACCTCACGAAAGGCTGAAAATCAAATTGGAAGGGTACGGAATTCGGGGAAATGTCCTCGGGTGGATAGAAGACTTTCTACATGACCGCAAGCAGTGTGTGGTGATTAATGGCACGAAATCATCATCCGTACCTGTCACAAGCGGGGTACCACAGGGCAGTGTATTGGGCCCGCTGTTGTTTGTTTGTCTCATAAATGACATGCCTGACGTTGTACACTCCTCCATACAAATGTTTGCCGATGATGCCAAGTTATTTTTGGAAATCAAGAACCAAGCGGACTGTGAAGAGCTGCAGAAGGACCTCTGTGGTCTCCAAGAATGGGCGAAGAAATGGCTGCTGAGATATTCAAAGTCACGAAGTGTAAGAGAATGCACCTGGGGCGTACCAACGGTAAGGAGGAGTATTGTATGTCCAAACGGGATGAAGAAACTGCATTGTTTGAGACTGAATGTGAGTAGGACCTAGGTGTATTATGTTGACAATGAGCTGAAGTTCTCGGGCCATTGCGAGAAGAAGGTAAATCAGGCAAATAAATTATTGGGTTTTATAAGAAGTTCGTTCAGATATCTAGACGGTCCGTCCCTTGTAACGATCTTCAAGAGTGAAGTGCTTCCCCATCTGGAGTACTGTCACCCCATCTGGTCACAGAGATATGCTGTCAGTTGGTTGAAAATGTTCAAAGGAGGGCCACCAGACTGGTGCCTGCACTTTGGCACCTCAACTACCCTGAGAGATTGGAGGGCTTGAACTTGCCAAGCTTATACTACAGACATGCAAGGGGCGACCTAATTGAGGTGTTTAAGCATCTCAAAGGGCACTACTCAGTTGAGTGTCCTTACTTGCAGCTGGCGGACGCTTGCTCCACAAGGGGTCACAGCTCAAGATTGAAGAAGCTGCAGGTCCAGAAAACTGTGAGGGCAAACTTTTTCGGAGTGAGAGTTGTGAACTCTTGGAATAATCTACCAGAAAGTGTTGCGACGGCACTGAGTGTGAGCTCTTTCAAGACCAGACTTAACCAACACTGGAGCAGGTTCAGGTACATTCAGGAGCCGGTGCATGCCCAGTACTTGCCAACAGTGTGTAACAGAGACGTGACAGGTCGCCCAAGTGGCTAACGAGTTGATCAATTGGTGGATTGGATAAAAGAAAAAGAAAAGTAACAGAGATGTGACCAATCGCCCAAGCGGCTAACGAGCCGATCAGTGGTGAAGAGGATAAAAGCTAAAAAGCTATTAGCTCCTACCTCTGTCAAAAAGATTGCTTTCCTCTTCTCTTCAAGGGCCTTCTTCTTCTGAGCATCACCACCGTCGTCCATTAATTCATTTGCCAGGAAGAAGTCCATTCTGTCCATTTTCTCAGACTTCCTGAATCCAACCTCCCTGTAAAGTAAATTTGAATGTGAGAGCAAGGACCAATGTTTTGAGCTAACTTAGATATGTTTGATTACAGTTAAAGCATTCAAGATCCTTTGTGATTGATGTTGAAAGCTTCAACTGTCTTTGTTGTTAGTAACACTTGTCAAGTAAGTGAGAGTCGAGTCTGCCTGTATGAAGGGCATCTCATGATTTCGTCCTCGGGGATAGCCATGAGTTTCCAATTGCTACTGAAGTTAGATTTGTAATGATGGGTTGTCAGACCACAGCTTACATCTCAGAAACAGTCCAGACTTGACCCGACATTAGGGGGGTCAAAAGTGTAGGGTAACTCGCGGCTGACCAAGGGTTATAAATCAGCCAGGCTCCCCTCCCATGTCACACATGTAAGAAGGCACCGGCCGACTCTCTCCCAATATACACAATAACCTACACCGCAGAAGAAGTCCAGACATGACCCTACATTAGCGAGGGCAAATGTAAGGAGACCCTTCGCCGCCCCCCAGATCAGCTCAACCTGACGGCTCGCCTCCCAATATATAGGACGTCCTAGTCCTCCCTCTGGCTAGAGAGAGAGAGAGACAGAGAGAGAGAGTGTGTCTTGTAAGGAGGAAGGGCCAGCTACTACACCACCAGGCCCGCTCGAGAGGAGTCAGAGAGGACCGGAGGCAGTCGCCTCCAGTCAGGACCGCGACTTCCCTCCGGTGTCCCAGCTAAGCAGTCGCCCTCCCGACACCAGTGTTCCAGCTAAGCAGTCTTCCTGCTAGGCCTTCCCCAGGTCACGTGAGTTTTTGTCAGAGCTTTCCATGGGATGAGTTACTTACGTGGGAAGTGTATTCATTTCATGTTCGTGTCCGAGAATCAGTGTCTAGTAACGTAATATGATGTCCTAGTAACGTAAATATAATGTCCTAGTAACTTCGATAGAAGGTGTTATTAATGTGTCCATGTCATGTTCGTAATTAATAAAGAGTTGTAACGAAGCGGTGTTTGAGAAGTCGCCCTTAAGACGTAATAGATGTGTATTGACGTATAAGATACGATAAGAGTAAATAACTATCACGGCCACGCTACCAAAGTCTACTCTCTCTTTTACTCTCTTACTAAATATTCTTCCTATATATATAAATATTCTTCACGCCTTCCTCGCCTTGTTATAGGTGACAGCGAACTATACGTTAATCCACGCCCTCCTCGCTTAGTCATTACAATGGTGGCAGCGCACTTAACGTAAAACTCACGCCTCTTCCCTTTAGTGTTCAGTACAGTGATAGTTAGAATCTTCTGAAGTAATCTCGTAACTATCTTGACGAAGCAAGCAGTACAAGGGTGGTTGCATTCGTAACATTATATTGGTGGCAGTGTACTATAACGTTAACTCACGCCCTCCTCGTCCCTTGTTATTGGTAACAGTGTACTTAACGTAAACCCATGCCCTCCCTCATTTTAGCCATAACACCTGACTCGTTGTTTTGAGTATTGTTCGAAAGTGCGGGATAAGGAGTTCCTGCATAGTAGCGTGAAAAGTGTCCTAGTGTGTCACCGTTACAGCTCAAGTAAATGTCTCTCGTCGTGGTATGCGCGAATTTTTTCTAGAAATATGTTCAGTGCTTAACGTGATTTCTCAGTGTCCCCCGCGATCTGTGACATTCTCAGTAGCCCAAGTGCAGTTTGATTGTTGGTCAGTGTTGAATGTAGAAATTGTGTTTCAGTGATGAAAGCGGTGTCTGTACTAACTGTTATAACTTAACATGTCTTTTAACCTACATCCTCCTCCCTGTCCTAATCCTCACCTCACCCTCCTTACCCTTCCTCCCATCCCTGCCCCGCCCTGCCGTTCCGTGCCCCGCCGTTCCGTACCCCGCCCCGCAAAGCCCCGGCCTGGCCCGATCAACCACGCCTCGGCTCCTCCCCACTACACTTAACTACGCCTCACCCGCCCCGCCTCACCCGCCCTGCCTCACCCGCTCCGCCTCACCCGCCCCGCCTCCACCCGCCTCGCACCGTCCAGTGTGACCACCAATCCCCATATGTTTTGTCCTGTGAGTTATGCTTCGAAATCGGTGGTTAGTGTTACTTAATATTGCGATAATTACAGAGCTTCACTCAGTGTGTTTTTATGCTAGTATGATTTGTAATGTACTCTTTGACGCGTAGTGATAAATAATATTCAATGTAGTGAGCAGAGCTTCACTCCCCGACCCAGCCTAATGAGAATATTGTCGTGACGGAAACTATAGTTGCCAAACATTGACGTAACGTATAAAGTAAATATTTGTTTTTCTTTACGGATACACTTCCAACTAATCCATCATCCCTTTCGGATTGTTTCTGTCAAATGTCACACACAGTACCGCCCCATGGCTAGCCGGAATCCGACCACAGCACATATAAGAAGAGAAGAAGAAGCGTGATGAATGCAGCACCACACCCGCCACACACCACCCCACTTCTTTCAAGTCCTCCCTGGTCTAGGATTAAGAAGATTTTATATTTTTCTACTTTAGGAAGTTAAGGAGTGTGGAATGCAGCGCCACACAACGAACTCTGGTGAGCCCAGCCAGGGAGGGATTCACCACTGTGGAAGGTGTAAGACAGGACGGTCTTTGGTCTCGCCGACACTCACGTACGGAGGGCGAGCCCTGGTCCGCGGAACCTGCCTTACAGTCATCTAAGGAGACGACAGCCCAAACAGTGGACCGGCTTTCATCCCGGCCGGAGGGGGCCGACGGCAGATGAACAGAAAATCATCTGGAATATGTTGAAAATGATGATGTTGCAGAGAAGAAATACAGATGGAGCAGAAAAATTCATCTGGAATATGACGGAAAACGAAGATGTATTAAGAAACGCAGATGAACAGAAAAATCGTCTGGAATATGAAAATGAAGATGTATAAAGAAATGCAGATGAGCAGAAAAATTCATCTGGAATATGAAAATGCTCTAAACGTAGAGGAAGCGCAGGTGAACAGAAAAATCATCTGGAATATTATAGAAACCAGAGGAAGTGAGAAGAAGTCAGATGTGGTGACACGACCTACAAGGTGCAGTATTGAAGAAAGAAAAACGTGCTATGTGACGAAAGAAGGCAGAAGACGTCCTGTGCTGACATCAGAAGAAAGTCGAAGATGAAAAGGTGGATCATCAGAAGGACCAATCGACTACCGCTGTTGTGTTGCCGGCATTCCTTATTTTCAGATACCAGCCATGCTGGACCCAACAAATGTACTGATGTTGTTGATGTGTAATAAAAAGATATAACACCCTAACATGTGAAGTAGGAGCATTTTTTTTGTGTATTTTGAAGTATTTCATTCTCTGATTTTTGTTAACAGGTACTACATAGAATGTTTTTTTTAAAGTTTAGTCACTTTTTTCTATGAGTTCATTTGATCAATGTTTTGCACGACGAAACACCATGTTGTAGCCATTTACTGACTGAGATGAATTATTATTTTGACACGGCCTGGTTAGGCAATGTAACACCTGTTTTTGTTTGTAGAATGTGATTTGCAAGTTTACCTCGGACACTATGCTAGATATGAAGGATCTTTAGATCACTATGTTCACTTACTGTGTATGTATTTTATTTTATTTTTCTCCTGTCATAGAAGCTTTAATCTTGGCGGGAGGTATAGTAAGCTTTGTCAGATCAAACTATGCCAGTAGAAAAACATACATCTCTAGGGTTATAATTTGTAAAATGTAAGGATGCATTATCGCCTCAGGGACTATATTAGATACTGCACATGATGTTACTGTCTACTTTAAATGTGTCATCAGTTCTCTGAGCATGAAAGCTTTGGTCTTGGCGGGAGGTGTAGTGATGGGTTGTCAGACCACAGCTTACATCTCAGAAACAGTCCAGACTTGACCCGACATTAGGGGGGTCAAAAGTGTAGGGTAACTCGCGGCTGACCAAGGGTTATAAATCAGCCAGGCTCCCCTCCCATGTCACACATGTAAGAAGGCACCGGCCGACTCTCTCCCAATATACACAATAACCTACACCGCAGAAGAAGTCCAGACATGACCCTACATTAGCGAGGGCAAATGTAAGGAGACCCTTCGCCGCCCCCCCTGATCAGCTCAACCTGACGGCTCGCCTCCCAATATATAGGACGTGCTAGTCCTCCCTCCAGAGAGAGAGAGACAGAGAGAGTGTGTCTTGTAACCAAGAAGGGCCAGCTACCACGTCCCCAGTCCCGCTCGAGAGAAGTCCGCCACTAAGTGTAACGAAGTCTCAGCCGGGTCCATCGACAGAGTGCTGTCAACTCAACGTGTAACAGTAAGTGCTGGCTGTGCAGACTGTGGAAGTGCAGTGATCCCGAACCTCCCCAACGATCGACTTAGTGAAGTGCCCATTCTAATTGTGAGGTTAGGTTATACGAGAATACCATAGTCTATCATAAATTGTGTACGAACCCCGCCCATTAATCCCCCCTATTGAACTAGTAAAATAAAGCTGTAACACGCATTGGTGTTTTATATACTACACTTGTACTGTGCCTGTGTTAATATACAGTGTTGACATCACACCCTCGAGACACGCTACCATTTCCTCTCGCTATAATACTCTACTACTATAACCTCCTCGCTTACCTCTTCATGTGAGATTTTGTCTCATTACAGATTATTTTGCTTCCCAAACCTCAGAGAATCTGATATTTGCAGTTTGCTTATTGTCAGTTGTCTATTTAAGAAAGTCATTAATCTCCTGAGAAGAACATGGCAAACTCCTTATCACTAAAATCTCAACGTATATCCATAAGAGGCTCGTTGTCTAGAAATCCCACCGCTGTCACCATTATAAGGGCAGTTTTTGTCTTATTCTTTTTTTTCTTTTTGTTTTATCCTGTTATCTCTTTCTTTCTTCTTACCCCTATATTCTTATTTCATACTACTTTCTTTTTCTTATTTCCTTCACTTGTTCTATCTAATTAGTTCATTTTCTAGTTACTCCATAACCTCTGACATTTGGTAGCATGGCTAGGGTTAGGGTGTCATGGTCACGTTGACTGCTGATCTATTTAACTAATGATTCTTATTAAACTCCACGACCGCAAAACATGAGTGGGTTAGCGACCCCTGAGAAGAAGACGTGTTTTTCCCCATCGACGCTACACTTGTTCTCTCCCAGAGCCCCGCCTTTGTGAAGACAGTTATCAATGCGTTGTTTATTACACTTTCTCCTGGGAAGCTCAATCTTGAATTAGTCTGAGTAAATCAACTCAAGTAATTCACCAGACCTTTGTCAACTGAGGGTCATCTTTGAATGAGTAACAGTTAGTTTGTTTGTGATTATTGTCATTGCGAGAGTAGCGATCACTGGCAACTCAGGGATATTTATACCCGTGCATCTCGCCAGGGAGAGCGTCCCCTGATCATCTCCAACGTTTCTCCAGGTATGTTTATGTGTAGCCATTCAGTTTGATTCAGTCAATTGTAGTGAATATCAGTGTTCATCAGTGTTCATGCTTTAACAGTTGAATTGTCATTCACCCAGTGTAAGAAGTAATATAACGTAAATACGTCTGTCGTCTAGACAAGAGAGTTGTTTGTGTTGTCATGCTTCCCAGTTCGTCCCCTGACCCTCTCCAACGTTTCTCCAGATCCCATTGTGATTCTTGCATCGTTCAACCACTCAACAACTGCCCCGGATGTAGTAGATACCCAGCAGGGACCATATATGAAACGATGGCACCAATGCGGCCTGATTAATGTGCTCCATTGCCTCGTTGGGCCAGACCCCAGACTCGCCATGTGTCTGGCTACTACCGACCACAAAAACGGTCGTGAGCCCCAGTGTTCTACCCTGGGTTACTCCTTGGGAGTATATGTCAACAGAGAGTGTTGTAAGATGTATGTTAGGGATAATTAGTTGGAAATAATTATCCCATGTTGGGTAGTGGACCCCTGTATCTGCTGATTTAATTATTAACAAGGATGTTGAGTAAAGTAATCTACAATGAGTGCCATGTACTATGTATTGTGAGTAGGGCCAAGGAACTGGTCCTATTATGCCATGTAATGTAACACCAGTAAGGTTGTGTGCAGTAAGAGTGTAAGATCTGAGTAATTACTGTTGAGTAAAGGAATAAGAAAATAAGTAAAGAAGAAAGTACTGAGTCTGCAATAAGCCCAGGAGTTGAGCCTGGTAGTTATATGATTTATAACATATCTTTTTCCCTTTGGTTTCATATTGATAAATTTGTTTTAGAGTACTTTAGGTGTATTCATTTCTCCCACAGTATTTTACCTTTATTTCCGTCCAAGTGGTTTGATACCAGAATTACCTTACCCATGAGCCTAGATCCTCGACCATGCTACCAAAAGAATGACCATGCTACCAAAAGAATGACCATGCTTCCAAAAGAATGACCATGCTACCCAAAGAATAGGTGACAGAACCGAGTCAAAGTAAGAACTAAGATAAGAGAAGTAAGTGAGATGAGGGTGGTGTAGAGGTGTTGGTGGAAAACACGCGCCCTCACAAGGTCACATGGGTTCTGTAATTCTGGTATCAAGCTATTGAACAAGAATAAAGGTAGATACTGAGGGAAAATGATACCCCCAACATACTCTAAAAATGGTTTATTAATATGAAATTAAATTTGTTTAAAGATGTCCTTAACATCATTGCTGGTTGTACATTTAAAAGAACACCCCACATGACAAGCTTACATATGGTACCTTCACTAGAATTGTTGGTAGTACATATAGAGGATGCACTCACAACATATAACACATTGTTGTGGTCAGGTGTGTGCTGCCTCCCTCCACCCTCGGTCAGTCTGATATTTGTTATTGTTGTGGTCAGGTGTGTGCTACCTCCCTCCAGGCCTCCACCCTTGGTCAGTCTGATGTTTGTTATTGTTGTGGTCAGGTGTGTGCTACCTCCCTCCACCCTTGGTCAGTCTGGTGTTTGTTATTGTTGTGGTCAGGTGTGTGCTACCTCCCTCCACCCTTGGTCAGTCTGGTGTTTGTTATTGTTGTGGTCAGGTGTGTATACTCTCCACCCTTGGTCAGTCTGGTGTTTGTTATTGTTGTGGTCAGGTGTGTGCTGCCTCCCTCCACCCTTGGTCAGTCTGGTGTTTGTTATTGTTGTGGTCAGGTGTGTGCTGCCTCCCTCCACCCTTGGTCAGTCTGGTGTTTGTTATTGTTGTGGTCAGGTGTGTGCTGCCTCCCTCCACCCTTGGTCAGTCTGGTGTTTGTTATTGTTGTGGTCAGGCGTGTGCTTCCTCCCTCCACCCTTGGTCTGCAATTATGATGTATCAGTTACATGTATTAACTAAGTTTGTGCTGGACAATGAAGAGAATTCAGAAGTGGACAAATGTTTCGCTGCTGCTTTACAAGGGATCCCATATTCCCTGTACAACTCATTTTTAGATAATTTCTTGAAAGCCCTAATGTACTGTGCACAAGGCCGGATTCAGGAGTGGGCAAAGTGGGCAGCTGCCCAGGGCTCCTCCACAATCTGGGGGTCTCCACATATTACAATATTTTATTTATTTGTTTATTCATTTGGATTATTTTTATTTTCATTCTTTAAAATTCATGTTTACCTATTCCATCACGTAAAACTATGTTCAGCAAGAAGCGCGATAGAAATTAGGCTAGCTACTCCTTGAAATTCATTAATACCTGGTTTTCCTATGAGCCGTATATTTTTAAAGAATGCTATTGTTTGTGTTGCTAATAATATATTTAGAATTCCACAAACATATATTGATTAAAAATGAACTACTTGGAATAACAAAATTGAGATTAAAAAACAAATAAAATATTTTTTTCATTATCACTTCCATTACGAATGCCATCAGGGCGCTGTGTTTGTTGAGTCGGTCGGAGGGGGTTGGGTCGTGTAGTATCTGCACAGCGGTTGTCATGTGTCTGTCGATTAAAGAGGAGACTTGATTCGCCCATGATTCGTGAACTTCCCACGAGTAGACATAAATATGTCTTGCAGATGTAAAATGAGAGAGAGAGTTGTCATGTGTGCTTGTTGAGTGAAGTCGTCGCCGCTCAGTGATGAATGATCTTGTCAGTTGTCATTTCCTAGAACATGTCTTGCAAATGTACAGTGAGAGTGCGAGTGAGAGAGACAATTGATGCTTGTGCTTGAGTGTGGGTGGGTGTGCTCTTAGAATATACGTTCACATATATAATTGTGCTTTAAGATACTACAGGTCGTTGGCTGCAAGTAAGCTGAGTTATTTTTATGTATTTTGAGTACATTAACTATGTCAATGACGGTTTCTGTCAGTTCCATGATCAGTATATACAGTATAACACAGTACAGGTATAGTCAATGGTGAAAAGGAGGCGAACCAACGGAGAGCTTTAGGGGTGGGACTGGAAGAAGTGAGAGGGAGAGGTCATAATCTTACCCAAAATTCCAAATTTTAAAAAATATGCTGGCATCCAAATGTTCCAGGGAGTTAAGTAATCAAGTAACCTCTCCATAAAGTAGCAAAAAGCAAATGGCTAATTTGTGTTTCGTTTTTAATTATAATGAAAAATTAGGTGTCCGTCTTTGTTGACAGAAAATTATTGTTGCAGAAATGACTGGAATGGACAGACACAAAGGTGTACGACATTTCGAAAGTGGTGCTGCAAAGAGAAAGACATCTAAAGAACGTGCTGAGAGAGAAGCTAAAGAATCTACAAAAACACGTCGACTGACTGAATTCTTCACTCATCCATCAGCTTCAGAACATCTAGTCAGTGCTTCTGAGAGCTCATCTTCAAGGCAACCAGAAGAAGTACCTGCATGTGATGCATCAGCTTCCTCTTTATATGGCAGCTCTAGCCTATCTACAGGGGGAAATGATCAGACTGCCGAGGAGATTGAAATTGAATCAAAGCATGTGCCTCCTGAAGTGTAAATGGCAACTACACAAAATTATGACATTGACATTAGCTTATGGTCAGAACATTTGACAAAACAATTTATTGATTATTGGGCTGTGAACGGTTCTGAGAGTCTCCACCACAGTGATGCTAAATTTTTGGATGCAAAATCAGCAGTACAAAAAGATGCAAACAATGTCAGTCGTAAATGCACATAAGCCATGTTTGAGCGAAGGAATCGAAATGGGGAAGTTGTAAAGCATTCTTGGCTTTGTTTCTTCCCCCGCAAATGGGCGGTTCTACTGCTTCTTTTGCAAGCTAATGGGTGTTTCAAGATCTCAATTCACATCTGATGGGTTCTGCGACTGGAAGCATGCTAATAGGCTTGTTGTCCATGAGCAATAAAAGGACCACATTCAAGCAGTTTTGTCAGCAGCAAGTCGTGCAAAGGGAGCTGGAGGTATAGATTCTAAACTAACTACGCATGTGGGTCAAATTGAGCAGTATTGGTGTAGTCTTCTAAAGCGATTGATCAGCGTGCTTAAATTTATATGTGAAAGAGGGCTAGCTCTTCGTGGAGATGATGAAATAATTGGATCTCCTCATAATGGAAATTACTTGGGATTACTAGAGCTTTTGGACGAGTATGATGATTTCCTCAGGCAACACATCCAAAATCATGCTACTCGTGGCACTGGTCATACAAACTATTTGTCTTCAACCATCTGTGAAGAAATTGTCAGACTAATGGGCAATGAAGTACTGAACGAAATTATCTCACGTATAAAGCTCTCAAAATATTACTCAATTTCTCTAGATTCCACCCCTGATGAAGGCCATATTGACGAACTAACTCTGATAATCAGATAAATGGAGCATGACACACCTGTTGAGAGATTTGTGAAATTTTTGCCAAATCAAGGACACAAGGCTCAAGAAATGTTTGAAGGTTTGATGAAGTTTCTTGCAGACAATGACGTTGACATTCAAAATTGTCGTGGGCAATCTTATGATAATGCAACATCTATGAGTGGGAGGTACACTGGTCTGCAAGCCAAAGTTGTAGCTGAAAATCATCATGCAATTTGGATACCCTGTGCTGGTCATTCATTAAACTTGGTTGGAGAAGCTGCAGCTGAATGTTGTCAAGAAGCTATCTCATTTTCTTATTTTCTTGAGGCAATTTATGTGTTCTTCACAGCTTCTACACATCGTTATGCAATTCTTAGTGATTTATTGAAAACTGTAGCGTCTGGCCCGGTATCTGTGCCAAAGAGGATTTCCACAACAAGATGGTCCTGTCTAGCAGTTGCATTGAAAGCAGTTGTCCAAGGTTATCTCCCAATCCGTGAAGCACTTGCTAAAATAGCTAGAGATGAAAATGAGACGAGCAAAACATGTTATGAAGCCAATGGTCTCCATAATAAGATGTGCAAGTTAGAGACTGCTATTTATGCTGTGTTTTGGCATGACATTCTTGGCAGAGTTGATGCAACAAGCCATGCATTGCAAGATCCTAAACTCGATTTTAACACAGCAGTAGCAATGCTGAAGTCCTTGGAATGTTTTGTACAAGAAAAAAGAGATTGCTTCCATGTTTATGAGAAGAAGAGAAGGGAAATGTCAGAAACTGGGGATTATTCACAGACACGTAAGCGTCAACGTAATGTACGACTCAATCCATTGGATTACGGACGATCAGAAGAAGCAGCCCTCTCACAGTCAGAAAAATTTCGGGTTCAGAATTTCCTTCCAGCAATTGATCAGTTCCTGAGTTCACTGGTTCAACGGTTAAAGGCCTATGAGGAAACCTGTTCACTTTTCGGGTTCTTGTCTAAACTGGAGTCAATGAATTGTGACGAAATTGAAGCAGCTGCAGCAAAATTGGTTGCTGAGTACAAAAATGATTTGGATCAAACACTTGGAGTTGAACTTGTGTAGGTTACAGCATTATTCACTCAATTTCTTGAAGACGAAGATGATGAAAAAGGGAGGGCACATTACCTTTACAAGCTGTTGATAAACAAGAAAGTTGTAGATACATTTCCAAATGTTGAAATAATGCTACGGATGTACTTGGTGCTCATGGTCACAAATTGTTCTGGAGAACGTTCTTTCATTAAAATGAAGTTTATTAAAAACAGACTTCGTACTACAATGTGTCATGATAGGCTCAGCCACCTGGCTTTGATGAGTATCGAATATGACATCCTCAGAGAGATTGACTTCGAAAAGTTGATCAAAAACTTTGCAGCGGCTAGGTCACGTAAAGTGCCTGGTCTGCAAATAAAGGTAATGTTTATTTTCTATTTTGCAATTGATCAATGTTTGTGTTCAATATATCCATTATCCATGGTTGATGGCAGTTATTTTTATTAAAATTCTTATTTTTTCCAACATGTTCATACTTTTGTTATAATTTTATCAAATTCATTAATTTGTTTATTTGTTTTACTATTGGATGCAAAACTTCAATTTTATTTATAGTTCAGTTAATACATATTCTGAATCTATCTGACCTTGGACTTTAAAGAAGCCTATACATGCATTCTTGGACAGAACCATTATTTGAGTAGAGGTTTATCTGATTAATAATCCAAAGAATCATCTCTCTGTAATAACTAATAATATAATCTTTTCTGTGAAGTCTCTTGAAAATTTTTGACATGTGAGGTAGTAGCTCTATCAGGGCTGGTCGACTTGAAACCATATGAAGGACTCCAGTCATGTCTCACTTTTGTGTGTGTGTTGGGAATTTGTACACTATCAATAAATATACAGTTAATTAAAAATTTCTCAATGTTCTAATTTCCTCAATATAACTGTATATGGCTTAAAAATTCTCCAAATACAGTAAGTTCAAATTTCAAAATTTTCCCGGGGGGCGCTGTAAGCCCCCCGGAACTCCCAGATGTTTAGGCTCGCTTCACTCACCACCCCACCCTCTTGGGTAGTTATAATGAGGGGGGCCTCCACAAAGAGGCTGCCCATGGGCCTCCACAGGTCTAAATCCGGCACTGACTGCGCACATTATTGTCATTCCTAAAAACCCCCTTTAATTCATATTACGCTACATAACATTCAAATCCACCGCGCTTGTAGAATCTCAGAGAACGGGAAACATTGATAAAGGATAACTCACCTACTCAATGTTAATGAATCATGTGTTGTATTGTACCCAGGTACAGTTACAGAATATTAATTGTATGTATTCATTGCATTAAGGAGAACTCAAGGTATCTATAAGATGATTGGGGAAGTCCAGTTGAGCCGGACTAGTGTACTGTAGGACTAAGTGTGGATCGTGGTTTGAAGGTCATATTATTTACGTATGTGAACATGTAGCGAACATAACTTCCACAAATATCATATGAAAATACATGAGAACAATGATTTGGAAAAAGGATAAATGTATCAGAACTATGTGAGGTGTTGGAAGTGACCCAGAAACTATTCTTGAAAGGAAATATCTTGTATACATCGGTGTGAACTTAATACACCTCGTATCCTCGCGTGACATATACCCACGACATGTACAGCGATCAGAGAATCTTATGTCTGTGTTCAAATAGTGCAGTGTGTGAGAGGAGGATCCCTAATTACAGTTTTAAGTGAAATGGATATACCCACGCCATGAACATTCAGCTTTTGTTTCAAGGTCGCGTCCTTTGTGCCCGCCTCGAGTGTGCCTCGTTGATATTATAACCCAATGAATTTACCCACAAACTGGCAAACCAGAACCTTACCTTAGCGTGTAATTTAGGATTAAAATAGGTGTTTATAAAGCATGACTTACAATAAACAGGAAAGTGTTCATGTGAGAACTGTAAGAAATAAAAGTACAAATTAAAGTTTGGAAACTGTAGGCCTATACGGTGAGGAGCGGCAGGGCAGTGCCCTCAGTGTCCTCCGTTCTCTCATCACCTAAGGTCCCACGCGGTCGGAACACCTTGCTGGGTGTCGGCCATTATCTCTGTGAGCGTCCCACCACGTGAGGTGACTACCAGCTATGCTATTCCACTGTGAACCTATGGATTCCCAGCATACCACCCCAAAGGAGTAGGAATAAATAAGGAAATGCCTGAGAAACTCCGCAGTCGTCACTTGGAGCGACCTATAATACCAGGCGCAGACACAGTACTGGTATGCCTCTGGGTGAAACCCTCGTCTCTACCCACCGAGGGCGGTGTGCGAACGAGGTGCCTGATATGTGTACCTAGAAATTACAAGGAGTCCCATACTTGCAGGTGTGGAGTGTAACAGGTGTGTTGAGATGGTGCTACAGGGAGGTGAGATGGTGTTACTATGTATGATGACCTAAGGTGCTATATCCCATACAGGTGGAGCAGTCTGACGTGTTGAGTGGTGTTGTTCTTCTGACGAAGGCCAACTCACTTGTATTTTTTTTACAGTATGTTTTATAAGGAATAAATTAGTTAAGACATGTTGGGGTTTCACCCTTCTTTCCCCTTATCGATTTGGTCAATGAAAAAACCTAGCCCAATGCCTAGTTCACTCTGCCCGCTACCTGATGAGCTACTGCCCAGAGGGGGTCTGGTGGCAGCAACCCTTAGAAATTAAGAATAGAGTTAAGTTATCCCCTTAGACCTAGTGACCCCAGAATCTGGCAGTATACTAAGACTGAAAGTCCAGCTAAGGAAACAAGCAACAAATAATGCTTCAAGCGATAGTGCTTATTTATTGCTAGGTTCTTCTCCTCTTTCTCCTGCTTTGTTTGATGAACAATCATTGGTTAAATATAGATCATCTTTTGAGAATACTACAGTGATCCCTCGGTTAACGATTTACCTTCCATAAGATTATTAACTTCCGTTAACGAGCAATCCCTCGATTAACGAGTTTTTTACGAGCCGACCAACATGTTTTCGCTTGCATTTGGCGGTCCACCAGCTATAGTATTAATCCGCCAATACAGTAATCGGTTCTAGGGCTTAAATTCCTTACTATTTTAGTAAATATCAAGAAGTTTATACTATTCAATAATTTTAAAAGTTTAATATTAACTTTTTTAGTCATTTTAACAATTATTGAACATAGTTTCTGGCGTGCCATCCAGCCTGTTAACACACCAGACAGGCGTTAGTCTCTCTCTGTTTTCAGTGGAGGTAACATCTTGCTTGAGACTCTTCAGCTAAATGCTTTTTTTCTGTTTCCAAGCAAATTATTGGTCATTTTGAAATTTATTTTACATATTAACAATATATAATGCAGTGCAGTGTTGATTTAAAGAAAATAATCTTGAATTACACCAAGAGAACTAAAATTTTATGGGTGAAATGGTGCCAAGGGGCCGACTTCTCTTCCACCCCAATGCCTTCTCTTCTCCCTTCTCCTCCACCCCCATTCTAATTCTCATCATCATCATCATCATCATCATCATCATCATCCAGGAGCCTTCTACATACACACCTCAACGTAAGTGAACTTCTCTACCTTTTTTGTTGAATTTAGGCAATTTTCGGTGAGCTGGAACCAATTACCCAAAAACCCACAAACCCACTGAAACAATGGTTTCGGTTAACGAGCAACCTGCTGGAACGGATTATGCTCGTTAACCGAGGGACCACTGTATTAATTTTAATGTCCCCAGGAGTCCTCAGACCTTTCGGAAACCTAGGAGAGGAAGGTTTTACAGCGGAACAGGACCAGCTGCTCGGTTCAGTTATCAACCTAGGGAAAATTTTAGAGGAGGAAATAATCAGAGACGTATTAGAGGTGGCCGTTTGTTCAGAAGTGGAAGGAGACCTTATTCCACCACATCAGCAACTACTTCCTTCCAATGAAGCCAGACAGCTGGGTCGTCTAGGGGGTTGGGAAAACAGATGGACTTCTTCCATATGGGCTTACAAGACAATCAAAGGGGGCCTCACATGGACTTGGTTGAGGCGCCCTCCCCTGGTGTTACCAAAAAAGGGTAAAAAACCAACCCCCTTACTTACAAAATTTGTAATTCAACTCCTAAACAGAGGTGTGATAGAACTGTTGCAGTCAGAGAAATGTTTCATGTCTCGCCTATTCCCAGTCCCCAAGAAAGGCAGCCACAAATTAAGGTGGATTTTGGATCTTTCAATCCTAAACAAATTTATTACCAAAAGAAGTTTCAAGATGCTCACTTACGACCATCTGAGGCATCTACTTCCGCCCAATGCTTGGATCTCAAAAGTGGATCTTGAAGATGCCTATTATCACATTCCTGTTGCTCTCAGGTACAGAAAATTTCTGGTGTTCAAAGTAGGGGAATTAAGTTATCAATTCACAGTGATGCCATTCGGTCTGACAATTGCACCAAAAGTCTTTACAAAACAGGCAAATATTCCCAGAAAGATCATTGCAAAGGAGGACATAAGAACCTTTGCTTATCTAGACGATTGGCTGATAATGGGAAACTCTTTCGAAGATTGTCAAAGGGCGACCCAAAGTACACTAGTACTATTTCAAAACCTTGGTTTAAAGATAAACCAGGTCAAATCAAATATAATACCATGTCAAAAGTTGGATTGGTTAGGTCTCCAGTGGGATACAAATCAGCAGTCAGTCAGTTTACCAGGAACAAAAGTAACAGATTTGATAAACAAAGTAGAAGCCTTTTGTGTAAAGCACAAGGTTTCTTGGCACGATTGGGAAAAACTTCTGGGTCTGTTGAATTTTGCCACAATAGTGGTTCCTTTGGGAACATTAAGGAAAAAGCAGCTGTCTCATCTGGGCTCGAAGTTGCTAAACAGAAATGTTGCTTCTTCTCTCTGTATTCAGATAAAGAATCATCTGTTATGGTGGACAAAGTTGGACAATCTAATCGGTTCCTCTCCCTGGGTTCCCCCTCAAACAGGGTTGGTCGTTTGTACAGATGCGTCCAAAATAGGATGGGGATACCATTCTTGAAAAGGGGAATTCAGTCAGGGGAAGTGGAGCAACTTCCTTTGGGACAAACTCATAAATATAAAAGAATTAGCAGTGGTCCTATTCTTTTTGTCGGCAAACCCAAATTTACAAAATATGACGATCCTGTTTGCCATGGACAACAAAACGGCAGTGTTTTGTCTCAATCATCAAGGATCAACAAGGTCTTTGCCCCTTCTACAACTGTCAGAAAAAAATTTCAGTATTTGTGTAACACAAACACTTTACCTCAAAGCAACTTATATTCCGGGAGTACAAAACAATTGGGCAGATGCGTTGTCCCGTCTCCGGCCAGTATCGACAGAAACAGAATGGTCCCTAAAGGTATCAGAGTTCAAGAGTCTAGTGAAGAAGTTTGGAACTCCACAGATAGATCTGTTTGCCAATTTATGCATCTCTGGAAGGGTCGAATCTTTTAGGAAATGCCCTCCTCTTAGATTGGAACCTTTGGAATTCAATTTATCTATTCCCACCTGTGAAAATATTGCCCAAAGTGGTTCACAAACTCAGATCCCTCCGAGGCAAGGTCCTCTTAATTGCACCATAATGGATCCTACAGCCTTGGTGCCTGGATCTGTTGGACTGGTGCCCGAATCCACTGCATTCGCAACAAGGATGTCTAGACCAGGTGCTACATTCTCAGTTCGAGATATCCTTGGCACTTGAAGCTTGGGGTTTCTCAAAAGGAGTTTAAATAGATTGTTAGGTAATTCCAATATAGCTAACCAAGTAATAGCAGGTCATAGACCTCAAACTTCTATTCAATATAAGAAAGCTAGGAAACTTTTTCAACAATTTATCAAGTTAACAACTCCAGAATCATTATCGGAAACAGTTGTGTTAGAATTTTTAGAATTTCTGTTCAGAGTTAAAGGCCTTCAAGGATCGACAATTGCATCTTATAAATCAGCATTGGTTGACCCTCTGGCGTGGGGTTTTAATATTACTTTGAACCCAAGGATTTATCAAATGCTAAGATCGTCCTTTTTCATTCAGAGACCTCCTCGTCCCAAGAGAATCCCGCCTTGGTCTCTGGAAAAAGTTACTAAACTTCTTATGAGGCCTAATTACAATATAAATCTGAACAGGGATAAATTACTCCAGAAGGCATGAGAATCAGTGAACTGATTTCAATTTCCAATAATCCATCATTATTGGTATTTTCTGACGAGGATGTTATCCTTTTTCCTCCGGAGATCCTAAGAAAAAATGAAAGGGAAGATTTCCAAGCTCAACCTATTAGGATAAAACGTCCAATGGAAGAAACAAGGGTTCCTCATATATTGTGCCCAGTTAAAAATCTTCAGGAATGGTTAACCAGATTTCCTAATCGAGGCCCCTATGTTTTCTCATCAAGGGATGGTAAGAAATTATCTCCTAGTCAAATGACAAAATCCTTATCTCAATTAGTGAATCAAGCAGACCCTGGCAAGAAATTTTTGGCACATAATACTATGAAATATGCAGGGTCTGTGGCCTTTCTGCGGCATATGAGTCTCAGTCAGATCAAGGAAATGGGCTTTTGGAAATCTTCAAAAACTTTCAAAGACAGCTATCTTCACCTATCTCTGAAAGATGCTTTAAATGTGGTGGTGGTGGGTTCCCCTCCCCCATCTAGTCAATCTCCACAACCAGGACCTTCTTCCTCATCAGAATAAAGTGAGTTTCCTTTTTGAGTAAATTAAAATTTTACCTTCGGTAAATGTTCCTAATTTTGGAAATATTCTAAACGGTTTATAAAATAGTTTGGACCTAAGTCAGCAGAGCCTTGTATGCAAAGTCACATCCCTCTCCACCTCCTACTCGGGTGTTCTTGCTGAACGTTGCATTCAGAGCTTGAACAAACAGCCGTTTTTTTCTAAAAACCAGTTTTTGTGATATAGCTCGGAATGTGACGCCGATAACCCACCCATCTCCACCCCTCGAGTGTTGACTTTTATTTACTGCTCGCTCTGAGGCAACAGATGAAGGTCGTGATGCTATGGTGGGGTGTGAAGGAGGGGGTTTTGAGAATTGCAATTAAATGCCAGGTAGCGACGTGTCCTCCTAGTATTATTTATTAAGTAATTATTAGATGTTATAATTGCCTGTATGTTGGCCTGGCGAGTTGGTTAGGAATTAACATATCTAGGTAACATTGCTGAGCGTCGCATTCCGAGCTATATCACAAAAAATGTTTTTTAGAAAAAAAACCCGGCTTATTTTCTTTCTAATTTTATTTTTTCGCCCCTAGGCCCTGTTGTGGGTCATTCGATTTGTGCCCGGGTGGGCTAACTCCCATAAAAAAACATATACATGACATAGAATGAAGTATTCACATGATCGAGGTGTCCAGCAGACAGTGTAGCACGGCGTGTGTGTGTGGGGAGCATTTTGTTCCAGTCAATAAATTTAGGTCAAAATAATTATTAATGGTATTCATTGTTTTGTTCCTATCAGTGCTGGCAAAACAGCAATCCAAGCATGAAACACACCCCTTAAACCACAGAGCGACAATTAAACTATGGGTCTGGTAGTTCCATCATGTGTGCCTGTGCGTGCCACTAACCAGGTTAGCCCAAACTGCCTGGCACAGGGCCATTGACCGGGACTGTACATATTGCTCAAACGGATGTGTCATTTACTATAATGTCAGGATTCAACTTCCTTCCATCTGCTGATGACAGCCAGACGTAGTCTCAGCACACATCACTTCCAATCGTAGGTTAATTAAGCGACGAACTGATGGCGTGGATGAGTCTTAAATGGTGGGTGGGGATTAGCATAGACATATAATTCTCAGAAGAATTATATTTTTATACACTAAGTGCTTTATTTCTCCTGCACATTTAACCATAAAGAGGTAAAGACACGGCAAGATAAAAGAACAGCGAATTGTCTGGTAGGAGGTTATGTAGACATTACTACTATACTATACTGTACTCTGTTACTCACTTGAGGTTCTGTACCTCCTGTGCTGTGTTTAGGGATGGTGATCCTCACTAACTGCACTGTATGTTTGTTAAGCCTTTCCACATTTGTGATGTGCAACTCCTCTACTAAGTTAACCACATTTGTCAGCATCTGTCTGACTGATTGTTCATTGACTGATTATTCATCTGTCTCTCCCTTCTTTCTTTCCAGGTTCATTTACATAGATAATGAAACTTATAAAAGATAAAAATATCATGAGCATTAACTGTCATAACCATACAGCATAAATGAAGGAAATTATTTAATTTAAATATAAATGTCACTAGTTTCATTCGATTTCTTCATTAAGAAATATCCTGTACAGTACTGAAGAAACTTTGTTGTAATGGCTGGTGACATTTTACATGGGCTCTGAATGTAGTGTTAAGAGATGTGGGGAGAGGGCTCAAGTGTCCCCACGAGGCTGCAAAGCACATGATTATTGTGTTCTTAACAATATAATACAGTTCAAGAAGACAAAAATTGGCGAAGGTTCTCTGATAGACATTTAGGTAAATGGAAGAATGAGTGGAATGGACCACAGGTCTAGACTGTCACAAAACACACACCTTATTATATTTCAGTTTAGGTTGTGTTTTGGTACACATGATATCTGTCATCCTTTAGGTTAAGTAAGGTTAGGTTTTTTTAACCTAACCAAAGTAGCAAGTGATGAAGAAAAAAATACAAATTCAGTTGCCATAATATGTATTCTTATCCCAATTTCATGGCAGTGAAGAACTATAATAATAAATAATAATACTACATATCATTAGGCACTTGTTGAGTTTACAACATTAGAGAATATGAAAATACAACCTTGGTACAACCATATGTGGTATAACATTGCATACATGATCTCTGTTCCAAAAACATTCAATCTTTAAATGTAGATATATTTAACATTCCTGTATGAGTGTTTGAGATCACTACAGTTACTCTTGTTTACCATTCTGTGTTTGAAGGCAGCAGCTATATGCTTTTCTGACTTACAGTACTGTAATATATTTCAGTGAAATTTACTCTTATTCTGCTCTTATGGCATCTAATTATGTCCAAATGAAAGTACAGTACTGTACTGTACAGAGTGTAGTAGTGAGAAGAGGAAGCATGTACACTTGCCATTATGCAGAATGCTGAAGATCTACATCAATTAAAAAAGAGTCAGTGTCTGTGAGGAGGAGGATGATTATGGTGTTGGTAACATGACCATATACTGTATAATATAGAGAAGCAAAAATAAAAGCTGCTTAAGGGTTCAGGCTGAGAATTACTTAAATAAGATCACTGCTCAGCAGAGAACCATGTGTGAGGCTAGACCAACTAACCTTCACAAGCTTGTATGAGTGATATCTATCATCAAAATACCTGTGAGTCAAATACCACTGACCCAAGAAACTCAGACCAGAGATAATGTACTGTATTGTTCGAAAAAAATAGATGTAATATACATGTACTAAGGAACTCCTACTTAACTATCCCCCATTTATCAGCATTTCATTATTAATTCTCTAATGAATGAAGGAAAGGCGTCTGTTTAGCATTACAATGTTTTATTGTCAGCTGTTATCTGTTACCATGCATTAGTGCTGAGTGGTCCACGATTGAGAGATTTCCTTGTATGGAGACAAATTTTCTCATCACCTGAAAAATCACACATCCCCAAAATCTTTTCTGGGTATTGAGGAATGATTTTGAGATTCTAAATTACACATCTCACATGGACAGCCACTACCATTACAGTACATCTAGGCCACAGTCATGAGCAACAATATTTAAACTACCAAAAAAGGGTATAAAGTTTTATCCAAAGCATCTGCTCTAATTGTGTTCCAAAGATGAATATGGTACCATGATGATCCTGAATAAATTTACTAAATGAATGTTTCAAAAAAAATATTCATAAAACAAATTATTTTGGCACAATAACAAGGGCAGATCCAGGAATATAAAAACAGGGGTCAAAGAGGTTGTGGGTGGGGGAGGGGGGGGGTGCAGTAACCCCCCCCCACCCCTCCAGAAAATTGTTTAAAATCTGACCAATATCACGAGCATTTTGAGGCCATTTTGAAGCCATGCACACTTAATCTTGTCAGCGTTGGTCCAGATAGTACACGCTGTTGTGGGGGGTTAGACCAAGGACAGCGTCTTTGTCCACAGCAGGTTCCCCTTTTACAAACCAAGTTAATACAGGTTGTACCTCTCTAGTCCGGCATTCTGTGGTCAGGAAACTCCCGTGGTCCGGAACGATTTTAGTTTGTCCAATAGGTAGATAGGCAGCTCTTTTTTTTTTTTTTTTACTTATCTGAATTATTATTACAGGAGTATTAAATTTTTGCCCCTCAGGCCCCAATGTGGGTCAGTGACCTATGCCCGGGTGGGCTAATCCCCTTAAAAAAAAAAGCCGCGGGAAATTAAGGTTTGTTTACATCCGGCAGTTCGGCTGCTCTCTCTCTCTCTCTCTGCTTGTCTATACAGAGTACAACATTTAACCCTTCAATATATATGAGCAGTAAATAAGTGTTGCTTTCATATTCTTATGTAGAGTAATGACGATATGTTTTCACATGTGCGCACTTACATACGCGCAGTCTCACTTAATGGTTAACTACTTATATTGTTCCATTTATTAACATTAAATAACATTACAGGTACTTCAAACAACCATATTATTTTTTTTATATTAATTTTACTACAGCTAAAATCAGGGTCTTATTTTCTTCAGTTTTATATGTAGAACCAATCAGTCACTGGTTTCGTAAGCTTTAACATAAACAATGCCGGCAGCCGTCTTGTCTCCTCTAATATTCCATGTATTATTAATAAATTGTATTGTTAATTTTGCACACACGTACATTAATTCAATAAAAACAAATTCAGAAACATTAATTAAAATATATATGAACAGTAAATAAGTGTTGCTTTCATATTCTTATGTAAAGTAATGACGATACGTTTTCACGTGTGCGCATGCGCACTTACATACGCGATCTCTCTTTTTTCTTTACCATTATCGTTAGCTACTTCTATTGATCCATTTATTAATATTAAATAACATTACTTAAAACAACCATATTAATTTTACTACAGCTACAACCAAGGTCTTATTTTCTTCAGTTTTATATGTAGAACCAGTCAGTCACTGGCTTTGTAATCAACGAAAACAATGCTGTGTCATTTCCTCGTGTGTTTTAATATTCTACGTATTATTAATGAATTGCATAGCTCATTTTGCACACATAAACATTAATTCAATAAAAAAGACATTCAGTAATAAACAATTATGAATCTTTTGTACAGAAGAGAAATGACGCTGCTTACACGATTATGCACGTCGTCTGCACGTTGGCGGGCAGTTCAAACCCGTCGAAATTCAAGTTTCCTCCTTCAAAATTTTTATTTATTTATTTTTGTGTGTGTTCCAATAAAATATGTTAAGAATTAAAAACTCGCGAAATTTGAGAAGCTACTATACGACATTTAACCCTTCAATATGTCTTCAAAGAGACCATGATGCAGAGAAAGTGGTGCTAGTGCTTCCAAGCATAAGTACAAGTCACTATCTATCCAGGAAAAGGGTGAATTTCCATTGTCCGGCAATTTCCATGGTCCGGCACCGGTCAGGACCCGAGGTTGCCGGACTAGAGGTACAACCTGTACATCCATTTTTGTAGCAAGGGTAATGGTCTTACATTGCCTCTTCACTACGCTAGCATCAGTAGCACTTGATGGGTGCTTGGAAGCCATTTTGAATGGTTAGAGTACAGTTTTACAGCAAAAACACTTAAGCACACACGAATGATGTGAAGTTGTAACAGAGACTGACTTGGCGTCGCTTGGTGTTGCTGTGACGTTCCGCGAGTGAGGGCAGCGCTCCGAACTGAGAAAGAGTAGCGCGGCCAGACAAGAGCAGGTGATGTGTCACAGAAAGTAGTCTGTGACGACGCTAAACAATGTAGTATTGGATCACCGGGACGTTAAACGAATTTTTGGTCTCTAAACTTTAAGCCTAAAACCACCAAAATCTGGCTGGGAGGGAGGGAGGGAGGGTATGTGACGGTGACATGTTTGACAGTTGGCCTTAGATTGAGTTTTTGTTTATAAAATGTCACAGAAGTGACCTGGGAGAATATAATTTACATTGCTGGAATTCTTATAAGATAGTGATTAATTTTAATATAAACATGCTATAGTTTGCATTAGACAAAATTTTTAGTAATCATTTAGTACATTATTTTGAGTACATGTACAGTACAGCTTTGCCCTTAGGACAGTGTAGCGTGCCCAGAGAAACATTAGGCGCGAATTTTAAAACAGGACGTGCCAGATTGACTCATGCAAAATAGGAAAGATTTGCTTTAAATTAAAACATTGTCCTTAATTGTGGGTGTTGCTTTAAATCAATAATCTTAAATTGAATCTCTTTAAATCAACGTTCTACTGTATCTCAATTAGTCGGAATCCCTCTTAACTGGAATTGAAATTTTCTCAGAAATCGTGTCCCAAAGCTGAAATTTTGCACGAAATTCCAGCTTTGGGAAAAATTTTCAGAGGGTCAAATTTTCTGGAAAGTTCTGAGAACATTTTCACAGTACCCGGAATATTCCAGAAAATTCCGAGGAAAGGAGATTTTTTTCCTTGTTTGTGATGAAATGGGACACTTTCCGGAATTTCTGAGAAATTTTTTTCGGTACCTGTAAAATTCTGGGGATGGGAGTTTTTTTCCGGCTTTCAGAGATGATATAATGCATCATTCTGGAAAATTCATAGAAAATTACGAGGATGGGAGGATTCTTTCCGGGTTAGAGAGATGATGAAATGAGCAATTTCTGGAACTTCTGAGAAAATTTATCAGGTAGTCGTAAATTTCTGGGGATGAGGGATTTTTTTCGGCCTTGAGAGTCGTCCTGGAAGTGTTCTGCACCACTTGTTCTGGCTAACGGAGATACCACCTGCTAATATCTCCGTTAGCTGGAAGCCCTCTTAACTGGAACTCTCCAATAGCCTGAATTGACATTTGCTCAGAATTTTCCAGAAATCCTCTAAATTCTGGGTTTGGGAACATATTCTGAGGTTGAAAATCAGGTGCATTTTCTTAAAATTCCAAGAAAAATTCTGGAAAATCTCAACACATTTTCATTTCTGGGTCTGGGAATAAATTTTCTGGGCATTCCAAGAAATGTATCTTGTTCCAATGCGTCCCCATGTGCCAGGTATGTGAAAACAGCAGTGAGTTATTAAACAACCGTGTACAGTGGCAGCAGACAATACAAGAGTTTGACGAGATAGGCTGCAAGATACATCAGCCAATCATAGACATCCCATGCAGTCACAGGACAGTAGTGGCTAAGACATCCCTGCATCAGAAACATGATGCAATATCCTGTAAATTTGTTCCCAGACCTGGAATGGAGAGATTTTATTAGAATTTTCCGAAAACGTGCATGAAGCAATCCTCGGAAATTCATTACAATGCCCGGAATGGAAAAATATTTCCTGGAACTTCTCAGAAAGCTTAAAGAAAAATAAAAGAAAAGGCAATTGGAAAGTTCCTCAGTTGGTGCAAGAAGAGGACCTAAGAAGTGTTCCTGCCTCAGTTGGTGCAAGAGGAGGATCTGAGAAGTGTTCCTGCCTCAGTTGGTGCAAGAAGAGGACCTAAGAAGTGTTCCTGCCTCAGTTGGTGCAAGAGGAGGACCTGAGAAGTGTTCCTGCCTCAGTTGGTGCAAGAGGAGGACCTAAGAAGTGTTCCTGCCTCAGTTGGTGCAAGAGGAGGACCTGAGAAGTGTTCCTGCCTCAGTTGGTGCAAGAGGAGGACCTGAGAAGTGTTCCTGCCTCAGTTGGTGCAAGAGGAGGACCTGAGAAGTGTTCCTGCCTCAGTTGGTGCAAGAGGAGGACCTGAGAAGTGTTCCTGCCTCAGTTGGTGCAGGTTTTGTTGATTTTTATTTCTCTATATTTTGTGGTCAATATACCCCAACATGATGCTTCCAAAACATTTCGCAAGTTTCTCTTACTTTGGCAACACAACATATAATTTGTTTCTCACTATTATTATTTTTATTTATTTATGGTTTAATTCACCCCCCAACCAGCCCTGATGTGAGTCAGTGACCTGTGCCAGGGTAAAAAAAAGGCTTCAGACCCAGACATACAGTACAGTACTGTACATCTACCACAATTTCATGGTATTCAAACATTAACCACCTGATAAGACAAAGTAATAAATAATGATAAATAAAACAACTCAAATATAAATTAAAATAAAGTTCTTCACTGCATCTGACTGTTTAAGGTCTGGAATGTACTGCCATATTTTAAACTTAAACAGTTGTTATTTTTATACAATTTCACTTAAGCTGAACTCTGTTTTGGCAAGCATTTCTTATGAGAGAAGTGTGATTAATTTGAAGTGGCAGTTTCCTGGAATGTATTCAGTATATTGTATGAGGCTAGGGGCTCCCAGTACTCTATTTTGTAAAAAACTAAATTATTTACTAACACGAGACTAAATCCTGTAGAGTAGGCCTCAGATCTTCTTGCCAGTGCTCCTAGTAGCACTACTTAATCTTTGAGAACACAACGTAGTCAGATGGTGAAGTAATTCATCCACTTTCCCTGGGTCATTGCTGTTATCCACCTCTTGATCCCAATCAGTCATGTTGTCAAGGTCACATTCACTCTCAGCATCATCAATTCCTAGGGGAAAATTAATCGATTAATTAGTACAGTTGTTGGCCATTATATGATGGGGTTAGGGACATCAAAAAGCCATAGTTAATTTTTTTTTATGGGGAATAGCCCACCCGGGCACAGGTCATCGACCTGGGTGCAAAAAAAATGAGTTATCAATTGTTGTTTGTGGGAATATTATTTAATTCATTCTAGTAGTGATACAATGTTTCTTATGGTATCATAGGTAAATACATGGTTTATATAATTTGTTTATCACTGAGAACGTCACTGTTTTCAAATTAGACTGCAAGATATGTATACAGATATCTCCCATACGTATTTCCATCGTACGCCTGGCAATGGGAGCGAGTGAGTGACAGCTAGTTAAAGTGTAGTCTGTAGTTGTACCTCTCCTCCCTCCCTGTCATATTTCACTGGATTTACTGTCATTATTATTGCTTACTGATATAATAGCGGTTAATAGTGATTAATCATGACATTGTAGCCAAGTTAGACTCGACACTGTAACCACCAGGCTACTGGGTCAAGCTGCTGTGTTATGGTTGTTTTTCAACTCATATTTTTGGGTAGGTATACGTAACTTTCCTAATTTATTTTTACTCAGTCACAAGCGCACACCATCCTAAATACATACTGTGAAAAAAAAATAATAATAATTGTCCTCAGGGTAAAAACACAAAGGGAATATACATTTCTTTGCACAAGAGTTAGCTGGCTGAGTGAGGGAGGGGAAGACAGTCAGAGAGTGTAGGGGGGAGGGGGTGGTTGCTAGGGAATTGGCATGCCAGCTGATGTTAGTTACTTTGGTGAAACAGGGTGTACAGTACAGGTTGACAACCCTTAATCCGAAATTCCAAAAACCGAAAAGCTCTGAAAACCAGAAAAAAATTTTGTGGAGCAAAATTATTATTTTTTTAAACAGGTTTTAGCCCACCCGGACACAGGTCACTGACCCACATCGGGGCTTAGGGATCAAAAATCTAATAGTAATAATAATTTTAATAATAGTAGTAATAAAAATAATTATTCATAGTAAATAATTTTTTTAATAAAAAATACACAAAAATGAAATAATAATGATAATAATAATAATAATAATAATAATATAAATAATAATAAAATAAATATTAACAATAATAACAATACTGCAATAATAATAATAAAATAATAATAATAATAATAATAATAAAAAAATACAGTGAACCCTCACTTTACGCGGTTAATTCAACCCACGGCGGCCCGCGTAAAGTGAGAAACGCGTAAAGTGAACAACATAACATATGGGATTAATTTAAATAGAGACCGGGCCGACCCCCAAAGTCCACTTTTTCAGACACAATACCTACGTTGTAGTAAAAATAACTTCTTAATTTTATGATGGTATGCACACACAATTAATAATTAAGAGAAATATCAATAATATTAGGTTTTTTAACACTTACATTAGTAGAAAAGATGGCTGGGCACACGGGGATGGGGGGTTGGTTCCGAGGCAGAGGGCAGATTATTGGCCCTCACCTGTATCACTTGTATCACTATCCACCACAGAGGGTTGCAGGGCCTCTTTGTCAAACCCCTCAAAGTCCATATCCTCACTATAATTATCACTTTCACTGACTTGGGCTGGCTGTGGTGGGTGGCGGGTGAAGAACTCGGTAATGTTTTGATGACTGGGCGACCTTGTGCGCACCCTGCTCGCGCCGCTTACACAACATGGCGGATGGCGGGAGAGGGCGGGAGGTTTGGATCCAAAAATGTTAAGGGGTACATGCACCGTGGAATGTGAGCATTCCGGTGTAATGATTGATTGTCAGACCAAAGCTTACAGCCCAGAATTATGTCACATATAACAGCAAGTACACTACAGACCTCGTGGTACCACCACATTCTGGGTTGACACACCTCAGGTCGACCCAAGGGACTTGACCTCGGCCGCTAATGACGTGAGCCGGGTGACCTACAACCTCACCTAACCAAGACACCTGCGCAGGACCACATCTGCACACAGCTATCCAGATCTAACCAGTTTAGTGATAATTGGTTAGAGGTCAAAAGCCAGGTGGGCTGACCCCATATAAAGGCCCAACAGTCCCGTCCACGATCATTCTGGATTTCGGCCTTATTCTGGTCATACTGATTCTCATTCTGGTTGCTGTCATCTCTCTCCCGTTCGGGTCGTCACTCGGTTCACTAAGCAGAGTCACGCACGTCCCCTCCCCAGGTCGGGAGGGAGACTTCCCGACCAGACCACGGCATCGCCAGCTAAGCAGATTCTCCCGTAGGAGGCAGCCCAGCCAGCACTCACTGGGCCTACGTCAGGGTACACGTGAGTCTTGTCAGAACGTCCTAGGGTGAGTTACCTACTGTGGGAAGTGTATTCACTCAGGTGTGTCAGAGAGTCAGTGTCGAGTAACGTAAAACATAATGTGTTAGTACCTCGATATAACAGTGATATTAATGTGTCCATGTCATTGAGTGAATTAATAAATAGTTGTATCGAAGAGGTGTTTAACAAGTTGTCCCTTTAAGAAGTAATATATGTGTATTGACATACGAGATAAGATAAGCATATTGACGCTGAGTAAATAACATCCCGGCCACGCTACCAAGTTTCCTATCTTTACATTCCTACTCTCTATACTTCTCCTACTTATATGTAATCTTCTTCTTGTGAGATTTGTCACATTATAACGGTTTCGGCAGGGTACCGCGTAAACGTGGAAACGTGGAATGTGGGACCGCGTAAAGCGAGGGTTGACTGTACATGAATGAAAAAAGATCAAAAGTGAGAAACACGACCTAGACCTGTGAATTATTATTATTATTATTATATTTCAGCCCCCAGGCCCCAATATGGGTCAGTGACCTGTGCCTGGGTGGTCTGATCCCTGTAAAAAAAAAAAAAACGTAACGTAACCTAACTTAACCAATCTGAAATCCGAAAAATTCCGAAATCCGAAATGGATCTGGCCCCAAGGATTTTGGATAAGGGATTGTAGTGGATTCCTCCCCTACAAACGCTGTTTGTCGCTGAGTAGCCGACCACGCGAATTCCCCAGTGTATGCCTCGTGGTCTAGGTCAACCAGCGCTGCCTTACACGACGGAGGTCAACTACTAAGCCACGCCTACCTCCGCTATTTAAGACCTGACCTCGTGGTGACCTCTCTCTTCTTCTAGCTACAGCCGCAGCAAGCAACACCACCTCCTCCGCCGCTGCCTGGCGGCCCTCGCTCCCGCTGGCGAGCATGGCAACCCACAAGCTGGTCCTCCTCTGAGCATCCTCACCAACCAGCTCTCTCTACATGACCCTTGTAACCACGCTGCCATTTCCCAGCACCAATCTGCATTGTACATCCAATATAATATGTATACAGAGAGCACATTGTGAATTTCCTTTCTCCATCCCATCCTGAGTGTGAACCCAAACTTAACGTTCCCCACAGGATTCTAAACCTGTAATTTGTAAATGGCGGCGGGGTTAAACTTTCATATGGCTTTCATTTACTGATTTGGTGAAACATTATTTTTTGTTGGTATTATTTTTATTTATTCCTCACATTTCCTGGTACTGTATACAGTACTTTATATTATTTTAAGAAAACTATGGCTACAGGAGGAAAATACACACTGGATTAAAATTAAGTGTATACAGTACTTTATGAAGACGACATTTTAAAATCAATTTTGAAAAAAAAAAACATGTACAGTATTTCTTTCATAAAACTTGGACACATTGGTGTTGTACTCGTTTTTCGTTTAAAATGGCATTACAGTCAACCCTCACTTTACGCGGTTAATGTAACCCGGAGGGTACCGCGGAAAGTGAGGAACGCGTAAAGTGAATAACATAACATATGGGATTAATTGAAATAGAGTCCAGGCCGACCCCCAAACTCCACTTTTTGACGACACACAACTATGTTGTAGTAAAAATATTATCTTAACTTTATGATGGCATGCACACACAATTAATAATTAAGAGAAATATCAATAATATTAGGTTTTTTAACACTTACATTAGTAGAAAAGATGGCTGGGCACACGGGGATGGGCGGTTGGTTCCGAGGCAGAGGGCAGATTATTGGCCCTCACCTGTATCACTTGTATCAATTGTATCACTATCCACCACAGAGGCTTGCAGGGCCTCTTTGTCAAACCCCCAAAAGTTCATATAAGTCCATATCCTCACTATAATTATCACTATCACTGACTTGGGCCGGCTGTAGTGGGTGGCGGGTGAAGAACTGGTAATGTTTTGATGACTGGGCGACCTTGTGCGCACCATTTTCGCGCCTCTTACACAACATGGCGGATGGCGGGAGGTTTGGATCCAAAAATGGCGCGGCTTGCCAGCCGCTCTCCGCGTAATGGGGTACACGCACCGCGGAATGTGAGCATGTTAGGTTCCGGCAGGCCACCGCGTTAACGGTGAACCGCGGAATGCGGGACCGCGTAATGTGAGGGTTGACTGTATTGATATTTTTTAAAATTTGCTCTAAGGTGGATAACCTCTTATCCGGACACCTCTTCCCCCCAATTAGTCCGCCTTAGCGAGGTTTTACTGTAGTTTTGAAAATCTTAAGAGAGGGATGAAGTTAGGGCAATGGGGCAATAGTTAAAGGGATTAGAATGGTGACCCTTCTTCGGGATGGGCTGAACCGAGGCATGCTTCCAAGAAGAAGGAGAAGTTTGGGTTTTGAGGCAAGGGTGAAAGAGGCGAGCAAGCACAGGGGCTAGAATTTCAGCACACTTCCTCAGAACACGAGAGGGTATTCCATCCAGTCCATGCGCCTTACTCATATCCAACCTGGATAACACACCGGCAACCCTGAGAGTGGAGATTATAGGAAAGTGCAAAGGTTCAGTAGGAGGAGCAGGGGTAGGAGGGATAAAGTGGGAATCGTCTAAGGTGGAGTTAGAGGAGAATAAGGTGCCAAAAAGATTGGCTTTATCAGGGGGAGAGTTGGCTATAGAGTTATCAGGTAGGAAGAGAGGAGGAAGAGAGGGAGTATAGAAATTATTACAGATATTTTGGTTAATGACCAGAAGGATTAACTAGAAGAAGAGTTAGTCAGGACAGCGGTCTTTCTTTTTATAAAATTCCGCTTGGCCCACGAGGAATAACCTTTCAACGATTCCTAAAAGTAATGAAAGAGGAGTGCGTAATAGGAGAAGGAGCCAAAGTGATAAGTTGCAGCAACTGTTGTTGCAAGTACCAGAGAATTTGAAAAAAAAAAGTAGCCGAACTGGTTAACTACGTTACCGATAAGGGCAAATGGTTTCAGTCTCAATAAACAAGAATTTACAGATGCCATTGCTCTAAGGTAAGATAGGTCAGTTGAAGGTTTACCCACCCAATACGTGTGTGGCTCTTCCTATGACGTCGATAATGCCATGGTGTGCAAGAAAGGGGACTTCATATGCATGAGGCATGACGAAGTAAGGGATCTCACAGCAAATATGTTGAAGGAAATCTGCCATGATGTCAGGGTAGAACCGACCCTCCTTCCATTAGACGGTGAGAATTTCCAACATAGGAATTCAAACACATCCAATGAAGCCCGTGTTGACGCCAGTGCTCGAGGATTCTGGACACGGGGACAGCGAGCCTTCTTCGAGATCAGGATTTTTGATCCCATGGCCGCATGTCACCATGACTTAACTCTCGATGCTGCACACAGGAGGAACAAGAACGACAAAATAAGGGCATACGGGGAGAGAATTCAGAACGTTGATCTAGGCATTAACATACCTAGGTATAAGGTAGGCGTCGCATTCTGGATTGAACAAAAATAAGGGAATTATGATGAATTGCTTACTGTTGCTATAAAGGATTGGCTGGCTGCCCAGCTGGAGGTGGTGCTCCCTCCCCACCTCCTTCCTCTCCCCGGCTATTCACCAAGCATAAATTTGTACAGTATCTTAATATAATTCTTTTGTCAGTAATTTATGAGGAAACCAGGAGTTATTCGGTTTCCTTCATTTTACCAGAGATGTTCTTATCATTATACAAATTATGTATCACATTTTGTCTTTTATTTAATACCTTCAATGTTAAGTTACAGAACATTTTAAAAGACAGTATGGAGTAAAAAGGAGGTAAGATGTGCGGTGCAGCGGAGTGCACACCTCCCCTTGCCAAGGTCCAAGCCATACTGATGATACGTGCTTCTAGCCTTCTACCGGTGACTACCATTCCCCTATACTTGCCACATGTTGCCTGAAATGAATTTCTAAAGTCTTTTTTGTGCTATTTATTCCAAATTTTCTGGTAAAATATTTTACCACGATCATTCATATGTCAACCCAAGGAAGGTTGGGGCGGTAGGAAGAGGGGAAACCATAAATAACTGCATAAATATTACGAATATTGTCATAAAACTCTGGCCAGATGCAGCCATAGGCAACAACTTTGCTCTGGAATTTTTTCATATTTTACCTTTTTTTTTCGTTGATGTAAGCCGGACTGCACGTCAAAACATTTTGTTTGTGCACATGAAAACGAATAGAGCATTGTACTGTACTTACCTGGAGTGAACACCCAACCCCTCTGCTTCCTCACTTCTTCAGAGGCAGTAATACGCACAGTGTAAAGGCACTCTCCATAGTGTTGTTTGAACCATGATAAATCACTTTGCCTCCTCATGTCACTAACAATCCAAATTGGGTAGTTGGCACCTGAGAAATAGAGAGTAAGAGTCAGTTATAAAAGATGATGCAACAACAAGTATCGCTCTTCTCTCTGTATCACCAACCAACCCAACCCCAAAATTTAACTCATATTACGAAGAGCAGCAGCAGCAACCAAAACCTCGTCTCCGCAAGGTGGATAGCCCACCTGCTGTCAACCTCCTCCTATATTTCCCACTTCTGAGCTTTACCTTGTACTGTACCCTTCTTGCACCCTCAGAGCTAATGCTCTCCTCTCTCTGTATTACCAATCCAACCTGAGCATATGTCTGTTTATTCTGGGGTTATTGTAATCATCAGTGGACATGTTAGAATGGACCCTAAAGGAAAACTTGGTGCAGTTTTAGATATTTGTTTTATAAAGGTAAAACTAGGGCAGTAGTCCAGGTCAGCCATTAGTGGAAACTGTAGTCACTACAGTACTATACTTTACCTCATTTTGCTTTACGTTAAAAGAAAAGTTTATTCTGAACAAACTCTGTTACACTTCACACCTCAACCTCAATCTAAAGGGAATGTTTGTGGTTCCTGCCAACCCCCCCTCCCGTGCTCATTTATTTATATTTACTACACATCCACAACGTTGCTAAAGTTGCCTCCTAAAAGCTGGAAATGCTGTACAGATGCCGTAGTTTATTTCACTCCTGAGCAATTGCTTCAAGTATATAATGGATTCAATCGTCCTAACCTGGAGTACTGCTCTCATATCTGGGGTGGTTCTTCTTCTGTCCAACTGTTAGATAGGGTGGAATCAAAGGCATTTCGTCTTATTAACTCTCCTCCTTTAGTTGATAATCTCTCTTCCCTTTCTCTTCACTGCAATGTTGCTTCACTCTCTGTCTTATACAGGTAGATTTGGCATCCTGTGTACTGCCGGTAAGGCCGTGGGCTAGTAACACTCGTCTTGCCCGGGGTGCCCACTGTTTCTGTGTGAGAATCGGTCACACTATAATAACCCGTTATAGTACATCCTTCTTTCCTCACACAGCCAAACTGTGGAATGCTCTGTCTTCTTCTGTGTTTCCATACTCATACAATGTCTAACTTTAAAAAGCTGGTTTTCCGGCATCTTCGTGGTGTAGATTAACACAGTATAACCTTTTTCTTCTCTATTTTTAATATGTTTTTTTTTCGCCCCCTAGGCTCCATTGTGGGTCGTTTGACCTGTGCCCTGGTGGGCTCTTGACACACGCAGAGTACCTCATCAGAGGCTTCTGAGAAAAGTTAAGGCTCATGGTATCGAGGGGAGAGTTTTAAATTGGATAAAATCATGGCTCACCGATAGAACGCAGAGGGTCAGCGGAGATGGTGTTAAATCTGAGTGGGGTCGTGTAACCAGTGGGGCTCCCCAGGGGTCAGTACTAGGCCCACTCTTGTTCATAATCTACATAAACGATCTAGATACTGGGATCAGCAGTGACATAAGTAAGTTTGCGGATGACACCAAAATAGGGCGGCAGATTAATTCAGGGAAGGATGCAAATGCACTACCGGAGGATTTAAATAAACTGCAGGAGTGGTCATTAAATGGCAAATGAAATTCAACACCAGCAAGTACAGTGTACTTAATATTGGAAGAACAAATACTGTCAATGTATACAGCCATAACAACATCAACCTAGAGAAGTCGACTTGTGAAAGAGACCTAGGGGTACTTGTAAGCCCGGACCTACGGCCTAGAAAACAGTGCGTTAATGTTTGAAATAAGGCAAACAGAGTATTGGGTTTTATATCTAGAAGTGTAAGTAACAAGAGTGCAGAGGTCTTATTGCAACTATATCTTGCGCTTAGTCAGGCCGCACCTCGATTATGCGGTTCAGTTCTGGTGCCCCTATTATAGAATGGATATAAATTCACTAGAGTCGGTGCAGCGAAGAATGACAAAAATAATTCCGGACTTAGAAACCTTCCATATCAGGATAGGTTAAAGAAACTTAACTTGCATTCCCTAGAAAGACAAAGAGTGCGGGGAGATATGATAGAAGTATTTAAGTGGGTGAAAGGAATCAATAAAGGGGATATAGATAAAGTTCTTATAATATCCGAGCAGGATAGGACTCGGAGCAACGGATTCAAGTTGGATAAGTTTAGGTTTAGGAGGGAGATAGGAAGAAACTGGTTCACAAATAGGGTGGTGGACGAGTGGAACAAGCTTACCAACTTTGTAGTAAGTGCGGGAACTCTGGAAAGTTTCAAAAGGAGGCTAGATAGATTCATGGATGATAGAGAGTGGTAGTAACTCTCGACAGGAGCTGCCATGCACAGGCCAGCTGGCCTATTGCAGACTCCATATTTTCTTGTGTTCTTATGTTCTAACTTCACCAAATATGACGGTTGAAGATGACCTGATCACGAGATATGAGATTGACGAGTTCCACAACAATTTAAATAATGAGTTACTTAATGCACAAAGGCAGAACATAACATATAGAAAACTCAGATCAAACAACAATGACCCTAAAAGGATAAACAATTATTTAAAGAATATTATTGGACAAAAGGAGGTTATAGGGAGAATAAATCGTGGTGAAGTTTACCTCCGAGATTGTTATGAGGGTTAAGACCGAGTTAAGAAAAGCAAAGAGGAATAATGAACATTCTTTTAAATGTATCAAACTAAAACACGAGATATGATCGAGGTGTATAAATGGAATTAAGGGTTAAACAAAGGTGATATAGCAAGTTACCAAACATCATCATTAACTCGAACACGCTGCATAGCTTCAAACACTGGCTCGTTAGCACTTTAGCTCCTAAGTTCGTTTGTGGTTCGTGAATTCGAAGTGAAATTTGTTGTGCCATTTTTTCCTAGTATGAAAATTGTGCCATTTCTTCGAGTACCCCTGACGAGAGGTTGACGCCGCTAGCCAGTTGCTATTCTTACCCTTTTTACTACTGGATAGATTCTCCAATGCTTTACTAAGTACACCATATAATTAAAACACAGTCACCATATTAAAATGCTAAGGCCTGCTGATAGTTTTGATTGGTAACTGGGGAATTACAGCTTATATATCTACAAAGAATTATTTACATATATTATGCCAAATTCTAAAAGAACATAAGAAGATAGGGAGTATGCAATAGGCCGGTGTGAGAGATAATGTAAATTGCTGATAATAAGGGTAATATCATAAATTAAATAGAAACTAACGGGACAAATTCATTACGTAATGAATTTGTCCCGTTAGTTCGGTCCCTCAAGCTTCTAAATATTAATGTTGTTTTCAAGTATGACTCAACCATTACCAATATGTTAATAAGGAATAGCCCAAGTTTGAATGTAAATGGAAGTGTTTATTGTATTCCATGTAGCAAATGTAATTGTAATTATGTAGGTCAGACAGGAAAAACACTGCAGCTCAGAATCAAACAACATAAGTATAATATCAGAACTGCATCTGAAAGCAGTGCCTTGTTCGTTCATGTTAGGAATAATAATCACCCCATTGCTTGGGAAAAAAGCTTAGAAGTATTCAAATCATCTTGTGTCACAGAAAGACTTCTGGTTGAAGCTAGTTTGATTAAGGAATTAAAATCAATAAACCTTAGTGATGGTCAGTTCAAAACTGATAATATGTTACATAAATTTATTTGTCAGTGGCCCAAGGTTAAAAATGCTTTGAAAACCTTTGATCTAGATGTATGATAGTTATTTTGTGGGTCCCTTTTTTCTGACCTGACCTGGCTAGTCACGTCACCACCCTTCTCTTAAGCTCCTCTACGTGTGTGTTGGTGTGGGGATTAGTGGATGTCATCATTATGACCTGACCTCATGTTTTTAGGTCACCCTGTATATTTAAGCCTCTCTCTGTCCATGTAATCCAGTTGCCTCTGAAGATGTCTTGAATAAAGACGAAAGCTAAGGTACTCCGTTGTTTCCATTTTCCCGTGTGATTTTATCAAGATTTATATATATATATATATATATATATATATATATATATATATATATATATATATATATATATATATATATATATATATATACATACAGTATTACCCCGCCTAACGCGGTTTCACTTAACGCGTTTTATCATATACGCGGTGCCTCGCCAGAGCTGAACTTTCACTTAACAAGGATTTTTTCATCATATACGCGGTGAGTGTCCGGCTCGAGACGCTATTTTTAGATTTGCCCCACCCTCCACCCTGCCTGACTGCCTGTTTTAGCTCATAAAATTCATACAAATTACCCGGCCAGAATATAATTTACATTGCTGGAATTCTTATAATTTGGTGATCATTTTGAATATAAACATCATATATTTTGCATTAGACATACAAATTTTAGATAACATTTTTTCTCTGGGTAACTATGTTATCTTTTGTGCAAAATATATAACATTTATATTCAAAATATTCCTGGTCTTACAAGGAATCCAGCAATGTCAATTATATTATCCTAACTTTAGTTTGAGGTATTATTTATTACAAAAAAGTTAAGTATTCTGGTTTTCCCACACATCTCCTTGGGACGGTTGGTGGGGGGTGGGGGGGAGGGAGGGACCGACCGACCGACCATCTGTTACCCGTGAAGAATATTTTTTTTATTTTTATTAACTGAAGATATTTGTTTTAGCTCATAAAATTCATACAAATTACCCGGTCAGAATATAATTTACATTGCTGGAATTCTTATAATTTGATGATCATTTTGAATATAAACATCATATATTTTGCATTAGACATAAAATTTTTAGATAAAATGTTTAATCTGAGTAAGTATGTTATCTTTCGTGCAAAATATATGACGTTTATATTCAAAATATTCCTGGTCTTACAAGGAATCCAGCAATGTCAATTATATTATCCTAACTTTAATCTGAGGTATTATTTAATACAAAATGTTAAAATCTAAATTTTTCACCCACTCTTCTCTTGAAGGGATGATTGGTGGGGGGTGGGGGGGAGGGTTGGGACTGACCGCGCGGTTGGAAGAGGGGGGGAGGCAAGGTGGGGTACTTTGATTGACAGATAGTGTTGTGAAGATTATTATTTTTTTATTAACTGAAGATATTTGTTTTAGCTCATAAAATTCATACAAATTACCCGGCCAGAATATAATTTACATTGCTGGAATTCTTATAATTTGGTGATCATTTTGAATATAAACATCATATATTTTGCATTAGACATACAAATTTTAGATAAAAAAATTTTCTGAGTAACTATGTTATCTTTTGTGCAAAATATATGACATTTATATTCAAAATATTCCTGGTCTTACAAGGAATCCAGCAATGTCAATTGTATTATTCTAACTTTAGTTTGAGGTATTATTTATTAAAATTTAGTGGTTTTCCCCCAAAAATTTCTCAAGAGAGGGAAGAGCCGGCAGTGTAGTGTGAGAGGGGGAGGGAGTTGAGTCCATTATTTGAATGGACATTAACTTGGCGACTGTATTTCTCTATTTCTCTTAAGTATTAATTGTGTGCATGTACCATCATAAAATTAAGATGTTATTTTTACTACAACATAGTTATGTGTCTTCAAAAAGTGGAGTTTGGGGGTCGGGCCGGTTTCTATTGGAATTAATCCCATATGTTCTATTGTTCATAGCAGTTCACTTATACGGGACCCTCTAGGTTCTATGACCCCACGTTAGTGGGGGTACAACTAATATATATATATATATATATATATATATATATATATATATATATATATATATATATATATATATATATATATATATATATATATATATATATATATATATATCTTGATAAAATCACACGGGAAAATTAGAAGCTTGAGGGACCGAACTAACGGGCAAATTCATTACGTAATGAACTTGTCCCGTTAGTTCGGTCCCTCAAGCTTCTAAATATTAATGTTGTTTTCAAGCATGACTCAACCATTACCAATATGTTAATAAGGAATAGCCCAAGTTTGAATGTAAATGGAAGTGTTTATTGTATTCCATGTAGCAAATGTAATTGTAATTATGTAGGTCAGACAGGAAAAAACACGCAGCTCAGAATCAAACAACATAAGTATAATATCAGAACTGCATCGAAAGCAGTGCCTTGTTAAGATTCGTGACCGAATAACCAATCACCCCCATTGGCGAAAGAAAAAAAAGCTTGATATTGAAATCATCTTGTCACAGAAAGACTTCTGGTTGAAGCTAGTTTGATTAAGGAATTAAAATCAATAAACCTTAGTGATGGTCAGTTCAAAACTGATAATATGTTACATAAATTTATTTGTCAGTGGCCCAAGGTTAAAAATGCTTTGAAAACCTTTGATCTAGATGTATGATAGTTATTTTGTGGGTCCCTTTTTTCTGACCTGACCTGGCTAGTCACGTCACCACCCTTCTCTTAAGCTCCTCTACGTGTGTGTTGGTGTGGGGATTAGTGGATGTCATCATTATGACCTGACCTCATGTTTTTAGGTCACCCTGTATATTTTAGCCTCTCTCTGTCCATGTAATCCAGTTGCCTCTGAAGATGTCTTGAATAAAGACGAAAGCTAAGGTACTCCGTTGTTTCCATTTTCCCGTGTGATTTTATCAAGATTTATCTTATCCACGTTTTCATTATTAGATTTATAAATATATATATATATATATATATATATATATATATATATAAATATATATATATATATATATATATATATATATATATATATATATATATATATATATATATATATATATATATATATATATATATTTGAATAAAAATACAAATTATTGAATGTGACGTATTAATGGTGTTGAACATTACACGGGGTCCCGGCGTGAACAATGACCCCAAATATAACACTGCCAGATAGAATGTGTCGGAGGAGAGAAGGGTCCCTAACAGCTGTTGTTTGCTTACATTAGCCAGTTGAGAGGGGGGGGGGCCGCTCTCACCCTCGTCCACTCTGACTTTCTCCCCTGGAATCGCTTTATATAATTCCTTTTACGTTGATTACCACAACACGAGGGCGGCGAGGCATTTAAAGGGAGACTCAACTTTTACTTATACACTCAGCACTTAGATTTAAGTTGCCTTATAAAGTATTTCTATTAATTACAGTTCATTATTGGTCTCATCTCAACAGAAGATGATTTAGATCAATATTTAATGACACATGACACTGTTAACATCAGCTCTTACAGAAATAGTGTCATAATTATCACTTATTAATGTTATTCCTCTAAGGCAGTTAAATGGATGGTGGTTGTGTTTATCTGGCGGCAGTCTTTAACTAAACCCTCATTACTCTCTCTCTCTTATCATCATCACCGCCATCACCACTATCATCACCACTACAATCACCACTAGCATGAACAAGGCAATTAATATATCCTGATAAATTCGTAAGTACAGGGCGATCTATTTCTCAACAGTAACTGAATGATGAACCAGTGTAATTATTAATCTCGTTACGCGCGTCAAGACCCTAGTTATTGAAGAACACTAATAACATAACGCCAAAGATCTTCAAAGCAATAACGACATACAGCACCAAATATCAGCAGAAAAAAGTAGTGATTTACGCCTGAATAACTTATTAGCAAAACGACTTAGCCATCATACAGACACGTGAGGTTGAAAGACGAGACCCAACTCTACCGCTGATCTAAGTAATTCCACCACTGCCACACTATCTAATTATATCGGAGGATTAAATACACTTTCTATGTAATTATCATACGAGAGTAATCTATACACTGACACAATGGTATATCCTGGTAAAATTAAATAGCAAAAGGTCTACTATTATAATTCAAACGTGTTATAACCTTTACTGGATGTTGAATGATGTTGAATGTAGCCTTAAATCTTTATGTTATACCGCAAGGATGTTTTATACTACCCAAGAGGTTAGGATAGGATAGGTTAGGTTAGGTTAGGTCCTTCCTTACCCAGTCAGGTGACACTTTACCCAGGAAAATATTCTAGGCAAAATTTTTTTTTATTATGTCAACTCATCCTTGTTATTAAGTACCTAAGTATTTAAGGAACTTGATAATCATAATCTATCACTTTACATGAAAAACATTTATAAGTCTATTTTACTTAATTCTACTTAACCACATTTCCACTTATTGCGTTACTTTTCCCGACACCAAAACCCACGTTAAAAGCTACGCAATATCCTGACCATGTTGGTATTTCAGAACTTATAACCACATCTTTTGTAATTAATATATACCAAAGTGTACGACATTTAATATAATATAAACACACAAGTGGCAGAAACATCATACGTCCGCCAGGTCTGCTCTTCTGTGTTTACAAAGGTCGTGGGTGGAAACTGGGATATTAAAACACGTCGAGCGATCACAGGCGGAAAGTAGCTGTGATTTTGTTATTTTTTTCCCACACTCCAGTGATTTTTAGTTTGAGTAAAATAGGAAATTACGGTGTTGTGATTGAATAAGAAAAATGACAAACATTTTTTAGATATGAGCTAATTCTCTCTCTCTCTCTCTCTCTCTCTCTCTCTCTCTCTCTCTCTCTCTCTCAGCCCGCCTCCACCCCTACATAACACCTTAAACAATGGCTGCCTCGTATATGTTCGAAATATTAACTCACATAAAACTTGGTGTGAACATTCGCCAGCCATCAACATGGTCATATAACACACATCAACAATACAGAAGGGGAAGAGGGGCGTGTAGTTCCCCCCCCTCCCCGTGATGGCGTTACCCCCCCCCTCCTCCGTGATGGCGTTACCCCCCCCCTCCGTGATAGCGTTATCGGTGTAGTGTTATTTGTGTTTTATATTAGTCTTGGCTGACGTCATGGTGCTGGTCTAGGGAAATTGTCCTAAAGTGGGGAGATGGGGTGGGGGAGGTAGTAGGGTGGGGGAGGTAGTGGGGTGGGGAGGTCGTGGTGTGGGGAGGTCGTGGTGTGGGGAGGTCGTGGTGTAGGGAGGTCGTGGTGTAGGGAGGTTCAGAGGACCAGTCTCCCGAAATTCACAGTGATACCTTTATGCAGAAGGAAAACCCATCCATTAGTAACCAATAATGCCCAGATAGAATACAAAAGCAGAGGCACCCTCCTGGGCCTGCATATATCCACGACAGGTTACTCCCATCATGTCCACACCAGGAAGGAAAAGGCAAGAAGAAAACTGAAAAAAACTATACCGCTTTAACGCGCTTCCTGAGGAAATAAAACTCCGCCTGGTTACATCATTTATCATACTGATAATAACTTACCCAGCAATACCTCTTCATACTATGAGCACCACTCAAGTATTAAAATTACAGGTGGTCCAAAATGAAACCCTGAGATTCGTCACAGGTGAAAGATACCCCTTCACCAGAACCACAGCCGAGATACAAAGAGACCTGAGAATGAAACCCATCAACCAGCAGCTGCACACCCTGGCTAGCAGAGTCTGGCAAAAGATAGAACGATCAGAGCAAGAACTCCTTCAAAGACTCCTACCAAACAAAGACAACCACCATACATGGTTCCCAATAAGTTAACAAATCTAAAAAGATTATTACCACCCCCGATCTATACGGCCAGGCAATAGAAAACCTCCCTAGACCAGCATCCGCCACTAGGGTCGGCGGAATATGAAATAAGGCCCTTAAAACACCCATATATGGGACAGGGTAGGTTGTCTAGTGCCTGTACCGACAAACAGTAACTAACCCATGACACAACCCTAACCTCTAATCTTCTCTCACCTCTTACTTATCTACAAAAAAAAATAATGTAGGAGCTAACCCAACCCAACCCATTAACTAGTCAACTCAGAAGGAAACAGTTATTAAAGAAGAAAATTGTGCACAGAGAAGAAAGAAGAAAGAAGAAGAAGAAGAATGGAGACAGAATAAATCAGTAATAAATAGGATAATAGAATAAAGGCAGAGGTTCCCAATTATATTATTTCTTGTAGAGGATAAGAGGAAGTAATTGGAGGACCAGGGAAGGATGCAAGAGGGAGAGAGGATAACGATAAACAGACACAGACAGAAATAAGAGAAAATGTCAGAAAATGAGAGAGAAAGAAGAGAGGGGGAGAGATGATAGAAATAAAATACAGTTAGAGAGAGAAGGGAAAGAAAGAAATGGAAATATGATAGACATAAGAGAGGAACAGAAATAAAAAAAAGAGTTAGAGATAAAGAGAAAAAACATATATTTAGAGAAATCAAGAGATAGAGAGAGCAAGAGAAAAAAATAGAAATATAAGAGATTGGGAGAAACAAATAAAAGAGAAATTAAGAGACAAAGAAAAGTAGAAGTTTGGAAGAGAGAGAAATAAGAGAGATAAGAGAGAGATAGAGACAGGCCGATTAATGAGAAACATAGGTAGACCCTGTTCCTTAATTCACACGTCACTGTCTCTCTCATGATGAATACAGATAGAACAAGTGAACGAGGAGAGAATTAGAAGGGAGAATATACATGGTGTATAGCAGAGAGAGAGAATAATTAGTGTCTTTGTTTCGCTTTGTTTTCTCATCGGTAGGAATCAGGGTGATGAGTGAATAGGAGATGGGGAGGAGGAAAACGATGAGGAGGAGGAATGGAGGAAAATGGGGTACAGAAAGAGGAGGAGGATGAGGGCAAGAAGGAGGAAGAGGAAGGGGAGGAGGAAGAGGGGTACATCCTTTAGATAAATTAGATCGTATGTGTTACACCCCCTTTACCCATGGTGTCGACACAATACTCCCTCACATCGATCCTGATGCCTTTCTACAAAACTCACTGGGCTACACCAACCCAAACTGTAACTATTATTTTCCTGACTCCCCCGAGTTTAGTTCTAGTCTCCTACTACCT